>NC_030825.1:57665392-57965392 GCF_001704415.2 Capra hircus | reverse complement strand
GGGACCTGGTTGCAGAGGGACCTGGTCTCCCGTGATGTCCAGCACTGGGCTCCGATTACTCCCTGAGGACGCAGTGCCCCCAGGACCTTTGACAACCTGGGGATCTGAGGGGCCTTGGTTTCGATGATCTCTGGATCCCCACCGCAATACTCTCTTCCCCCACCCTCACCAAGTCCTTCCTGTGTTACAGGTGTGTCTTCAAGCTGAGGGGCCACCCACCCCACGTTGGTAAGAACCCTTGCTCCCAGTCCCTGACCCACCCAGATCTAAACTATCTCACCCTCATTTGGGGTGACTTTGCATGGAGCATCTCTGGGACCTAGTTTATCTGCCAGCAGTCATGCAAAGCCCAACTGTCCTGTTCTTGGGCTTAGAGATGTTAGTCAAAAGATTGCTTTCCTGAGCCTCAGTTTCTGTGTCTGTAGAGTGGGTAAAATCCATCAGGAGCAGATGGGCCCCAGTCCTCTGCCCAGTTGGGTTGGGGATAGTGATGCCTCCTGCCTTCAAAGGTAGGGTTTGAATATGACAAGAAATGTGGACTGCAGAAGGGGAAATATATAGTCTGTCCATGGTATCCATGGGGATTGGTTCCAGAGCCCCACAGGTATGGAGGGCCCAGTGTAAGTTTTTGGGTTTCAGGGGAAAAGACTCATCCAAAGTCTGATTTTCAGACTCAGCAGAAAAGAAGCAGAAAGGCTGGAAGCACTGTCATTGTCACATTGCAGGGTGGTGATGGTGGGATTTGTAGACAGTGTACCTTTCAGCAGAGTTTAGGCAGCTTCCCATGATTCATGTGTATGTAAACTGATACAGTTATCAAGTTTACCCTCAATTTATACAGTAGCCACTGTCAAAGAACATGGTTTATCTGGAGACTGTCACAAAATGTTTCAAGTTTTGGAGAATGTTTCACAATTGTTTCAACAGCTAAATCATCAAATGGGCATGGGTATGTGTGTTACCCGAAAACAACTGTTCCCGGTTCTAGGAGGGTTATTTTCCCCCTCTATTCAATGAAGTTTGGGCCTCAATCTGTATTTCCACTAATAAGGTTGACCTGAGATTGATGGAAATAGATTACTCTTTAAATACATACTATGGAGAACGGAAAGTGTAGTCTCAAGGGAGGTTTAGATTCTTGCTGACAAGTACCTGAGGGGGTGAGAAGCTGTGTCCTCTGAAGGCTTAGCTCAGAATGGGGAGCATCGGAACATCTTTTTGGAAGGGCTCTTCTCTTCCTCCAAAGTGATGTGGGCCGAGAGGGAATTTCTGGGGAAGTGTGGAGTTGGGAGGATGCCAGTTGGGCAGGGATATGGGAAAGGGCTGAGAAGAGGAAGCCCTAAGGGATGTGTAACACCTGTAGATTTCCGAGGCAGCAGAACTGGTGAGATGGAAGTGTTTTATTCTGCATCGGCCAGTCTGAGGGCAGCAGGATTGGGGTGTGGGGTTTGAGGGCACTGGGACCCCCATGATGTCCAGCACTGGGCTCTGATCTCCACTGAGGACATGGTGCACCCTGGGACCTTTGACACCCGGGGATCTGAGGAGGGTCCCACCTCTGGGGAGAGATGGAGGAGGGGGCATGGTTGCTCCGCACCCCACCAACCTCCAGCTCCCCGACCCCTTACTGTCTGCAGGTGGTTCCTCCAGGAGTTGAGCAGCCTGGCCACCCCTCGGTAAGAACAGAAGAGACTCCCCTTGTTATTAATACTGTGATGATCATCATCCAATTTACAGTAGCATCAATTTGTTAATAAAATGTATAGATTATGGTAATATTAACAAAGATAGCTGCTGAGCACTTAGTCTGAGCTAGGCTGGGTTTCTAAGCCCTGGAGTCATCTCCCCAATAACTTCATGATTTGAAACAGGTGCGCTTTTGCCACTATTCATGGCTGAGGTGGAAGCGCATAAAGGTTGCGATTTACCCATCCTCGGATCCTGGCCAGGAGGGGGCTTATTTCTGCAGCCCCCATCCACATTCAGGGGGACTGGGGTGGTGGGGGCTTTCTCTGTCACCCCTCTTCCCTACAGTTGAGGATACAGGACCAAGGAGGTGGATTTTGATCGCTGGTTTTGCCACTTTTGACATTAGGGCACCTTCATGATTTGTCTACAAGGATAGGGCTGGGGCGGGGTGTGTGCGTGCGTGCTGTGGACCGGCCTCCCTTGAGGTCCCAGGCCCCACCCTGCCTGGGCTTGTAGCTAATGCCTCAGCCGGTCCTGCTGGGGATCGCCCAGGAGGTGGCAGAGCTGGGGGGTCCTTGAACAGTCAGCCTTTGCAAGCCACCCCCAAAAGTACTGCATGCTCCCTGAATTCCTGTGGCATCTGCTGCAAAGATGGAGGGGTGGTGGTAAGAGGAAGTGGATGCAAGAAGGGCTGGGATGAGGAACAGGCCAGCCTGGGGTTGGGGGTGGGGGGTTGGTTTGCAGAGAGATGTGTTCAGTTGGTGCCGGAAGGTGCCGTGCGGGGGACCTCCCGTGATGTCAAGCACTGGGCTCTGATCTTCTGTGCAGACATGGTGCTCCCCCGGGACCTTTGACACCCGGGGGTCTGAGGGGTCCCGGGCTCTGGGCAGAGGTGAATGGGGATCGTGATTGCTGCACCCCACCAACCTCCTCTTCCCCACCCCCATGCCTTCCCATCTGCAGGCAGTTCCTCCAGGAGTCAGCAGTTCCTTCAGCCCTCCCGGTAAGAACAAGTTCTTAGTGGGTTGGCCAATACCGTAATCGTATCGAACTTATCCAATGTAGAGATGGTGGTGGTGGTGGTATCCGTACAGGCAGATGCTAAGCACTCAGCTATGAACCAGGCACAGTGCTAGGCACTGAAGGCATTTAATCTTCACAGTAACCCCATGATGGGGGCACGGTGGGTGGTGTAAGGTATTAGGGGAACAGCTTGGGGTCTGCGGAGACACCCGGTATCCGGGCTCCTGAAGAGGCTGTGCTTGGGGCCCCTGTGATGTCCAGCACTGGGCTCTGATGTCTCGTGAGGACATGGTGCCCCCCCAGGACCTTTGACACCTGGGGGTCTGAGGGGCTCCCCCTCTGGGGAGGGGTTGTGGGAGGGTGACTGTTTCCCTGCCCAACGCCCCTCCGTGCCCTTCCGCAGCTCCGGCGGCCGCGCCCCTCCGGCCTTACCGCTGGCCCCCGGCACCTCGAACGGCCACGGCCATGGCGGGGCGGGGCGACCGCTACTACACGTACACCGAGCTCCTGGCCATTGCGCGGCGCTTCCGGCAGAACCCCAACGAGCTCATGATCAGCTGGATCCTGCGGGTGTATGACCAGGGCGGCCAGGCCCTGACGCTGAATTCCGGGGAGCTGGCCCTGCTGGGCGACCTGACCGGCGATGCCGTCTTCAACTACCACTGCAAGACCCTGCGGGGTGACTGCAAGACGCTGCTGGCCTGGCTGCTGCTGGCCTGGCGCCGGCGCTGGGAGTCCTTCCTGCACTTCGAGGCCACCGAGCTGCCCTTCCGGCCCTGGACCACCATGGAGGAGGGCATCCAGCTGGTACGCGAGCTGGGCATGCTCGACTGGATCTACCGTGAGCCGCTGCTCCCTGAGCCCGCCGGGCTAGCGCCGGAGGACCTGACCTTCACGCAGGGCCTGCAGCGGCGCCTGCTGACAGCCGCGCCCTCCGAGCTGCGACTCTCGCTGGTCAGCCTGCTGGTCAAGGGCATGACGGTGCTGGAGGCGGTGATGGAGATCCAGACCATCGCCGACGTGGGCCTGCTCTGGCGCCAGAGCCAGCCGAGCCGCGCCAAGCTCATGCTGGGGCCGAACCCCACGCGCAAGGACCTCATGGGCTGGCTGCTGAGCCACGGCGTGCCCAAGGAGCGCGTGGACAAGCAGCCCACCAAGGTCCTCCTGGAGCTGTACATCAAGGAGGCCAAGCGTAGCCGCGGCCACGCCCCCTACGGGCTGGGAGAGGAGCAGCCCCCGCCTCCCCCGTACTCCGACCAGGCGTGCGGGGAGGAGCCACTGGTGCGCCATGACTAGGCGCCCCCGTCCTCGGGACTGGGGCCCAGACCTTGTAGGGGAGACGCAGAGTCTTGGCTGGCGTGTCCAAGGAACCCTAAAGAGGGGTGGTGTCCATGCCCCTAGCCACCCGTGGGCATCACCGGCTACTGCTGGTGGAAAACAGGTGGCTGGCTCTTGGCAGCTGCTGCGCGATGCGGGGAGAGAGTCTGTTACATTTCCAGTCTTTTACACTTTAGCCCGATGGGCATGGTGGGGTGGCTGCGCCTTCCGCCCCCACCGCTCTGCCTCACGACCCCCACCCCCACCCCCCAGGCACTACAGGCCAAGTGGGAGACCCTGCCGCCCACACCGTGAAAGCACTTTGAAGTTTGTACCCTTTTTCTTAAGGTTGTTTTTTTGTTTGTTTTGGGTTTTTTTAATGCAATATTTTTTTTACTCTGATCTTTAGCAGACAACACTTGTTTTTTAGCGGTGCTCGTTTCCCCCTTTGTGAAGGATTGTCTCTTAAAAGACTTTTTTTTTTTTTCTGCAATTCCTTTCTCTTAAAATGGAATTTTGTCCCTTCTGGTTTCTCCAGCTGCGTGTGTGGCTGGAGGGTCTGTCACCTCCGGGCGAGGGGCACTGCGGCCAAGAATCCCAGCTTTGTGAGGATGGACAGCCCTGGCAGGTGGTACCATGCATCCATTAAAAAAAAAAATACAACCCGTGTGTCACTCCCTGTGAGCTGTGGTGTTTGGGTGCTGGGGTGAAGCTGGAGCCAGAACCTTCTTCCCCTGGTGGGGCCAGGGGTTGGTTGGATGGTCTCCATTGACACACACACCCCTCCCCCTCACCCCTCAGCTCTCTGCAGAGGAGAGCACTGGTCTTTTGGTAGGCCGTGGGAGCTGCTCCCAGCAGCAGGGTTAGGTGAATCAGCTAGAACTTTCCTTGGGTCTTCTGTGGCTCTACGGGGCTGCCCTGGTGGCTCAGTGGCTCCCTGCCAATAAAGAAGACGTGGGTTCCATCCCTGGGTCAGGAAGATCCCCCTGGAGGAAGAAATGGCAATCTGATCCAGTATTCTTGCCTGGCAAATCCCATGGACAGTGGAGCCTGGCGGGCTACAGTCCATGGGATTGGACACAACTGAGCACGCTCACACGTGGATCCATAAGCAAGAGACTGTTCCTGTACCCCCTCCACCCCCCCACCCCGCCAAGACCATGGAGTGCAGAGAGCATTCCTAACCCTTTCCTGAGGCCCTGTGACTGTCCTGGAACTCCAGGGATGATGGTGGCCTGTGTGCTCATGACCCAGGCAACCTGGGGGGGCCGGGCTCCCCTGCCCCATGATGCTGGGCGGTGGGTAGTGCCAGGGAGGGTGTACTGGCCCCACTTGGAGCAGGAGGGGAATATTCCTGTCCTGTCTAGCTGTGAGGACCCAGCTGTTAACTTCAGCCCTTTTTCTCCCATGCCTGGGGGGTCTGGGTCTGAACACCAGGCCCCCACTCCTGGTCCTCCAACTCTGCCCCATCTAATAGGCACCAAGTGGCGTTACAGAGTGCCTGCTGCACACCAGGCTACTCGTACAGTCAGGTGGGCTGTCGACAACGATGCAGACATGATCGCTGGTACCCCAGACTACTGCTTGGTTGTAAGCAGAGTTTCCTGGGTTGAGGGGTGACTGAAGCCCCACAAGAGCAGGCCTGGCACCACCCAGTCTCAGACAGGCACCCATGAGCCTGCTGTTCATCAGGTGTGCGGTAGCTTCCCTTAGTTCAGTGCCCACCCACAAATGAAGCTCCTGATCTGTACCTTCCACTGGTACAAATGGGACCTCAGGGCAGCCACTGGCTGCCACACCCAGCAGTGCTCAGGTGGGGTCCCTCCCCCTTCAGATCATTATTGTAGTCCCTGCTATGCTAAGCAGCCCACCGGCGATGTTACAGGCCCCACCTGCTCCGCTGCTTCCCAGGAGGTTAATTTCAGGGGTGGGGGAGTTTTTGCATCAAAGGAGGTGGGGCTCAGCTTAGTCGCTTGTGACCTTCAGCTGCCAGGCTTCCCTGTCCATCACCAAATCCCGGAGCATGCTCAAACTCATGGCCATGGAGTCGGTGATGCCACCCAACCATCACGGGTTGGGGCACAAAGGCCAGTTAACCCAGAGTCACGGCCTCCGGACCAGTCCCAGCAGGCTGGCAGTGGGACCAGGCTTTCAATCTCAGCTCTCTCCCAGAAGTGCTTAACCCACAGTGGGGGGCTCATCCAGAGCACAAGTGCTGGCGCCTAGAAACGGGTTTCCACACGTACACCCCGTGCCCCCGGGCGTGTATAGAAACGTGCACATAAACACCCATACAGGTATTACCCACAGAAGCACAGGACCACATAGGTGTGCGCATGTGCCAAGTATGTATGTACACAAGCACGGCACGGATTCGTGCAGGAGCGCACGCATGAATAGCCGTCCGCGTGCACCTGCACACAGACCCACGCACCCTTCAGCCCACACTCATCCACAGGGCCAGGTGTGGCTTCCAGGCTTGGGAGCCCGCCCCCGCGTTCCCCCGGCGCGCAGAGTAAGTCACAGAAGCCAGAGGAGCGGGTGAGCACAAGTGTTGGGATCCAAGTTCAGTTGTGGGGGAAAGGGTGCCCGGTTTCCTGGCTCACACGGGGCCCCCCCAGGCCCGCAGGCAGCCAGGTCTCCAGGCCAGTAGGCCCAGCCCCATGCTGAGGGCCGCCAGCACGGCCACAGCCCCAGCCAACAGGGGCACCACGGTGGCTGCGGGGAGAACACGGGGGTGTGAGTCACGAGACCGGCGCCCCCCACTCCCACCCCAGCGCCGAGGGCCGTCACCTGCGGGGGTAGCGGGCTCGTGGGAGCCGTGGCAGGGGATCCCGTGAGCTGGAGGCCGGGCGGGGGCCGTCAGCTGGCGGAATCGGCTTAGTGGACAGGGGGCTGGGCACCCGGGGAGGCGGAGAGTCAAGGGCAGACCAGCAGAGTCGTTGCGGTAGAAGAGGGAGACGGTGACATTCCTGGAGGGAGAGAGGAGGTATCTTGGTCCGTCCTCGCCTTCCCTGCCGCTGACTTTGAATCTGGAGAAGAGCGATTGGATGAAACAGGGCGCTTCTGACTCCTATCCCTGCCAATACCGTCCCTGTAAACTCCCCCCTGTGCCTGGGTCACGCCCTGTACCGGGGTCTCCATCCCTCCTCCTCCAGAGCGTCCCGGCCCCGCCCATTTGCGGGTACCGCCCCCTCCTCACCCTGGGCGGTCGCCATCTGCGTTGTCGCGGTCCGTGTCGCTCAAGCGCCGCCGGAACTCAAAGCCGAGGCAGGCGGCGTAAGGCGGTGTGTGCCCGTCGTAGAGACCCAGGGCCCCCTGGAGGGCCAGGAGAGTGCTGTCGTGCTGCGGGCGGATCCAGGGCTGAGTCGGGGCTCCTCCAGATGGCCCTCAGACCCCTTAGTACAAATCCTGCCCCCCTCAAACCTCCTCAACCCTGGAGGCAGCCCCACCAGTTACAGGTGGTCATTTAAGAAATATGACTGGACAGCTCAGCCAAAAAGCCTGTCCTTCCAGAAGAACTGAATTCTTTCCCATCATCACATCATCACCTCCCTTGCATCCAGATTCCATATCTGGTGATGTGATCCGGGAGTATGGTTTGGAGATATGTGTTACTCAAGGCATGAGGCTGAGGTTCCACTGAGACCATCAATCCCCCATCACCCAAATCCCACCCTCTCCCCATCTCTGTGCCCACGCGGCACTGCCTCCCTTCCCAAAGACTTACAGCAGAATACATAACCATCTTGAGTGGCAGCCCCAAGCGCTGCACCCGGGAGAAGTTGGCCAGGATGGCATCTAGCAGGATTCCTGACAGGGCAAGTCAGAATGTTAAGAACCCTGCAAAGGAAGGCGCCTGGGCCTCCCAGCCACCTGGCTCCACATCTCACCTCCGCTCAGCTGGGCCTTCTCCGCTGCCTGGGGTGGGCCCACGTGAGCTCCGATATCCAAAGCCGAGATCTGAGCTAGTGTCTGCAGGACATCTGGAGAGGCCCAGGATGGGAGGGAAAGACCATGGGCTTGCTGGGGAGAGAGGGAGGGGACAAAGTGACCGCGATGTCCTGAGCTCTTCATGCTCCCCTCAGACCCATCGGCGATGCCCCCATCAGCTGCAATTCACTTTTCCAACCCTCCTCTGATGCCCTCATAGGTGAGGTCTGGTCAGGAACTTATGGTGTGGGTAATGTGCTAAGCTGCTTCAGTCGTGTCCAACTCTTTGCGACCCTATGGACTGTAGCCCACCAGGCTACTCTGTCAATGGGATTCTCCAGGCAAGAATACTGAAGGGGGTTGCCATGCCCTCTTCCAGGGGATCTTCCCGACCCAGGGATCAAACCCACATTTCTTACCTCTACCTGCATTGGCAGGCAATTCTTTACCACTAGCACCACCTGGGATGTCCTTGGTGTGGGTAATAGCGGTTATTAACCATAGTAATGACCGTTATTGCAGAAGCCCTTATTGGAAACCCTTGGGGCTAGGGCTGTTTCAGAATTCAGACATTTGGGGGGACTTCCCTGGTGGCCCAGTGGCTAAGACTCCCCACTTCCACTGCAGGGGGTCCAAGTTCGATCCCTGATCAGAGAACTAGATTTCATATGCCTCAACTAAGACCCGGTGCAGCCAAATAATTGCTTAATTAAAAAAAAAATAATTCAGACGTTTGGAATTTCACAAAGGTCTGGTGATGAGAGTAGTATTAATATATATCTCATAACACATCCAGTGGGGGCTGGGGCAGCCGCCTTAGACACACACGTTGTTCTTCCCACCATGCAATTAGGAACATTCCCATTAAGTGGGTAAGCAAGGACTGCCAGCTTCAGGTCAGCGCCTGGGGCCCAAGCTTTGCCTTCCCGCGCTTTTCCAGTTAGGGAACTGGAGGATTGGAACAGCAAACACTAGGCCGAAAACGCCTCACTGTGTGCCAGGTGCTATTTTAAGCACATCGCGTGAATTAACCCCTTTTGATCCCAACAGCAAGCATTGTCGTTGTATAGATGGGGAACTGCTGCTAAGTCACTTCAGTCGTGTCCAACTCTGTGCGACCCCATAGACGGCAGCCCGCCAGGCTCCCCCGTCTCTGGGATTCTACAGGCAAGAACACTGGAGTGGGTTGCCATTTCCTTCTCCAATGCATGAAAGTGAAAAGTGAAAGGAAAGTCGCTCAGTGGTATCCGACTCTTAGCGACCCCATGGACTGCAGCCTACCAGGCTCCTCCATCCATGGGATTTTCCAGGCAAGAGTACTGGAGTGGGGTGCCATTGCCTTCTCTGATAGATGGGGAAACTGAGGCACTAAAAGTTAAGTGACTTGCCTGAGGGAACACAAGTAGTGAGGGGCAACGCTGGGATTGGAAACCAGGGCCCTTAACGACTTGGCAGGCTGGGTGAATGGGGCAGGGGCCCACCTGGCAAATCAGAGTGTCCAGGACCTTCCACGCCTTGCGCAGCGGCTCCCCAACCAGCGGCAGCCCCGTGAAGTTCTCCAGGCGAGTCAAGAAGTCCTGCAAGCACCGAACCCGGATGGGTGAGCCTGGCAGACATCAACACCCCTAGGGTCCAGCCGTGTCCGGCCGGCCCCGCGGGCCCCTCCCAGATGCCCCGCCCGCTTCAGCCTGCCGGCCCCTCCGTGTCCTGTGGGTCCTGCCACATCCCACTGGCCCCGCCCCATTCCGGTCGGCCCCGCCCCCGCCGGCCCCGCCCCCGCCGGCTCCTCCCCATCCTGCTGCATCGGGCCGGCCAGGCTCACCGTCCAGCCCTCCAGGGCTGTCTTGTACTCGGCGGCCTCCGTGGCCTCCCTCAGCAGCTCACGGTATCGGGGACAGCTGCGCGTAGGGAACCTCAGCAGCTGGAGGAGACTGAGGCTCAGAGGGGACAAAAGTGTGACCGGGGCCCGACTGCAGGCAGGGAAGTGGGACTGGAGGGGTCCTGTCTCCGGTCCACGGTTTCTCCCAGATATGGCTGAGCAGCGCGGGGTGGGCGGCTCACCCCATCAGGACAACTCAGCCCCAGGGAAGGCATCCTTGCTCTAGTTCCGGGGAGCCCCCTCCCCCCACCCCCGTCGGGTCCGAGCCTGGTCCTTGAGCCGCCGGCCCTCTCCATCTGAGTCCTGTCTCTCTCCATCCCTCCCGCCCCCAGGCCAGTCCAGCCCCCTGACCTTGTCCTCAGCGACCGGCACCGTGTGCACAGGGATGGGTCTCCAGGTGGCCTCGGAGCGCCCTGGGGCAGCCTCAGGGAACAGCCCTGCCAGGTTGGCCTGAGCACTCTCCAGTGTCCGGTCAAAGTCTGTGCTGCGAATGTACACCTGGGTAGGGGGGTGAGAGGACACGCCAGACGACCACTGTCAGGGTCAGAGGTCAACTACAGCAGCAAACCAAAAGCTTCAGATTCAGCTCAGGGTCCAAGGTCAGGTGTTGGGGGTCAAAACTCAGGGCAGGTTCAAGGACCTGACCTTCAACATTAGAAGTTGGTATCAAGGGTCAGAGGTCAATGTCAAGAGCAGTTGGGGTGGGAAGTTGGATGGACACTGAGGATTAAGGGGATCAGTTGAGCCAATGAAAGTCAGAAAGGAAGATCAGAGTCACTGGAGGTGGAAAGTTAGAGGTCAAGAGGAGGAAGGCAGGTTGGAGGTCATGAGATCAGGTCAGCAGGAATGATGCTATGGTCATCTGTCAGGAGGCAGAGGAAGACATAGAAAAGTCAGATTTGATGAAGGGTAGAGGTCAAAGGTTGGAGTCAGAGGGCAGGTAGAATCAATGAGGGCCAAAGACAGAATCAATCAAGTTTCGAAGTCAGAGGGTCTGATTGGAGTCAGTGAGAGTCAGAACACAGAACTGGAGACCAGAAAATAAAAGTCAGAGTTGATGGAGGTCAGAGGTCAAGATGTGACTCAGGTCGAGATGGAGTCGGGGGTCAGTGTGGGTTAGTTGATGGTTCAGGGATCAGAGATCAGACCTAAGGTTCAGGTCAGGCGGATGGGGGTTAAGGGCCAGAGATGGAGGCCCAGGGAGGTGCTGAAGTCAGTGGAGGTCAGAGGTGAGAGGTCACAAGGTAAGATGAAGGTCAGGATGGCTGTACCTCTTCCCGCCGGTACTCGGGGCTCAGAAAGTCCTCGTAGCGGCTCCTCAGGAAGCGGCCCAGCTCCAGCTGCTGGCGGACCCCCTCCTGGGGACAGAGCCGGCTCAGCAGACCCCTCCCCACCCCACCCCACCCCACGCTCCATCCCCAGCATCTCACCTCGGTCAGCTGGCCCAGGCCACGTGGCCACAGGGTGGATGCAACCTCCTTGTGCGGGTCAGTGGGGTAGGAGGCCAGCGGGGCCCGGTCGCCATGGCGGAACACCTGGGGAGGGGACCAGGTCAGGGCCAGGCTGGGGGATGTGAGGGGCCGGGACGGGGCAGGGGGCACCTCACCACCGCCACGAAGACCAGGGGTCCTTCCGTCAGGGCCGGGGGCAGCAGCAGCAGCAGCAGGAGAGGTCCGGCGGGGTGGCCCCGAAACCCTGGCCCGGCCATCTCCACACAGCCAGACGCTGAGCTCAGCGCACTGTCTGCGCCGCAGCCCCACCTGCTCATTACCCCCGCCCCAGCACCCCCCCCACCAGAAGAGCAGGTCCCAGCACGCCTCCCCCTGGATCCAGAACCCTCGATCCCCCAGGGCTTCTGTCAGCCATGGATTCACCGGGGATGCATCCGTTTAATCTTTCCCCGCAACCCCAGGAGATGTTGATCTGATTGCCTCCGTCTCCATGGTGCGGATGGGGAAACTGAGGCACCGCCAGGGTAGGCAGTTTGCCTGAGGGAACACAGCTAGTGAGCGGCAGAGCTGGGATCTGAACCTAGTGCCCTGAGAGTAGGTGCAGAGGGAGGGAGACCCCCACCCCTGCCCCACATTCTAGACCCTGCCCTCTCCTCCCTCCCCAGTCTGCCTGCCACGCCTGTTCTTTGAGGTTCTCTTGAGCTTCTTGGTGATTTCATCTTCTTACAATGCCACTCACAGCTGGCCAAAGCCAGCATGGCCCAGAGGCTGAACACCCATACCCTGGAGCTGAGACAGGTTGGATTCAAATCCCAGCTTTGCCATATATAAAGCTGTGTGATTTGGGGCAAGTTACTGCCCCTCTCTCTGCCTTTGTTTTCTCACTCATAAAATGGGGACATACACGGTCTGTACCTCAGAGAGGTTCTTTGAGAATTGACAAGTTCTAATAGATTGGGAGCCCCACTAGCTCACTGGTAATCTGCCTACCAATGCAGGAAATGTAGGAGACGCAGGTTCGATCCCTGGGTGGGGAAGATCCCCCTGAGGAAGAAATGGCAACCCACTCCAGTATTCTTGCCTGAAAAATCCCATGGACAGAGAAACCTGGCAGGCCACAGTCCATGGGGGTTGCAAAAAGTCAGACACAACTAAGCCACTGAGCATTCACGCAACGCAATGCAATATATTCGGCATTACTCCAAGGGTTTACAGAATGACTGCTCAATAGTGTCAGTGATTTATTGCTGGGTAACAGATCACTCTGAAACATTACGAGGACTTCCCTTGTGGTGCAGTGGATAAGAATCCACCCGCCAATGTAGGGACACGGCTTCCAGCTTCGATCCCTGGCCTGGGAAGATTCCACACGCCCTGGAGCAACTAAGCCTGTGTGCCGAGGAACCAGATCCCCGCACACCACAGCTAAAGATCCTGTGTACGGCGACTAAGACCTGGCACAGCCAAGTAAATAAAGGAGACCACAGAGAGCTCCCTGGTCTCTCCCATCTCAAGAGGACACATCAAGTGACTGGCCATCTGTGAACCAAGAAGCCAGCTCTCGCCAGACACCAAATCTGCCAGGACCTTGATCACTGGATCTCCAGCTTCCAGAACTACGAGAAAGAGATTTGTGTTGTTTAGAAGCCACCTCATCTATGGTGTTCTGTTAGAGTGGCCCAAACGGATTAAGACAAGCCCCAACTCAAGATCCTTAACGTAATCATTGCTGCAAAGTCCCTTAAGCCATGTGGGGGTTCTGGGGGTTGGGGTGTGGGCAGTTTGGGGTTATGACTCAGCCCACCACACAAGTAAATAAGGGGTGGCCTGCCTCACCCCTCTGACCCACTTTCTGCCCTTCTCCGCCCTGTATCATACCTTCAAGGAAGCGTCTGTCTTCAGCACCATCCTGGCCCCTCTGCTTTCTGGATCCCCTTTGGGGTCAGCCAGTGAAGGGAGCAGGAACTCCGAGGGTGGTGCTGGCTGTAGTACAGCTTTCTTAGGGGAGGGCCCTGTCTCTTGAGTGTCTGGTGACATGGATCTCACCCCTTGATGCCTATGGTGCATGTGATAAGTCGCTTCAGTCGTGTCCAACTCTTTGCAACCCTATGAACTATAGCCCACCAGGCTCCTCTGTCCATGGGGATTCTCCAGGCAAGAATACTGGAGTGGGTTGCCACGCCCTCCTCCAGGGGATCTTCCTGACCCAGGGATCAAACCTATGGCTCCTGCATTGCCGGTAGAGCCTTTACAGCTGAGCCACCGGGGAAGCCCCCCGATGCCTAGGCGTGTGTATTGATTCGCTAGGGCTGCCATAACAAACGACCGCAAAATGGCTGTTTTAGGCACCAAAAATTAATTAATTTTTAAAAATATTTGTCCGCTTATGCAGCTGTGTCGCGTCTTAGCTGCAGTGTGCGGGCTTCTCCCTAGCTGTGGAGTGCAGGTTTCGTTGCCCCCAGCTTATGGGGTCTTAGTTCCCTGGCCAGGGATCAATGCAGAGTCCCCTGCATTGGAAGGCAGATTCTTAACCACTGGACCACCAGGGAAGTCCCTAGCCATCAGAAATTTATTGTCTCACAGTTCTCGAGGCCAGGAGTCCGAAATCAAGGTGTTGGCAGGAAGTCGGTCCCTCCTGGGAGGAAGGATCGGTTCCCAGGCTCTCCCTAGCTTCCGGGGTCGCTGACAGTCCCTGGCTTTCGGGAGCATCACTCCAGTCTCTGGCAAAACGTGGGCTTCTCCATGTGTGTCTGTCTCTGGGTCTCTTCTCTTCTTATAAAGGACGCCGGCTATGACCTGATCTTAACTGGATTTACATCCACAAAGACCTATTTTCAAATGAAGTCACTTTCACAGGTACCTGGGGAGAAGACTTGAACTGACCTTTGGTGGGGATGGGGGGGATTCAGTTCAATTCCTACCAGGTGGCAGTAGCTCCCCGATCTTTCTAAGCCCAGCACTGCCCCATCCAGCCACCTGTGAACCTGAGCCCTGCATTAAATTCTCTCCAGTCAGACCTTTTGGAACTGCACCTGCCACTTTCTGCTGCAACACTGAAACGGAACATCCTTCCAGATTTTTCAACATATATATATTTTTTAATGTTATTTATTTGCTGTGCTGAGCTGTTATGTAAGATCTTAGTTCCCCGACCAGGAATCGAACCTGTGTCCCCTGCGTTGGGAGCGCAGAGTCTCACCTGCTTTGGGAGCACCATCTTAACCACTGGATCACCAGAGAAGTTCCAACACACATTTTAGAAATATCTGTGTGCTTTTTACTGAAATGAGATCCTGCAGTTTTGTAACAATCTCCTGCTTTTCACGTCAACGGTACTTTCACCGCATCTAATAGCCGCTCTCAGAGGACCCACATGTCTTCCCAAATATCGTGTACAGCTGATATATCCAAGCCAGAACCCAGTTCAAAATCACCCATCGAACCTGGTCATGTGTCTCGTATGGATTTGCTCAAGTGGAGCAAGCCCATGTGCCTTGGGTTTTTTTCTTTGGTTTTGTTTGGGGACACAGACTTCTTGAAGAGACCCTGCCAGTTTCCCTGTTGAATGTCTTATCTTCTTGGTAAGGTATCATTTCACAACCGATTCTTGACACTTCCAGGCTTTATGTTGTATAAATTCACTGGAAACTCTAGATTAGCAAGTACTGAATCATTGCTTCTAGGTGTGTGTGGTGTGTGTGTGTGTGTGTGTGTATCACATAGCTTATAATTTTAAATCCAGAAAGGTACTCATCTGGGCCTTCCCTGGCAGTCCACTGGTTAAGAAGCCACACTTCCACTGCAGGGGGTCATGGGTTCGATCCCTGGTTGAGAAAAGATCCTGTATGCAGTGTGTTATGGCCAAAAACTAGAAAAAAACAAGTATAAAAAACTACTCAGCCAGGTAGATGCTTTTTTTTTTTTTTTTTGCTTTTACTTTTTATTTATAAACTAAAATTTTGCCTAAGGCCACCCCACTCACAAGTGCCAGAGCTGGAATTCAAACCCATCCCATTGGCCCCTGAGCAGGAGTTCCTCCTAGCCCCGCCCTCCCCCTCTTCCTGTCTCCAGCCTCCAGGCTGCTCTCTGCTCACAGCTGAAACAGGAAAACAGAACTATCATCTGGATCAGCCACAACTGGGAACGTGCATGTCCTCAGACTCAAACTGTAGCCACTCTGGGTAGAGATGGAATTGTGGATAATGAGGGCTGACTGCACTGGTATCTCTGTCCTCTGTATCTCTCCTAACCTCGAAATTAGTCCTGAAGGATGGACCCAAAGAGATTCAGGTGTCTACAGACCCCACCTGCTGAGAAGGGGGGCTGGTGGAGTGAACAACAGGGACCCCCGGAGGGCCGTGGGAGTCCCGGCACATCACGGAGCCCTTGGCCCAGAGCTGGGGAAGTTGTTACCTGCGCCGTGATTTCTACCTTCATAACTGGGGCTCCCTGAGATGAAAAGATGCTTGCTCCTTGGAAGGAAAGCTATGACCAGCCTATACAGCGTATTAAAAAGAAGAGGTATCACCTAGACAACGAAGTTCTGTATAGTCAAAGCTGTGGTTTTCCCAGTAGTCATGTATGGATGGGAGAGTTGGACCATAAAGTAGGCTGAGCACTTAAAAAGTGATGCTTTTAAACTGTGGTGCTGGAGAAGACTCTTGAGAGTCCTTTGGACAGCAAGGAGATCCAACCAGTCCATCCTAAAGGAGATCAGTCCTGGGGGTTCACTGGAAGGACTGATGCTGAAGCTGAAGCTCCAGTATGTTGGCCACGTGATGCAAAGAACTGACTCATTGGAAAAGACCCTGAGGCTGGGAAAGATTGAGGGCAGGAGAAGGGGGCGACAGAGGATGAGATGGTTGGATGGCATCACCGACTCAATGAACATGAGTGTGAGCAAGCTCCAGGAGATGGTGAAAGACAGGGAGGCCTGGTGTGCTGCAGTCCATGGGGTCACAAAGAGTCGGGCACAACCGAGAAACTGAACAACTGCTGCTCCCGCCCCCAAAACTGGTGATGGGGCTCCGGAAGGCTCCCCCACTGCTGTGTCTCTCAAGCTTTCGTCTGGTGGACACCACTGGAGGAAATCTTGCTTGGGCCACCTCACCTGCTCTCCTGGCCTGCAGCCTCCTCCTGCTCCTACTCGGAGGTTTCTGCCACTTAGAGCTGATCCTGTTCCTCCCCAGCGCCCTCTGGGGTCGTAGGTCTGGCTTCTCCCATCTAAAATATCCCCATCTCAGAGTTCAGATGCTCCCTGTATCCATCTCCCCCAAAGCCTGCAGGGCCAGGTCCCTTCTACCCAGAATGCCCTTCTCTGGTCACCATGGAAACCATTCTGGTCTCCCCTCAGGGTTCCACCCGCTGGTCTTCTCTGTCTGGCTCAGAGGCTCAGGAAAGGGAGAGGGAGGCCAAGCAACCCAGAGTCTGGAAGTCATGGCCATGAACTTTCAGGAAGTGAGGAGGGGCCCAGCGGGCGGGAGGGTGGTGCCCCAGGGCAGGGGTGGGGGTGAAGGGAAGGGACGGGCCCTGACCTCTGACCCCTCCACCCAGAATGTGACCCTGGCCATGGCCGTATTCACCATCCTCGCTTCCATCTACTTCTTCAACAAGGTGAGTGGGAAGGGGGTGGAGGTGGCAGGCTAGATCTCGGGTGCTTCGGCCTCTGTGTTATCATTTTCGTCTCTCTTCCCTTCCTGTTTCTGTGGATCTTTCTGTCTCTTTTCGTCTTGTAGGCGCAGCAATGAGAAGACACAGCACCACCTAACCCAAGAGTCCTGCCTCTGTCCCGACCATGACTCTGGCCTCTGAGACCAAATAAATGTGACTGAGTCAGCACACCCTGCTCCATTTCACCAGGCCAGCAGGCACACCGCCTCTGGCCAGCTCTGTCTGAGGTCCAGGCTTCTGGGTCAGAGAGAGGAAGCCTGGACTCCTGGGTCTGGGGAAGTTGGGGACTAGCAAGATAGACTTTTAGATTTGAGGCTAGGAGTCCAGTCATCGAGCTGGGTTTTGAAGGATGAGTAGGAGTCTGTCAGAGTTTAGATGGGGGAAGGACATTCCAACCTGTGTGCAAGAGCACAGAGAGGAGAAATAACAGGGCTGATTCCCCACCTGGTACCAACACAGACTGCTGTGTACTTCAGATTTATTTCTTCTCTCTGAGCCTTGGTTTTCTCCTTGGACTCCAAAAGGCTGTAGCAAGGATAACCTGACATGAAAGATGTGAATGGAATTTGCAAGCTACGGAGGGTCTGTAGTGGTCATCTTCACTGTTTCATTGTATCAACACATCTTTCTCTTAGCAAACTCCTATTCAGCCTCACTGCAAATGCCCCTTACTATAAAAGTATCCAGACCTCCAAACACATAGCCAGTTACCCCCTCCCTCACTAGCTGCCTCCTCTCCGCTCCCTGTCTCCATCCCCAGTAGGTGGAATGCCCTGGGTGATACGCTAGCCTTTAGTTGAGCTTTATTCATTTTTTTTCATCAGATAAACATTTCATTTCAATTCAAGATTTGAAAAGGAGACTTCTGAGCAGAGTGACTGAACATCCTGGGTTTCCCAGGGAAGGCCTAGCAAATTCGAATTAGGAATTGATTTATAGTCTTACTATAATTTTGGCTTGCGGAATGCAAAGCACTTTGGGCCAGTTATTCCAGTATAATTGGGAACCGAATCCTCTTTATTTCTTCCTTTTTATTTATTTAGTTTTAGCTGTGCTGGGTCTTCATTGCTTTGAGGGATCTTCTTTAGTTGCAGCGAGCAGGGGCCCCTCTCTAGTTGTGGTGCACAGGCTTCTCATTTCGGGGGCTTCTCTCGTTGCAGAACACAGGCTCTGGGGCTCATGGGCTTCCGTAGTTGCAGCATGTGGGCAGCTAATAGCTGCAGTGCACAGGTTTAGTTGCTCCGCAGCATGTGGGAATCTTCCAGGACTGGGAGTCGAACCCACGTCTCCTGCGCTGGCAGGCGGATCCTTTACCACTGAGCCATCAGGGAAGCCCCTTTCTTTAAGTCTTGAAAGTGGTCTGATTCAAAAGGGAGTCTTACTTACAGAGGGGCTGGCTTCCCAGGTGGCACTAGTGGTAAAGAACCCGCCTGCCAGTGCAAGAGGCTTAAGAGGGCATACATTCGATCCCTGGGTGGGGAAGATCTCCTGGAGGAGGGCATGACAACCCACTCCTGTAATCTTGCCTGGAGAATCCTGTGGCCAGAGGAGCCTGGCAGGCCACAGTCTGTAGGGTCACAAAGAGTCGGACACAACTGAGGAGACTCAGCACACAGCACTTACAGGAGACCTTGTTTGCAAAACTGAGAATGACCACACGGGGGCGGTGTTGGACCATGTTCCCAGCCAGAACTTGGTTCCCCTGGTTAAGTTAGTTGATTTCCGCAAAACCAGAATTCTGTGACCTGGGTGGGGAAGCCTTCCTCGTCCCTGGACCTTCCCCCTGCCCCCCCATCCCTCTCCTCCAGTCCTCCTAAGGGTCCTTCTATAAGCAGAGCTGACCTGTCCTTCCCTGCTCACAGTCCCTCCCCCGGGATAGCTGTCCCAGCCCAACAGACTGGCATCGCAGCAAGGTGTATCTAACCTGACAGCCCTCCAGGCTTTCTTTTTAAAATCTCGCCCACTTCCCATGCCCCTCCTGTAGCACACCCTTGCCCAGCTGCTGAGTCGTGTCTGACTCTTTTGTGACTCCGTGGACTGCAGCCTTCCAGGCTCCTCCGTCCATTACTGGAGTGGGTTGCCATTTCTTTCTCCAGGGGATCTTCCCGCACCAAGGATCGAATCCAGGTCTCCTCAAGTGTGTCTCCTGCATTGGGAGGCAAACTCCACATGTAACTGAGATGGTTTAGAAAAAAGAAAAACACACCCCAGGGCCATTGCACATGCTGTGCTCCCAGCCTGGAGCATCCACCTCTATTTTGTGTCATTTCCACCTGAAAGCCTTCCTAAAACCCCTCCCGATCAGAATCAGGCTCCCTACCCCTCACACCTTCCCTGCTCATCCTTCTCGACAGTGACTGGGAGCCTGAGGGTGGGGCTGCAGAATAAGATCTGACTCCTGTTCAACCCCCAGCATGGGTCTTGGCTATCAGTGTTTGTGAAGCAAACAAATATTGACAAAGAAATTGATCTTTGTGTACTCCTTTACTCCCCCCTCCAGGGTTTTCAGCCATTGAGGGCTGGGTTTTCTCAGTCCCCTGGGAGCTATCGAGGTTGCATTTTCACAACCACAGGCACTTGGAGATGGATGGGGCTCAGCCCACAGCCCTGGGACTCCCTGGGGAGCTTTTGAAACTCCCAGAGCCCAGCTCTATGCTGGACCACTTAAACTACAATGCCTGGGGATGGGGCCCTGGCATTGATTCGCTTTTAAAAGCTCCCCCCAGAGATGCTAATGGGCAGACCAGGGTCAAGAGAGGCATCCCAGCAATGCGTTTTCCAAAGACGGAAGAGAGAGGTTTTCCCCACTGGGGCTTAGTAGGTTTCTAAAGTAGCTCTGTGGATACAACAAAGGACTCAGAATGTGGAGCAAAAATTAACCTTTAGTTTGGAAACATTAGGGAGTTCGAAAAGCAAAGGAGACCAACGACATGCTTCCCCAGAGGCTGGGCCACTGGAGAGATGCTTAGGAAGTGCATGAGTGTTTCAAAAGGCAGCGAGAGAAGGTGAATGATAATGGGTGTCCTGGGGGCCCAGAAAATCCGGTGGCCCAGAGCTGTCCTGTGATGCTCGGTCCTCCCTATGGGGGCCAGGACATCCCAGTGGACGTGAGCCTTACACGGTTTTAGCTCCGAAAGTCCTATAGCCCAGTATAGCATTGCTGAGTCCCGGCAATAACCAGGAGCTACCTGGGAAGCCCTAGCATGGACCACAGCCCACCAGTCTCCTCTGTCCATGGGATTCTCCAGGCAAGAATACTGGAGTGGGGTGCCATTTCCTTCTCCAGGGGAACCTTCCTGACCCAGGGATCAAAGCCGGGTCTCCTGCATTGCAGGCAGATTCTTTACCATCTGAACCACCAGAGAATGGTTGGTTTTGTCTTTAGATCCAGGCCCATGTCTGTGTGTCTGTCTCCCCCGTCCATCTGTCTCTCTCTCCACTCATTCTCCCCTCCTTCCCTTCTAGATGAGTTCTATGTCTACTTCCTCCTGGGTCTTCTGCTGTCCCATCTCCCGCTTGGTCCCTCCCAACAGCCTGACCCGTCTTCTCACCTCCTCTCCTTGCCGTGGCCCCGTCTGTCGCCCGTGCATGTGACGCGGTCACATCTGTGTCAGCGCCCCCTTCTCCCTCCCGGCATCTCTCCCCCCTCCTTGGACTGTTTTCTCTCTGCATCCCTCTCCCCCTCTCTCTAGGTCTCTGTCCTCCTCTCTAAACCTCTCTCTCTCTCAGCATCTCACATTCTCCAGCATTTGATAAGATGGGAGACACCACTCCTCTGTCCCCATAAAAGTCCCCAATCCCTCCAGGGATTTCCTTTCCAGTCCAAACACCAACTGCTTCGGTGCCAGGCCAGAGGATGAGGCTGGCTGACAAGGTTCCCCAGCAGGCGCCCTGTTAGAAGGGTCGGCCCGGCTCACCTGGCCCTCCCAGAGTTCGTAGAGCCTGCGTGCCCAGGACCAGAAGAAGGAAGCAGAACGCCCCGGCCCAGAAAACCGCCCTTCCGGCTGCGCGATGGCTCTGCGCCCAGGCGGGCTGGTGCATCGAGGAGTAGCAGTCCCTGGCCACCACCGTAGAGGGTCAGGAAGGCCAGGCCGGGGTCCAGGTGGCGGAAGATGCCACCCAGGGGCCAGCCAGAGCGCATCCACGTGAGGGTCAAGGGCGGGAGGACGGTGAAGGCGGCTGAACCTGGCAGCTGATGGGGGTGGAGGCAGGAGGGCCCTGCGGCTTGGACGGGCTGGGGCTGGCTACCGCCAGAAGCACGAGGTGAGGGCGGCAGCCGGGGAGTAGAGGAGGAAGAGGGTGGCCTCCGGTGGGCTTGGGGCTCCTGGGGGATGACGGCGGACGAGTCTCCAAAGGGTCCCCCAGGGGCGGGATGATGCTGTCAAGACCGACAGGCCTCCACATCAGCAAGCCCCACATCCAGCACCCCCACTGACTTCCCCATCTCAGGGCCAGCCCCACCATCCACCCAGGCCACAGGCACGGTCCTCCCTCCCTCCCTTCCCCTCTCCCCTCACAGCCTCACCCTGACTCTGTCCTGTACCCTCTGATCCGACCCCACCGTCCTGGCCCAGTGCAGGCTTCCAACTCACCTGGCTGGATGCTGAGCCCAGCCTCCTCCCGGGCCTCCCTGCCTCCAACCATCCCATCCAGTCCAGAGCAAGCCTGTCCCTCCTCCCCTGCTGAGAGACCTCCCCTGGCTCCCTGGGACCCCTGGCCAAAGCCCCAGCCCCTCATCCTAGGGTGGAGACCCCAGGGTGGTCCCCTGGCCCACCCTCCTCTGCAGGCCTTTTCCTGTCCTCAATGCATCGTCGCATCCAACCACTCCCAGAACTAGCGCCTCGCTCCAGGCTTGTGCGATTCGCCCTGCTGTCCTCGTCCATCCTCTCAGGAGACCCATATCCTTCCAGGACTGCAGGGCCCTGGCTGTGCCAAGCCCCACGGGGTGGCTGTACTCTTAACATCCCCGTTTTCCAGATGGGGAAATGGAGGCTTGGGGCAGGGGAATTCACTTGCTCAAAATCCAAGCAGACAAAGCAGAGCCTGGATGTGCACTCACATCTGTGCGACCTCTGAGGCCGGATGTTAGCTCTCGGGGGTCCTGCTCTGTTCGAGGGCCTCCGTCTCCCATCTCTGTCTCCATGTTGTCCTGAGCTCACCGGCAGTTGGGAGGCAAGGGTCTCCCAGGGTGTCTGAGCAGCAGCCCCAGGCCTGGTCTCTCCCAGAGGAGCCAGGATGGGACAGCTCACAAGTGGATAGAAATCAGATTGCTGGAAATCGGAGGGGCCACCACGGAGGTCTGAGCATGCGTCTCAGTTTCCCCATCTGTGAAAGGACGATCAGCTTGTGTGCCTGGGCACTGCCTTCCACCGTCCCCGGGTTGAGATCTGAGCTCCTCAGCCTGGCCTTTGCAGCCCTAACCTGCCGAGGCTCCACCCCCATCACCAGCCGCCAGGCTTACCTGGTCCCTTCCTTCTGCTCTGCAGTTCCTAGAACAAGCCGCGTGGTTTCATGCGCCATCCAGGCTTTCTCCTTGCCATTTCCTCATTCTGGACCACTTTACCCTATGGTTCCCATGCACAAACTCCTACTCAAGCTTCGGAACCCAACTGAGTGCCACCTTCCCTTAGAAACCCTTCCCTCAGAAACCCTTCCCTCCTGCCACACACCACACCTGACTAAACCAGGTATCAGACTTCACTGTGAAGTCTCTGAGAGGTTCAAGCTAAGCCAAGGCAGAAACAAAGTGTCAGCTACGTAGGGGGCAGTGTGCCTTCACAGGCCTCATGTTAATTTAGTCTCTCTTATTTTAAATAGTATACTTTATTTTTTAGAGTACACTTTATTCTTTTTAAAAAAGCTTTTTAAAAATAGCTTATTTGGCTGCATTGGGTCTTAGCTGAGGCATTCAGGATCTTTCATTTTGGACTCTCTAATTGTGGTTCTTGGGCTTAGTCGCCCCAGGTACGTGGGATCCTAGATCCCCCAACGGGGATTGAACCCACGTTCCTTGCATTGCCAGGCAGCTTCTTAACCACTGGACCATCAGGGAAGTCCCATTTTAATTTAATTTAATTCCAAGAACACTGTGAGGACAGTACTATTGCTGTCGTCATTTTATCAAGGGGGGAAGCTGAGGCAAACTTAAATAACTGAGCCATTCAGTCAATGAAACAACTGAGAAAAGAATCCAGGTTGACTGACTCCAGGATCTGAAATCTTAACCATTGTGTTATTTTCCCGAAACAAAGTTAGACTGAGTGAATAAATGCATGAATCATCCTTGAACAACCAACCCACACAATGCCTCATGACATGTTTGTAAAATGAATGAGTGAATGAATGAATGTATTCCCCTCTTTACTTAGCAAACTCCTATTCATACCTCAATTCCCAGTGCAAATGCTTCCTCCTCCAGGATGTTCTCCATGACTTTTCCAGGCACAGTCCTCCTACAGTCTCTCTTCTTCCCTCTAATCCCCTTAATCCCTCCAGACTGGAACTGTCTGTGCCCTATTTTTCTCCTAGAAAAATAGGCTCCCAGAAGGCCAATTCATATCTATGTCCCCAGTACCCCCCAGCTAAGGACCACCCTCGCAGGAAGCCTTAAGATGTATTTGCAGGTGCAGCTCAGGGTCTGGAGACCAACCAGAAGGAAAAAGAGGCTAGAACCCAATGATGAGGAAGACCGACAACACCTCAGGCTGGTCCTCCAGTGAGGAGGTGGCTGAAGCTTCAGGGCCCAGAGCAGGCTGAGTGAGCACTATGCCAGGAGTCCAGAGATAGCCGCCTCCTCATATGACCAGATGCCTCATCCCTGAGCTCCAGTTTTCTCGTTGAAGGGAAAAGGTCCATAGACAATTGGGTAGTGAATAATAAGCACATCACAGGGACTTGCCTGGAGGTCCAGTGGTTAAGAATCCGCCTTCTGATGCAGGAGACACAGGTTCGATCCCTAGTCAGGGAACTAAGATCCCATGAGCTGCATGGTGCAGCTAAAAACAATTTAAAAAAAGTTAATAATGGGCTTCCCTGGTGTCTCAGTGCTAAAGAATCTGCCTGCTAATGCAGGGGACATGGGTTTGATCTCTGGTCTGGGAAGATTCCCACGTGCCCCTGAGCAAATTAAGCCCATGCACCACAACTCGAGAGCCCGGGAGCTGCAACTACTGAGCCCACGCACCGCAGCTGCTGAAGCCCGGGTGCTCTAAGCCTGTACTCCACAAGAGAAGACACCACAGTGAGAAGCCTGTGCACAGCAACTAGAGATAAGCCCGCGCAGCAACCAAGACCCAGCACAGTAAAAAATAATTTTTAAAAATTAATAATAAATGAAGATGCTACCTGCAGGCTTTGAAGACAGAGGAAAGAGCCATGAGTCGCGAAATGAGGGCAACTCCAGGAGCTGGGAAAGAGAGAAAGTGGGTTGTCCTCCAGAGCCTGGTGACACCCATCTCGGACCCCTGGCCTCCGGAATCATGAGATAGATGGATGCTGTTTTAAGCCACTAAGTCCACAGGAATTTGTTACACTGACCATAGGAAAATAATACCCTCCTTTTGTAGACCAGCCACTGGAGCCTTGCTGAGGGCCACACAATTGCTGAGTAGGAGGGGGTAGGAAGTTGGGGACAGTCCTCCAGGAGAGGAGGATGTCTGGACCCCCAAATGGCCAAAGAGGAGGCCTGGAGGGGGTGGCCAGGCTGTGGTGGGAGGGGGGAGCTGACTGTGGAAAGAAGAAGCAGGAGCCAGGGAGGGTGGGTAGGGAGGTGGGGTACCTACTCTGCCAGGCTTCATCTTGTGGCTCCTGTGGGCTTCAAAGCACCCAAGACTGGGAGGCAGGGGTGAGAGGAGGGAGGAGGAGGGGGTCTTGGATTAGAGCCCACTGCCAGCCTCCCCCTCCCTTCCCCCCTCCAGCCCTGTCTGTCCTGCAACCCCCTCCTTCTCCATCCCCACCAGCCGGTCCCTGCTCAGACCTCCTCTTCCATCCCCGGACCTTCTCCCGGTTAGTGTCCATGCCCGCAGGACCGCAGATGGGTCTTTCTACACCCAGGGCTGGTCTCACCCCTCCCCTGCTCACGCTCTGTGGCTCCCCAGCGCCCCTGGACAAAGTCCCAGCCCTTTGGCCTGCTTTTCTCCCACTATTGCCCATCAGAGCCCTCGGTTTCTCTGCCCACGGCATCACCCTAAGCTCTGGGCGCTGCACCCCTGGTACCTGCTCTTTGACTGCCATGACAACCGCGGTCCTCACTGCCTGTGTCCACCTCTGTGGTGAGTCAGTCTCTCTGAGACCAAGGGCCCTGGCCTGACTCCTCCAGGGTCCCCAGCATCACCCACCACAGGGGAGGCATGTGAGAGGAGTGGGTCCCCATTTTCAAGTGAGTGAATCCTTTAACATTCTATAAACCCAGGTCCGGGGCTTCCCTGGTGGCTCAGTGGTAAAGAATCCACCAGGTTCGATCCCTGGGTGGGGAAGATCCCCTGGAGAAGGAAATGGCAACCCACTCCAGCATTCTAGCTGGAGGAATCCCATGGACGGAGAAGCCTAGTGGGCTATAGTCCCTGGGGTTGCAAAGAGTCAGACATGACTGAGCAACTAATACCACAACAACAAAAACAAAAAACAAAAACAAAGCCTAGGTCTGGGTCAGCGTGAATCTGAGGTGGCAGGGAGGGACAGCACACCCATGGACCATGTCCAGGCCTGGGGGACCCTGATGCTGTGGCTGCTCAGTAGCTCAATCATGTCTGACTCCATGTGACCCCGTGGACTGTAGCCCCCCAGGCTCCTCTGTCCAGGGGGAGTCTCCAAGCAAAATACTGGAGTGGGTTGCCGTGCCCTCCTCCAGGGGATCTTCCCGACCCAGGGATCGAACTCGCATCTATTATGTCTCTTGCATTGGAAGTCAGGTTCTTTACCACTAGCGCCACCTGGGAAGCCCACGGAGGACACAGAAACAATGATCGTGCCTTCACTTTATTCCACATGAACAAGAATGGGTGCCCGGAGACCCAGAGCACGGCTCACCGTGTCGCCCACGGTGCTGATTTGAACCCGATCCTTGACATCCTGACCCCGGCTGAGACCTCAAGGAAGTCTCTACCCCAGGTAGGCTGCATACGGACTGGAAAGGATTCGGGTGCTCAGTCAGCAGGGACAGAACCTATGACTCGGCAGCCGCGGAGGGAAGGTTTCAGGTGTCAAGGGGGTGAGCAGTCTCCTGACAGCTATTTTCCGACATGTGATGAGTCTGTCTGTCTCCCACGGCTGGGAACGTCTCAAACCAGGCCAGATCGGGGGCACCGCCTCCCGTCTCTGGGTGCTGAGAGACACAGAGGTGCTGATTAAAAGCGTGCCGTAACTGCATCCCTCCTGACTGGGGGGTAAGTCTCTTTCTGTGCAATCCTACTATTCAGGCTTCTTTCCTAGGCTGGGAGCTGCGTGAGGGGAGAGGCTACGGCCTTGAGAGGCATACTCGAATCCCCAGGAATGGCAGAGATTTATACCTACTGTGTGCTCTGTCAGTACTTTGTGGGAAAGAGCGTGGCAGTATGGGGTGGAGGTGGAGGTTGTGGGTTCTGAAGGGTGGAACCATAGCCCCTCCCCTGGAGTGTTGGCCCCTCCCCTTTGAATGTCAGCCCCGCCCCCCCAGGAATGTCTGCGCCTTCACAATTCGGGAAGTAAAAAAAAAGAATATTTATTTATTTATTGACTGTACAGGGTCTTGGGCTTCCCAGGTGGCGCTAGTGGTTAAGAGCCGGCCTGCCAATGCAAGACATGTAAGACTTGTGGGTTTGATCCTTGGGTGAGGAAGATCCCCTGGAGGAAGGCGTGGCAGCCCACTCCAGTATCCTTGCCTGGAGAATCCCATGGACAGAGGAGCCTGGCGGGCGACAGCCCATAGGGTCGCAGAGAGAGTCAGACAACGACGGAAGCAACTTAGCACGCTTGCAGGCGCCGGGTCTTAGATGTGGCGCGTGGGATCTAATGCCCCCACCAGGGATCAAACCCAGGCCCCCTGCACAGGGGACAGAGTCTGAGCCCCTGGATGACCAGGGAAGTCCCTCTTCTTCACCTTTTATTTTTAGTGCCTAGAACCACGCCCTTCGTCTGACAGGCATTCAATAAACATAAGCGGGTGGACTAGTGGAGACCGCTCAAGTCTTGGGTATCATTTACTTGCTGTGTGACCTCTGATAGGTTACTTTACCTCTCTGAGCTTCGTTTCCTCATCAAGGGGGCATAGTCGTCCGATCGCCCTCATAGGATCAAGTCGCTGGAATTCTCTTGTTTGTAAAGCTCTGCACTAGGACCTGGTATCCAGGACACGTTCAACACCTGTGAGCTCGTACTTATGGGGTGAATCAAGGGGGTGAATCACCCTCTTGGATCCTCATAGAAATCTTTTTAGCAGGATTTTCAGTCCCTGTCTGGCAGAGTGAGAATCCGAGGCTTGGGGCATCCTCCACTTCCCTCTGCCCCTCTTCACGGAGGCTGAACAAGGAAATGCCGATTCCCAAGTCAGGCCTCACCCCCAAAACCCACCTCGCCCACCACGACGGGCTCTCCTGATCAAAGACAACAATCTCCCCAGGAGAGTCCTGCAGCTGCTGTGAAAACCACAGAGTCTCCTCGGAAGACTGCGGAACCGATTTCATTAGGAAATCAATGCAAATTAAAAACCTCGCCCGGATCCCACTATTCTCTGAGAAGGCGGAGATCAAAGAGGCTGACTTCGCGGTTGCATTGGCGAAGCTCCAGGAAACCCGAGCTCCCGGTGGAGGAGTCTTGCTAGCAACATCTAACACGCCCTCTGACCCTGCCCGTCCCCGAGGAAAGATCTATTCTAACAACAGATGACAAGATTGAAGATACCAAATACGTCACACCCCCGCAGTGCCAGGCACGGAACTGAGCGCCTTACCCACAGTAACGCGCCGCATCGAGGCAGTGACTCTGTGAGGGCGGTGCTGTTCTGTTCCCATTTCACGGAGACCGAAACTGAGGTGTAGGGAATGAAAGCAACTTGACGGTGTCCCTGGTGGCTTAGACGGTGAAGCGTCTGACCGCGATATGGGAGACCTGGGTTCGATCCCTGGGTCGGGAAGATCCCTTGGAGAAGGAAATGGCAACCCACTCCAGTACTGTTGCCTAGAATATTCCATGTATGGAGGAGCCTGGTGGGCAACAGTCCATGGGGTTGCAAAGAGTCGTACACGGCTGAGCGACTTCACTCATGCCACTCTGCCTTCATGGAGTGTTCACCAACCTCCACAGGCAGGCGTGTAACAGGATGCTATTGTGGGAGAGAGAGAAAGAACCAATTTCTTTATCAGTTCAGTTCACTTCAGTCGCTCAGTTGTGTCCAACTCTTTGTGACCCCATGGACTGCAGCACGCCAGGCTTCCCTGTCCATCACCAACTCCCAGAGCTTGCTCAAAGTCGTGTCCATCGAGTCGGTGATGCCATCCAACCGTCTCATCCTCTTTCGTCCCCTTCTCCTGCCTTCAATCTTTCCCAGCATCAGGGTCTTTGCCAGTGAGTCAGCTCTTTGCATGCTAAACTTCTCTATGCATGCGTGCTAAGTCACTTCAGTCACGTCCGACTCTTAGCAACCCCATGGACTGCAGCCTGCCAGGCTCCTCCGTCCATGAGATTCTCCAAGCAAGAATACTGGAGCGGGTTGCCATGCCCTCCTCCAGGGGATCTTCCCCACCCAGGAATCGAACCAGCTTCTCTTAGCATCTCCTCCACTGGCAGGCGGGTTCTTTACCACTAGTGCCGCCTTTATATTATCCACGTCTTGTCTTTTTTTGTTGTTAATTTCTGCATTTATATCTATCCATGCTTTCTTTGAGCTTCCCTGGTGGCTCAGATGGTAAAGCGTCTGCCTACAATGCGGGAGACCCAGGTCCGATCCCTGGGTTGGAAAGATCTCCTGGAGAAGGAAATGGCAACCCACTCCAGTACTCTTGCCTGGAGAATCCCACGGACGGAGGAGCCTGGTAGGCTACAGTCCATGGGGTCGCAAAGAGTCGGACACGACTGAGCGACTTCACTTTCACTATGCTTTCTTTCAAATGTTAGTGCATTCAGGGGCTTTCCTGGTGGTTCAGCGGCTAACACTCCTCCCTCCCAATGCAGGGGGCACAGGTTCAATCCCTGGTCAAGCAACTAAGATCCCACAGGCCACATGGCAAATTAATAATAAGGATTCCTCCTATGAAAAATAAAATTTGTTTTAAAAAATCTATAGTGCATTTGCTTTATTGGTCTTTTCCTAGTCTGTTGACTTGTTTTGTTCATTTCTTGTGAGTATTTTTCCTAATTCTCATTTGCAGCTATAGCTTTTCCTCAGAGTTCAGCTTTGGCCCCGCTTCACAAGTTTTGCAGTGTTATATGCTCATTTCTAAGGGCTTCCCGGATGGCTCAGCAGGTAAAGAATCCACCTGCAAAGCAGGTGACAGTCTAAAGGGTCGCAAAGAGTCAGATACAATTCAGCACACGCACACATGCTCATTTCTAAATAACGGACCCTCCAGTTTTATTCTTCCTATTAGCCCAAGAGTTACTTAGAGGGTGTTTTGACATGTGTGAAACATTTGAATGCCTGTGGTTATTCCTTGTTATTAATTGCTAATTGTGGGCGTGGCCTGCACGGTTTCTGCTTTTGGCAATCAACCTGTGCTAAGTTTCTGACTCAGCCTATTCTTGAGGAAAATGGCGACTATCTTTGCAGGACTCTGATTTGTTTTAAGGCTATAAAGTTCATTATTGAGACAGCTAGGACATTTCAAATGTGGATTGGTTTCATTTCCTTCTTTCTTTCTTTTTTTTTTTTTTTTTTTTTTTGCTGCACGTGGACTTTCTGCAGTCACAGCGAACAGAGCTACTCTTCCTTGCAATGTGCAGGCTTCCTGCAGTGACCTCTGCAATTGTGGAGCACAGGCTCTAGACGCATGGGCTTCAGCAGTTTCTGCACATCGGCTCAGTAGTTCTGGCTCTTGGGCTTAGGTGTCCCTCAGCATATGCGGAATTTTCCCAGACTGGGAATCAAACCTGTGTCCCCTGCATTGGGAGGCAGATTCCTATCCACTGTATGACTGGAGAAGTCTGAATATGGATTGTTAATCAGATAATATCAGTGTTAAAGCTCTTGAGGGTGGTGATGATATTATGGATATCCTTAGGAGACTCAGATTACAGAATGTGCAGATAGAATGGCATGATGTCTGCACCTACTATCGAAAGGTTCAAAATATTCTAGAGGTGCCTCTGACCGCTGAGTCCATCAAGAGAGAGCAGCTGTGCTGTGGGCTTCGTCCCTTGGCACCCCCGGACTTCACATCTCCCTGCAGGTCTGTTCATCAGGGCGGATACGTCTCAGTGCGTAAGTGTGTGTGTGGAGAGATTAGATAGACAGGTGTATGTTTAAAGATAAAGATACACAGAGAAGTAGACAGAGAGGAGACACTGACAGAGAAAGACAGAAATAGAAGCAACAGAGAGATACACAGATGAGAAAGTAGTGGGGAGAGGGAGAGAGAGTGGAAGAGAATATAGATGGACATGGGCAAATATTAACGTTTGATAAATTTAGTTGTAAGTTATACTGTATTATTCTTGTAATGGTAGATTTGAGCTGTTTCAAATGAAAAATTTCGGAGGAAAAAGGCAAGCCAAAAAAAAGAAAAGAGAGAGAGAGAGAGAGAGAAGATTTAGGGGCTTCCCAGGTGGCATCAGTGGTAAAGAATCCACCTGCCAGTGCAGAAGACATAAGAGGTGCGGGTTCGATCCCTGGGTCGGGAAGGTCCCCTGGAGGAGGGCACGGCAACCCACTCCAGTATTCTTTCCTGGAGAATCCCATGGACAGAGGAGCCTGGCGGGCTGCAGTCCAAGGGGTCTCACATAGTTGAACACAACTGAAGCAATTTAGCATGCATGCACTGGTGGTCCAGTGGTTAAGACTCCAAGTTTCCAAGGCAGGGGGCATAGGTTCAATCCCCAGTCAGGGAAGTAAGATCCCACACACTGCATGGTGCAGCCAAAAAAAAAAAAAAAATTTTTTTTTCTTTTTTAAGATTTCTTTTAAAAGTTAGGATAGAGGTTATCTCTGAAGGAGATGGAGGAGTGGTTGGGAGGGAGAGGAAGAGGGATGCTGGGGCTGCTGACGGTGCAATTCCATAATGCAACGTTGCATGGATGTTCCGTTCAGTTCAGTCGCTCAGTCACGTCCGACTCTTTGCGACCCCATGAATCGCAGCACTCCCTGTCTATCACCAGCTCCAGGAGTCCACCCAAACTCATGCATGGATGTTCAGTTCATGATATATCAGTTCTCCCACTCCGGTTTCTGTGTTGTTCAAAATGTGGATAACATGGAATAATTTAAAGTTTCCAAGATTCACTGAAGCATACTCAAAGCAACCTAAATGCTCATCAGTAGTGGGTTGATGAAATACCTGTGGTCACAGTATATCCAGACCAGGAAACACTTGCCCATCAGTGCTGAAAAATAACGTCAGACCTCCTGTATTTACATCCAAGCATTTCCAAGATACACTTTTAATGAAACGCATGCACGCCCACAATGTAAGGTAACGTGCACACATGCTCTGTTTAAAAATGCTTATGCAGGCTTACCTAGGATATCTGGAAGGATACACAAGAAACTGACAATAGTCTCTAGTGAAAAGAAGAGGGAAAGGAGGATCTGGAAGGCAGGGGAGAATAATTTTCTTCATCTTTTTTTTTAAGGTTCCTGTATTTATTTTTGGCTGTGCTGGGTCTCCATCGCTGTCTGCAGGCTTTCTCTGGTTGCGGTCAGCGGGGCTTGCTCTTTGCGGCTGTGAGGGGGCTTCTCGTTGCGGTGCTTCTCTTGTTGCAGAGCGTGGGCTCTGGGTGCGAGAATTTCAGTAGTTGCAGCAGGTGGACTCAGTATTTGCAGCTCCCGGGCTCTAGAGCGCAGGCTCAGTAATTGTGGCGCACAGGATTAGTTGCTCTGGGGCACGAGGGATCTTCCAGCACCAAGGATCGAACCCGCATCCCCTGCATTGGCAGGCAAATCCTTAACCACCAGACCACCAGGGAAGCTGCTCATTTTCTTTTTCTTTTTTACTATGTGCCCACATTATCTTAAAGTTTTATTTATTTTTTGATAAACTGATTTCCCAACTTATTTTTAAGCTGCTTCTATCCTTCCTGATGCTCAGACATTGTATCGTTTCATCCTCTCCTTATCTGTGAAATAGGAAAGCATTTGGTCTCATTTTGCGGAGTTGAGAGAACTGAGGTTCCGGGTGGGGAGTTCTCAGGGCTAGTCACAGCAGGACCAGAGCTTGTGCTTCTGATTACAAATAAGGAGGATGCTCACTTTTGATTTGAGTGGGGAAAAAAAATTTTTTTGCCTCTACCTAGAAGCAAGGGAATGGTCCCCTGTGATCAACCACTAGGATTTCTGTTCCCAGAAAGGAGTATTTATTATATGTATCAATAGGCTGCTACTGGATTCCAGTAACAGAAAACCTGACTCCAAAGGGCTTTGACAGTAAGGAGATTTATTATGTCGCTCACACAAGTTCCGAGGTTGGCAGCCTAATAGTTAAGGAATAGATTCAGCAGCTGTAACAGTCACACAAAACAACAACCGCTTCAATGAGCTAGAAATGGAAATCTCTCTCTTCACGGCATGGATGTTAAGTATTCCAGGGCCAGTATGGGAACATGTCACTTTCCATACAGTTCACCAGCACGGATTCCATGGCAGATTGCAAAAATGGCCCCGGTTCTGCATGTTCTTCGGTATCTATACTCCTTTACAATGTCACTTTGCAGATTTTCCCGTTGTGAGGTGGACTCTCTTTTCCCACCCCTTGAAGCTAGTCACACTGAGCAAAGTGTCAAGTGTAGATCTTAGACTTCCCCTCTCACTCTTGTAACCCTTCCCAGCCACCATGTGAAAAAAAAAAAACCCCAGTCAGCCTGCAGGACGATGAGAAATATTAACACATGGCTTGAACAACTCCACCATCCTATCTGAAGGCCAGCCACTCTCCCAGAAACACTCTTAGCTAACCCATTTGTTGTTGTTTTTCAGTAACTCAGTCATGTTCAACTCTTTGCAACCCCATGGACTGCAGCACACCAGATTTCTCTGTCCTTCACTATCTCCCAGAGTTTGCTCAAACTCCTCTCCATTGAGCTGGTGAGGCCATCCAACCGTCTCATCCTCTGTCGTCCGCTTCTCCTCCTGCCTTCAGTCTTTCCCAGGATCAGGGTCTTCTAATGACTCGACTCTTCACATCATGCAGCCAAGGTACTGGAGCTTCAGTTTCAGCATCAGTCCTTCCAATGAATATTCAGGCTTGATTTCCTTTAGGAATAACTGGTTTGATTGCCTTGAAGTCCAAGGGACTCTCAAGAGGCTTCTCCAGCACCACAGCTTGAAAGCATCAATTCTGTGACACTCAGCCTTCTTTATGATCCAACTCTCACATCCATAGCTGACCACAAACGTCTGAGGAAGCCCAGCCAAAACAGAAAACTGCTCAGCTGAGCCCTGCCCAAGGGGATGACGCAACGAAATCACAAAAGGTTATTATCTCAACCCTCTAGATTTGGAGATGGTTTTTTACACTGCAGAGCTAACTGACACACTTTCATTCGACACAATGGAAAGGGTGAAATGGAGGAATGGAGGGCAGGCACCTTCCATTAAGGGCACTTCAAGGAAGTGACATTGATTACTTTCACTCACATGCTATTGGCAGGAAGTAGTCACAGGGCCATCTCTAGTTGCAAGGGACACTGGGGAATGAAGCCTTTTTTCCCTTGACTAACCTTGTGATTAGCCTGAAACAAGTAGGAGTCTCACTTTAAAGGAAGGTGAAATAGATACTGGGGGCGGGGGGGGGGCGGGGAAGCTAGATGTTTCTAATGGAGAGATTTAGATAAGAGATTGCCGGGAAGACTTCCTGAAAGAAGAGGCAGGATTTGGCAGAGTCTCGGAAGTCAGCCTGGGGAAGGGGCTGCAAATTAAGCAGAAGGGCTTCCAGCTTGTATCTGAAGGTTTCCATCATCCCCTGGGGGCTTCACCTTGGGGACAGGCTGATTGAAAAATCCCTCCTCGCCAAATGCCCGGGCCAAGACAGAAGGTAAAGACTGGAAAAACTTCTCTTGGAAATCTCTGCCCAATGAAGACATACAGGAAAGGGTTGAGGCAGCTGTTGAAACAACCCAGAAAGAAGGTAGCTCAGAGGATGGGCCGCAACTTGTATCTGGCTTGCCATTGCCACAGTCGGGCCACCAGCACTGTGTTAAGTGGGAACCAGAAGGCGAAAAAGGTGCTCACAGCACGAGCAGCAGCCTCTTTAGCCGGCGGGCATGGGCACAGCCTTCCTGCCGAAGCCGGGTGCGGATGAGATGGGCGCAGGTACGGATGATCACCAAGGGCGCCAAGAAGCCCAGCAGGATGTGGATGAGGGTCACCACGACTCTCCCCTCCACAGCCTTGGAGTCATTCCTGGCCCTTGTGGCAAACTTGAAGCTGCAGTATTCACATCCCTTCTGGTTTTCAACGTCTCGGAAAATCAAGTCTGGAGAGCAAGTGACAGGAGCCAGGAGCCACACACACACAGCCAGCCAGGCTGCTCGCTGCACGGTGCGGTGGCTTCAGGACCAGACCGGGTAAACGACGGAGATGCAACGGTCCAGGGAGATGAGGACCAGGAGCCAGATGCTGGTGAAGAGGCGGATGGCCAAGAAGGCCGTGTAGAGCTTGCAGGCTGCAGCTGTGAGGGGCCTCTGGCCAGTGACCACGCTGTATATGGTGATTGGCAGTGAGGCCATGAAGTCTGCGAAGGCCAGATGGGAGGAACCAGATGGTGGTGATAGTGCGAGGCATTCGGAAAGCCGTCGTCCAGAGCACCAGCCCGCTGGCCACCACGGCGACCGCAAAGGACACAGACCGCACAGCGATGGTCAGCTGGTGGAGGCCCTGGATCCTCTCAGGCTGGCACTCGGGCTTGGAGGTAGGATTCATCCTTCTAGAGGACGAAGGACCACACGTCAGAGCTACAAGTTCCCTTTCACTGCTTTTCAGAGCCCCAGAGCCCTCTCGGAGACCCTTCCATTCGTTTCTCTGATTCAATACATATTTAAAAAAAACATTTTATTTATTTCTTTAGGCCGTGCCAGGTCTTAGCTGTGGCATGTGGGATCTAGTTCCCTGACCAGGGATTGAACCTGGGCCCCCTGCATTAAGAGTACAGAGTCTTATCCACTGGGCTACCCGGGAAGTCCCCCAATTCAATATATATTTTACTGACTGCCTGTCATGTCACTCTGATACTGCTAGGTAATTGGAGCTGGAATCACATAACAAAACAGGCCGTCATAGAACTTACCTCCTAAAGGGGGTGTCAGAATGGAAATATGATGCATAGGCTAAAGAAATCCGGATGTACTACTTTAGAAGACTGCAAGCCCCGTGGGAAAAGGAACACAAAAGACGAAAAGGAGTGGCCTCTGACTTTCGGTTATGTCAGAGTAGCTTCGTCAGACCGTCTGACATTAAAAAGTTATAACATTCTGGCCAAAAACATTAAAACGTCAGCCCACTGTTTGAAGACATTGGAAACTGATCAAAATCAAGTATAAACTGGAAGAGAGCCTAGCCCTTGATAGGGGGACCTGGGTGAGGTCCCCAGTGTGACTTTGCATCTTTTGGGTGTGAACCTTTTGTAATTGCTGTGTCCTCGCTGGCTTCAGGTATGAGAGGAGAGAGTTGTAAGCCGGCAGACCAGTCAGAAAGTGAAAATAGAGGTAACTGTGGAGGGAAGGGAGGCCCAAGGGCAGGTAAAGTCCAAACTCTGCATATGACGCCATCCAAATCCTTGTTTGACTAAATTATTTAAGCTTGAGGGAGACCCCAGGATGCCTGGTGAAAAAACAAGAGCTGGAATTTGCAAGAACTAAACAGAGATTTCAGTCGTTTGCCCACCACAGAGGTTAGCGTTCGGAGTTTTGAGCAAAGGTTTGAAGGAGGCGAGGAAGAAAGCCGTGTGCATATCCGGAGGAAGAGTGTTGCAGGTAGCTTTAACAGCTGTGCGGAGACCCTAAGGCAGGACCACACCTTCTGAGTCCAAGGAGCAGTGGGAAGGCCAGTGAGCGAAGGGAGAGAGGTTGGAAGTGAGGCGAGAAAGGGGGTGCGGTCAGTTCACACAGCATCCTGGGCCACAGGGAGGACTCCCCCAGCTTTTACCGGGAATGAGGTGGGAGCCACAGGAAAACTCTTGGCAAGTGGAGGGACCGGTTCTCACTTAGATTTTAACAATCGCTGCAGCTTCTGAGTTGAGACTAGACTGAAGGGGGCTAGGATGGAAGCAAGAGACCAGTGAGGAGGTGTCTGCAAAAATCGGGGTGAGCGATGGTGGTGACTGTGATCATGGTGTAAACGTCATAGGAGGGGTGTGTGTGTGTGTGTGTGCGTGCGCGCACACGTGTGCTCAGTTGCATTCAACTCTGCTACCCCATGGATTGTAGCCCACCAGGCTCTTCTGTCCATGGAATTTTCCAGGCAAGAATACTGGAATGGGCCACCATTGGCTACTCCAGGGGATCTTCCCGACCCAGGGATCGAACCCGCGTCTCTTGCGTCTCCTGCATTGCAGGCGATTCTTTACCACTGAGCCACCTGGGACGCCCCATCAGAGGTGGCAGTGAGAAGCATATCTTGGCTGTATCTTGAAGGCAGAGCTGACCAGATTTGCCAATGGGCTGGGTGTGCAGAGTGAGAGGAAGAACAGAGTCAGGGGTGAGCACAAGACGGCTGAACAGCTGGAATCTGGAGCTTCAGTAACTGATGGGGAAGACGCTGTTGAGGTCGGGGTGGGGTGGGGGTGGTGCGAGTTTAGGACAAGACCAGGAGTTGAGTGTTGGATGCACTGAGTTTGCCTGTTAGACACCCAAATAGGTAGTTAGATATTGGCAGTGAGTTTCCAGCTAGAGATATGTGGGCATTATTAAAATTTGTGTTCGTTTTTTTTAAATGCTTTTAAAATTTTATTTACTTTTAACTGAAGGATAATTACAATGTTGTGTTGGTTTCTGCCACACATCACCATGGATCAGTCAAATTGAATATTCTTGTTCTTGAGGCCTTGAGCCTGACTGTGAACATCAAGGGTTAGTGTAGAGAGAGAACAGACATCTGGTGTTGGAGAAAGCATGTGAGCTTAGACGCGGGACAGTCATAGTTGAAATCCTAGTTGAGAGGCTGGCTGTGTGATCTTGGGCAAAGAGCTTTCCTTCTCTGAGCCTCAGTTTTGCTCACCTAAGAAAGGGGTTTAGAATCCTCGAACACCTTTCTCTCTTCCCCTAACTCTAATTCACCACAAAGCCTGGTTGATTTTCCCTCCAAAAAGCCTCTGTGTCTGTACACTTCTTCCTGTGTCCCCAGCCCCTCCATCCAATGGAGGGGAGTGGAGCCCCAGTGTCTCCCACTTACTACCAATCTTTCTGCTCCTATACTTTGGTCCCCTGCAAGCCGTTTGTCACACAAGCCAGAATGATCCTTCAAAAGCCCAACTCAAGGACCTCCCCTTTGGTCCAGTGGTTAAGACTCGGGGCGCTTCCACTGCAGGGGATGTGCGTTCAGTCCCTGGTCAGAAAACTAAGATCCCGCATGCCACGTGGTGCAGCTGAAAAGGGAAAAAAAAAAAAAAACTCCAACTCAAAAGCTGTGCTTTGGGGCTTCCCTGGTGGCTCAGTGGTGAAGAATCCGCCTGCCACTGCAAGAGGCATGAGTTCGATCCCTAGTCCTGGAAGATCCCACCCACCTCAGAGCCACTAAGCCCATTCGCCGCAAGTATTGAGCCTGGGCACTAAAGCCCACAAGCTGCAACTACTGAAGCCCTGACACCCTACGGCCCATGCTCTGTAACAAGAGAAGCCTGCACCCTGAAGCTGGACAGTAGCACCCCAGGCTCCTCTGTCCATGGGGATTCTCCAGGCAAGAATGCTGGAGTGGGTTGCCATGCCCTCCTCCAGGGATCTTCCTGACCCAGGGATCGAACCCATGTCTCCTGCGTCTCCTGCATTGCAGACAGATTCTTTACCCCCTGAGCCGAATGACTGGCAGCAATTAGACCTGAGTTTGTGGGACTCTCTGATTCACGTCTGTCTCCCCCACAAGATTCTGAGCTCCATAAAGGCGCGGCAAGTATGTGACTCATTCACGAGTCCCTAGCACATAGTAAGAACTCAATAAATAATTGAAAACTGATTGTCTAAGGAGGACAGTCTCTCCTTGTCCCCCAGAGGGTGGAGTCATTTATTTAAAAGTCTAAAAATACTCATTGAGCCCACAGCGTATGTCACAGGCTCTAAGCACCGGGGCAGCAGCAGTGATGAAAACAGATATCTCTTTCTTGGTGGAGCCGACATGAAAGGCACGAGAAAGCTCTTCACCTGGAGGAGGTGTTTCAGAGCTTTGCATCTCTTTTGCCGCCACCTCCTTGAACGCCGCCCCCCCCCCCCCCCGCCGCACTTCCCCTGTCCTCGCTGTCACACCTCCCACCCTCTGAGCCCCCTGAGGCTCTTCCCTCCAAACACTAGTTCCCCATGAGCATGACCATTTCCCGCATTCGAGGGCAGGGGTGTCAGGCTGAGGAAACACTCTCTCCTCCATCCGTCCTGGGAAGTCTCCAGCCTTGAGCCCGTGTTGGAGTCAGGGGGCATATGGTCAGAAGATGGTCAGTGAGTTTGGAGCAGATACGATCCAAGAAACAGTCTTGAGCAGGAATCGTGGTGGCCCCAGAGATCAACATGAACCCACGGAGCATCAGTAGATGCGGGTCCTGATAGACTGTGGAGGCTGGGAGCTTGGCGGGGCTAAGAGGAGAGAGGCTCCAGACGGATCATTTTGTTGCACGACTCCAGCCACCCTCGTGTGTCCTTTCTAACACCCCAGCGCCCTACCCCACCTCAGGAAGAAAACCCAGCCTGCCTATCCCTACTTTGGGACGCTCCAGTTGACCTTCTCTTAGGAAATAATAGTGGATGCAGTGGTGGGTAAGATTTTTCCTTGTTCAGCCGCTCAGTCGTATCCGACTCTTAGTGATCCCATGGACTGCAGCACGCCAGGCTTCCCTGTCCTTCACTATCTCCTGGAGTTTGCTCAAATTCATGTCCACTGAACCAGTGATGCTGTCTAACTATCTCATGCTCTGCCACCCCCTTCTCCTTTTGCCTTCCATCTTTCCCAACATCAGAGTCTTTTCCAATGAGTGGCCAAAGTGCTGGAGCTTCAGCTTCAGTGTCAGTCCTTCTAATGAATATTCAGGGTTGGTTTCCTTTAGGGTTGACTGGTCTGATCTCTTTATTGTCCAAGGGACTCTCAAGAGTCTTCTCCAACACCACCAAACTGATGTTTGAAAGCATCAGTTCTTTGGTGCTCAGCCTTCTTTTAAGGCCCAAATCTCACATCTGTCCATGACTACTGGAAAAGCCATAGCTTCGACCATACAGACTTTTGTTGGCAAAGTGACATCTTTGCTTTTTAATACACTGTCTAGGTTTGTCTTAGCTTTCCTTCCAAGGAGCAAGCATCTTTTGATTTCATGGCTGCAGTCACTGTCCACAGTTGGCTTTGTATAAGCCGACACAAAAAATACGTGTCCTCCCTACTAATTTTTTCCCATGCATGGGGTTGGTGGTCCATAGAACCCAAAGCTCGAAGAGGAGTTCCCCCAGATTCCTAGGGTCAGTAGGGCTTTGTAGCAAAGCCCAACACATCAGAACTTCCCACAGAATCAAGAGCAGGAGACATGGTTGTTGTTTTAAGCCGCTGAGTTTTGGGGTGGTTTGTTTGGTGGCAAAACTAACTGATACACATGGGGAACAGCCCCTTTCATTCAAACTTCATTGACTATGTGTTAAGCACCTGCCATGCGCCAGGCACTGGGCTGCATGTTGGGGAGAAGGGGGTAGACACGCAAATCCTGCCTCCAGGAAGTTTTGAGTACTGAGAAAGAGAGAGACATGAAATAATACACCGACAACAAACGCATCTGTTTACAGATGGGGTTAAGCGTCCTGAAGAAACACTTGTTGAGGGTTGCAACAAAGGAGATGGTATCAGGGCTGGAGGTCTGATGAGGAAGTGATACTCAGGGTGAGATCTGAAGGCTGATAGGTTTTCAACAGCCATAGGGGAAGGGAGCAGTGTCCCAGAGAGTGGAAACGGCACGTACAAAGGCCCTGGGGACAGCAGAGACTTCTCTCTTTTTTATCTTGCTGAGGTTTCTTTTATCAGCAGTTTGGGACAGCTGGAATTTCCAAAACCAAGCACCAAAATTGCCTTAGTTGAAAGTGAGAGAAAATAGCAAACCTATAAAGCTGAAAACACAAATCTGGGAAAGAAACACACAAAAGGGATTCCCGGCAAATAGAATACGAAGCGTGAAATGTTTTCATCCACCCAGGAGAAAGTCAAGAAGTCAGCCCTGGGAAGGTCCGATAGTTTAAAAAATCAATTGCCTTTCAGCAGAGAGAAACGTTGAATTGGGATAAGCCCAGCCAACAACAAAACAGACGAAACCTTGTCGGTCTGTCAAAAAAATAAATTCCATTGAGGTTTAATTTATATCTAATAAAATTTCCCATTCTTAGCATACATTCATTTTTTTTTTCTAAAGACATGCATCCATGTGAAAGAGAAACTATTAGTCATTCCACTGTGTCCCACTCTTTGCAACCTGATGAACAGTAGCCAGCAAGGCTCCTCTGTCCATGGGCGTCTCCAGGCAAGGATACTGGTGTGGGTTGCCATGCCCTTCTCCAGGGAATCTTCCTGACCCAGGGATTGAACCCATGTTCCCCACATAATAGGCAGATTCGTACCATCTGAGCCACCAGAGAAGAAACCAACACTGTAATTAAGATCTAGAACATTTCTGTTCCCCAAAGTTCCCCCAGGCCCCAAATGGCCGCTAATCTGTTTTCTAATATTATAGATTATATCAGAAAACTTTTTTAAGTTCCATATAAATATGCAGTCCTTTTAGTGTTTCCAGATTTAACAGGTGAAAATACAGGATGCCTAGTTACATTTTATTTTCAAGTAAGTAAAAATAATTTATTTAAAGATTTCATGGGACATGCTTTTTAACAAGTTGTTCATCTGAAATTCAACTTTAGCTGGACATTTTGTATTTTATCTGGCAACGCTTTTATCTTTATGGCCAGTTTCTTTCACTCAGTACAATGTTTTGAGATTTATCCATGCTGTGTATCAGGAAATGCTTCCTTTTTCATTGCTGAGTAGTATGCCACTATGTGGAGAAGGCAATGGCACCCCACTCCAGTACTCTTGCCTGGAAAATCCCGTGGATGGAGGAACCTGGTAGGCTGCAGTCCATGGGGTCGCTAAGAGTTGGACATGACTTAGCAACTTCACTTTGACTTTTCACTTTCATGCACTGGAGAAGGAAATGGCAGCCCACTCCAGTGTTCTTGCCTGGAGAATCCCAGGGACGGGGGAGCCTCGTGGGCTGCTGTCTCTGGGGTCGCACAGAGTCGGCCACGACTGAAGCAACTTAGCACCAGCAGCAGCATGCCACTATATGGACATAGCACAGTGTGTTTAGGCATTCTCTTGTTAGTGGATGTTTGAGTTGTTTTCAGTTTGAGGCTTTCAGTGGGCTGAACATTCGTGTCCTCCCAATATTCATAAGGGCTTCCCAGGTGGTGCTAGTGGTAAAGGACCTGCCTGCCAATGTAGGAGAGATAAGAGATATGGGTTGGATCCCTGGGTTGGGAAGATCCCCTGGAGGAGGGCATGGCAACCCACTTTAGTATTCTTGCCTGGAGAATCCCAGGGATGGGGGAGCCTGGTGAGCTCTGGTCCATAGTGTCGCACAGAGTCGGACACGACTCAAGTGACTTAGCATGCAATATTCTTATCTTGAAATCCTAACCCCCAAGGTGATGGTATTAGGAGATGATAAGGCCGTGAAGGTAGCATGCTCATGAGTGGGATCAGTGCCCTTATAACAGAGGGCACAGGGAGCAACCCCCACCCCCACCCCCGGCCCCTTTCACCAAGGAGGGACACAGCGAGAAGAAGCAGGAGGAAGCGCTCACCAGACACTGACTCTGCTGGCGCCTTGATCTTAGACTCTCCAGACTCTGAAACTGTGAGAAATACATTTCTATTGCTTATAAGCCCCCGACTATGGTATTGTGGTACAGCAGCCCAAGCTGACTAAGCTCTGAATTCGGCTCTGAATATCCAAGCTCAATATTTAATACCTTCCCCCCGCCCCCCAGATGATGCTGGCGCCCGTGAACTTGCGGTGACCACAGACACAGGTCGTGGAGGACCTGGGTAGTTGCAAAGACAGTGCCTAGAAAGTACACATGTGACTGCGCTCCTAACAAGCTCGTCACTCCCTCTGGCAGGCAGGGCCCTCCCTCAGTCCTGTATCTGCTTTCCCCTCTCTCTGTGCTTTCCGGGGCTGTCGTGACCATGAAATTAATTATTGCCTGCCGAGCGCTAGAACAGTGTCTGGCACACAGAAAGTGCTCAAAACTTGTCAGCTGTCATGATTAACATGAGTGTGTCTTCTGCAGAACATTTCATCAGCTGCATTTCAGCCGTTCTAAGTATGCAGGTCAGGAAGCAACAGTTAGAACTGGACATGGAACAACAGACTGGTTCCAAATAGGAAAAGAAGTACGTCAAGGCTGTATATTGTCACCCTGCCTATTTAACTTATATGCAGAGTACATCATGAGAAACGCTGGACTGGAAGAAACACAAGCTGGAATCAAGATTGCCGGGAGAAATATCAATAACTGCAGATATGCAGATGACACCACCCTTATGGCAGAAAGTGAAGAGGAACTCAAAAGCCTCTTGATGAAAGTGAAAGACGAGAGTGAAAAAGTTGGCTTAAAGCTCAACATTCAGAAAATGAAGATCATGGCATCTGGTCCCATCACTTCATGGCAAATACATGGGGAAACAGTAGAAACAGGGTCAGACTTTATTGTTTTGGGCTCCAAAATCACTGCAGATGGTGACTGCAGCCATGAAATTAAAAGATGCTTATTCCTTGGAAGAAAAGTTATGACCAACCTAGATAATATATTCAAAAGCAGAGACATTACTTTGCCGACTAAGGTCTGCCTAGTCAAGGCTATGGTTTTTCCTGTGGTCATGTATGCATATGAGAGTTGGACTGTGGAGAAGGCTGAGCGCCGAAGAATTGATGCGTTTGAACTGTGGTGTTGGAGAAGACTCTTGAAGGTCCCTTGGGCTGCAAGGAGATCCAACCAGTCCATTCTGAAGGAGATCAACCCTGGGATTTCTTTGGAAGGAATGATGCTAAAGCTGAAGCTCCAGTACTTTGGACACCTCATGCAAAGAGTTGACTCACTGGAAAAGACTCTGATGCTGGGAGAGGTTAGGGGCAGGAGGAGAAGGGGACGACCCAGGATGAGATGGCTGGATGGCATCACGGACTTGATGGGCGTGAGTCTGAGTGAACTCCGGGAGATGATGATGGACAGGGAGGCCTGGTGTGCTGCAATTCATGGGGTCGCAAAGAGTCGGACACGACTGAGCGACTGAACTGAACTGAACTGAACTGAATATATACCATTTTTTTTAAGGCTATACCATTTTACCAACTGGCCAGCTAGCTCAGTTGGTTAGAGCAAGGTACTAAGAACCCATGGTCCAGGTTCGATCCTTTTTGAGCAGTCCAGGTGGTGCTAGCAGTAAAGAACCTGCCTGCCAAGAGATGTGGGTTCGATCCCTGGGAAGACACCCTGGAGTAGGAAATGGCAACCCACTCCAGTATTCTTGCTTGGAGAATCCCATGGAGAGAGGAGCCTGGTGGGCTATAGTCCATGGGGTTGTAAAGAACTGGACATGACTGAGCAAATGTTTCAGTTACAATTACAGTCAGTTGGGCTCCATGAGGCATGAAAAGACATAGCCTGTAAAACAACAAGCACAATGCTTCTTATCACCACCTGCTGCTGCTGCTGCTGCTGCTAAGTCACTTCAGTTGTGTCCAACTCTGTGCGACCCCAGAGACAGCAGCCCACGAGGCTCCCCCGTCCCTGGGATTCTCCAGGCAAGAACACTGGAGTGGGTTGCCATTTCCTTCTCCACCTACACCTATACCTACGCCGCCAGGGAAGCCCAAACTCAGAATGTTACTTTATGTTTATTGAAAGATCTCTTCTAGATGAGTTTCACGCTTGCACAGAGGAAAATATAAGAGAAATTAAGTGTTTGTAGAATTTCGTCCTGATCGAGTGCTTCTTTTGTTGTTTGAAAATTTTCAGACACGTGAAAAGTAGTGAAAACAGTGTAATGACCCTCGCGTGTGCGGATCACTCAGCCTCAGCGATCTCATTTCATCTGTATTCCTGTCCATTCCTCTCCAGCTGGATTATTTGGAAGCAAATTCCAGATATACCATTTTATTACCAAAATTCCAACTTACGTCTCTCAAAGGAAGAGCACCTTTAAAAATATGTAATAGCACCATCACACCTAAAAAGTAACGAGAAACTTCCTTAATATATACAAAATAAGTTCTGTCAATGTTCACATTTCCAGTTGTGTCCTAAATATTATAACGTTTTTTTGAGGGGACTCAATTCTTCCGACGCGAAGAGCTGATTCATTGAAAAAGACCATGATGCTGAAAAGGATTGAGGGCAAGAGGAGAAGGGAATGACAGAGGATGAGATGGTTGGATGGCATCATCGACTTAATGGACATGAGTTTGAATAAACTCCAGGAGATAGTGAAGGACAGGAAAGCCTGGTGTGCTGCAGTCCATGGGGTCACAAAGAGTCGGACACAACTGAACAACTCATGGATCACCAGAGTCAGTAATGTCCGTATATTATAAACAACACCATCCTCTGTCTAGATTTGGTGAGGCAGTGTTTCTTTAAAGATGACCTGGGAAAACTAAAAAAACCCTTTGCTACCGGGCTCTTGAGGCAGCTTTGCAATTACGTACGCTGGCCCATTACTGATTTCTATTTCCAGGGCATTTCCAAACACGACTTGTTCATGACTGATCCCCCCACGCACACCCAGCTGGGTCCCGGGGGCTCAGAGTTGCCCTGCAGGACTTTCTTCCAGGCTTCAGACAGCCCTTCTGCAGAAGTTCGTGCCTTGCCAGGAGCGATCCTGCGGTGCCGGTCGTTGGAAGATGCCTCCTGGTTTCAGACGGGTCAAGATGTGAGGCAGTGTAATTCTTAGAATAGATCAAATACGATACCTTTCTGATGTTCTGCTTTATCAAAGCCAGTTCCTTTTCCCAAAGGGGAGCGCTGCGGGCAGCTGGTAAGATGCTAATTGTTCTCACCAGGTTGCTCTCTGCCTGGATTCAGGGGCTGCTTCCTGCAGTGGTGAAATCCTATATAATATATTCAAGTGGGTAGCTTTGTTCTACATAATTGATTTCCAGAAGTATTTCCCCCATTGCTATAGATGCTTCAACCTTAAAAAAAAAAAAAAATCAGACTGTCCCATGCAGTGATGGTGACATTCTCACACAGTTCCATCCCGGCACAAATTCAAGTTTTTCTCCCTGTCCCCGCCCCTACACCACCATCACAGCCACACCGTGGTTTGTTTTTCTTGGCCGGCTTGTGGGATCTTAGTTCCTCAACCAGGGATCGAGCCCTCAGCAGTCCTAACCACTGGACTGCCAGGGAACACCTGAACAAACTTTTTTTTTTTCCCCACCACGAGTTTTGCTCTTACAGAGAGTGCTGCAAACAGCCTCTTTGGGGATAAAGCTTTTTCCTCCATATTTAGGGTTATTTCTTTGGATTCCCAGAAAGTGAAAGAGGCTCATTCGTGTCTGACTCTTTAGTGGGTGGCCTTTCCCTTCTCCAGGGGATCTTCCCAACCCAGGGATAGAACCCAGGTCTCCCACATTGCAGGCGGATTCTTTACCAGCTGAGCCACAAGGGAAGATTAACAATACTGGAGTGGGTAGCGTATCCCTTCTCCAGGGGATCTTCCCAACCCAGGAATTGAACCAGGGTCTCCTGCCTTGCAGGCAGATTCTTTACCAACTGAGCTATTAGGGAAGCCAGATTGCCCTCAGAGAAGAAAAGACCTTACGGTTGTTTTCCACAAGGATGTACAATAGAGCAGGCCTCTCCTACCAGCTCTGGGTCTTCTAGTTTAAAAAATTTCCCCTGAGGGCTTGCTTCCCTGGTGGCTCAGTGGTTAAGAATCCACCTGCCAATGCAGAAGTGGGTTTGATCCCTGGTCAATGAGGATCCCTCTAACTGTGACTAGAGAGAAGCCCTCGCAGCAACTAAGACCCAGCACAGGAAAAAATAAAGAAATAAAATTATTTAAAAAAAACCTTTTTCCCTGGGTATTGACTTATTGGAATTTTTTAAGTTATTTATTTGCTTTAAATTAATTATTCATTTGTTTCTGGTTGTGCTGGGTCTTCGTTTCTGCAAGCTGGCTCTCTCTAATTGTGGTGAGCAGGCTTCTCTTTGCAGTGGCTTTCCTTGCTGCGGAGCACAGGCTGTAGGGCTTAAGGGTTAAGCAGTTGTGGTACACGCGATCAGTTGCTTCATGGCCCGTGGGATCCTCCTGGACCAGGGATCAAACCCATGTCCCCTGCATTGGCAGGTGGATTCTTAACCACTGGACCACCAGGGAAGTCCCCGGAATTTTTTGATTTCTTGTGTGATACACTGTCTTCCTCTAAGGCTGGTTTACTCCCTATAGTCTCTCTTTGGGGAACTGTCTCTTTACGTATTTTGCCCACTTGCATCCTGGAATCTAACTGTTGTGTTCCCTTTTTCTGTCACTTTATATGATAAGATTATTAACGTTATTTCTGTCACATGTTATTTCTGTACAATTTTTTTTTCAAGTCTGTTTCTTCTCTTTTAATTTTAATGTGAGCTGTTTTTTATACACAGAGCTTTTAAATTTAAGGTTGTCAAATCTGTATCCCTAATACGACGGGGGGAAAAGGAAAAAATCTACAGTAAGTATTTTTATCACAAAAGCATTATTTGCATACAGTACAATCCACGCTTTTAGATTCCGTTCTAGGGTTTTGACAAATGCATACGCTGTGTAACCACCAGCCCAGCCAAGACGCAGAATGGTTCCATCACCCCCGAAATTCCTTGCACCCTTTTCATACTTGTAAGTATTTTGAAACCCAAGAAAGCAAAATGAATTAACCTGATGAATAGGCAAGTCTTATCTTCTAGACACATTAAGTTTTTAGATATTGAACCAAGGACTTCCTTGGTGGCCAGTGGTTAAGAATCTGCCTGCCAGTGTGCAGGGGGGACACGGGTTCGATTCCTGGTCTGGAAAGATTCCACACAGCACGGGACAACTAAACCCGTGCGCCCTAGAACCGTGCCTGTGCAGTGGAAGTAGCCCCCGCTCGCTGCAACTAGAGAAAGCCCAAGCAGCAACAAAGGCCCAGCACAGCCAAAAATAAGTGAGTAAAACTTTAAAATACTGAACCCAAATATAGAAGGTCTCTAGTAGATGTCATAACAGTCCTTGGCATTATAGACACTATTACGCAGGCCAGGAGGAGAAGAGAATGGAGAAGAGTTGGACACAACTCAGCGATTCAACCATCACCACCAATTATGTAATTATAGAAGACAGTACAAATGCATAGTTTTTCTCCTGTATTCTCTCAACTCACTTAAAAACAATTATATAAAGTGGTACGTATCTAATGTATTGTTGGCTTATCACATATAGAAATGTAGTATGAAGTGAAGCGAAGTGAAAGTCGCTCAGTCATGTCTGACTCTTTGCGACCCCATGGACTAGTCCATGGAATTCTCTAGGCCAGAACACTGGAGTGGGTAATACTACAGTGGGTAGCCTTTTCCTTCTCCAGGGGATCTTCCCAACCCAGGGATCAAACCCAGGTCTCCCACATTGCAGGCGAATTCTTTACCAGTGGAGCCACATGGGAAACCCATACCTGCCTATAAAAGCCAAAGGAGGCAAGTGGGGAAAAAGCGATATTGGACTGAGGAAATGATCACAGACTGTAAAATATTAATAACAATGTACTGTTTGGTTTGTAGCATTAATATGTAGAAGAGTAATTTCACAGAAAGAGAAAATGAGGAAATAGAGCTATATAGGAGTGACAATTCTATATCTCACTGAAATTAACCTGGTATAAATCTGAACCTGCCGCTGATCCATTTAAATGTATATGGTAAGCCCCAAGGCAAGAAGTGAAAAAAAAGAATAAGAATACATAAAAAATTCTTACAATTCAATAACAAAAAGACAAGTGGCCTAATTAAAAAAAAATTTTTTTACTCTAGTATAGCTGATTTACACTGTTGTGCTAATTTCCGCTGTACAGCAAAGTGACGCAGTTATACACATATATGCATCCCTTTTTTAACATATTCTTTTCCATTATGATTTATCTCAGAATATTGAATGTAGTTCCCTATGCTATACAGTAGGACTTCATTGTTTATCTGTAACAGCCCATTTCTTTTTAAGGGGAAAAGGACCTGAAAGACATCTCCAAAAGTAGATATACTTAGGTCCAAAAGTACATGAAAATATTAACATCACTGGTGTCGGTGATTAGTTGCTAAGTCATGTCCCACCCTTTTGTGACCCCATGGACTGTAGCCTGCCAGTTTCCTCTGCCCATGGGATTTCCCAGGCAAGAATACTAGAGTGGGTTGCAAATTTCTTCCCCAGGGGATCTTCTCCAGGGATTGAACCCGTGTCTCCTGCATTGCAGGGGGATTCTTTACCCCTGAGCCATCAGGTAACATCATTAGCCATTAGATAAATGCAAATCAAAACCACAATGGGGAAATCACTTCATACCATTAGGATGGCTAGAAGAAAAGGTCAGTTAGTAGCAAGTGTCAGCAAGGTTATGGAAATACTGAAACATTCATACACCGATGGTTGGAGTGTAAACTGTAAAGTGGTGTGGCCACTGTAGAAAGCAGTTTTGCAGTTCCTCAGACAGTTAAACATAGAGGGACCACATGATCCAGAAATTCCCCTCCTAGGTACAGATCCTGAGAACCTGAGTGGAGCCAGTGGTAAAGAATCCGCCTGCCAATACAGCAGAGACAGTTTCAATCCCTGGGTTGGGAAGATGCCCTAGAGAAGGGAATGGCAACCCACTCCAGTGTTCTTGCCTGGGAAAGCCCATGGACAGAGGAGCCTGATGGGCTATGATCCAGGGTGTCCCACAAAAATTGAACTCGACTTCGCAACTCAGAACAATAGGCATAGATCCGAGAGACATGAAAGCAAATGTTCACAGATCTTATAGACTTGTTATAGCAGTGTAATTCATAACAGCCCAAGAAAGGGAAGCAATTTAAAGGTCCATCAAATGATGAATGAATAAACAAAACGTGATATGTACATACGATCAAATGTCATTCAGCATAAAAAAGAATGAGGTACCGATACACACCTCTACCTGGATGAACCTTGAAAACATTACGCTAAGTGAAAGAAGCCAGTCACAAACGACCACATATTTATATGATTCCACTCATATATATGGAAATATCCCCAAATGCAAATCTACAGAGATAGAAAATAGGTTAGTGGTTTCCTAGGGCTGGGAGAAGACAAGGAGATAGGGAGGTGACTGCTGAATGGTATAGGGCTTCTTTTCGGGAGGGTGAAAAATCTTCTAGTTCACTGTGGTGATTGATGGTTGGACATATCTCAGTATACTAAGAGCCATCGAATTGTACACTTAAATTGTGTGAATTGTATATGTGAATCTCAGTTTTGTTGTTCAGTCGCTAAGTCATGTCCCACCCTTTGCCACCCCATGGACTGTGGCACCCCAGGCTTCCCTGTCCTTCACTAACTCCTGCAGCTTGCTCAGATTCATGTCCACTGAGCCAATGATGCTGTTTAACCATCTCATCCTCTACCGCCCCCTTCTCCTTCGGCTTTCAATCTTTCCCAGCATCAGGATCGTTAGCTGTTAAAATAATCCGAGTAGAAATTTGCTTGCAATTGTATTAAACCTATAAATTATTTGTGAGATATTGACATCAATATAATATTTAATCACTTCAACCAAGAGCATAGCATGTCTTTGCTTTTATTCAATTCATGTTGGGGCCCTTTAGTTGTCTCCAGAGAATCTTTTTCCTTCTTATTTGTTAGTTCCTATGTGGCTTCTAGATTTCATTTGGACGGTGAATGGTATCTTTACACTGTATGTTTGTTTATTGTTGGTGTAAACCAAAGGAATTGATTTTTGTGGGTTAACCTTGTAGCTGGGGATTTTGCGATATCTCTTATCTGTTCTCACAGTTTGCTCATTCCATTGGTGTTACTGGGTATATAATTATATCATGTTCAAATAATGACAGCTTTCTCTATTCCCTTTTAGTCTTTACACCTCTACTTTCTTTTTTCTATTTGAATATAAAGTCATATGCTTCATTACTTATTGGTTTATTCAAGTTCTTTATTTTGTGTAATTTTTAGCATGTTATATTTTTCCTTTACTGACAGTTAGTCATAATCACTCTTTTGTACCTTTTTGTATCTCGGCCCTGGCCCGTGTTATTCACTCTGACAGTCTGTGTTCTATCTGCAGCCTGCCTCCTATTTTTAAGTCTGTTTATGACTTTATTTTCGGCCGAGCCGGGTCTTTGTTGCTGCTGCGGGCTGCGTCTGGCTGTGGCGCGTGGCGGCCGCTCCTGCTGCGGTCTGCAGTCTCCTCGTTGCGGAGGTTTCTCCTCGTGCGGAGCGCAGGCTCTGGGGGCGTGGGCTTCACTAGTTGCAGGACCCGGGCTCCCTGCACCAGGGATCGAACCTGTGCCCCCTGCATCGGCAGGTGGATTCTTAACCACTGGACCGCCAGGGAAGTCTTAGCCTATTTTTTCATTCCTATTTGGCTCCGCCAAAAGTCAATTTATCTTAATACCTTTTTCAAAAATTAAACTAGCTTTTGGTTTTGTTCATCTTCTTTTCTTCCCTTATTCATTGATTTTTTCCCATTTTTTTTGTTTCTTTCTCTTTTTCTTTTTTTGCATTTTCAAATGTTTTTTAAATTAATTTATTTATTTTAACTGGAGGCTAATTACTTTACAATATTGTAGTGGTTTTTGCCATACATTGACATGAATCCACCATGGGTGTACAATGTGTTCCCCATCCTGACCCTCCCTCCCACCTCCCTCCCCATCCCATCCCTCAGGGTCGTCCCAGTGCACCAGCCCTGAGCGCCCTGCCTCATGCATCAAACCTGGACTGGCGATCTGTTTCACATATGATAATATACATGTTTCAGCGCTATTCTCTCAAATCATCCCACCCTCGCCTTCTCCCACAGAGTCCAAAAGTCTGTTCTTTATATCTGTGTCTCTTTTGCTGTCTCACATATAGGGTCATTGTTACCATCTTTCTAAATTCCATATACATGTGTTAATATACTATATTGATGTTTTTCTTCATGACTTACTTCACTCTGTATAATGGGCTAATTTTTGCCCATATTTTAAAAATCATTTCTTTTTTTGCTTGTTTCTGTGGTTTTGATTCATGGCTTACTTATTTTCCCACTATTTGAGTTAGATGTTTAACCTATTGCAGAAAAATATATCTATTAAATAAAGTGTTTTTTCTTTTTTTCTTGAATAAAGTTTTTATCAAATGCCTTATCTCCACATGTAGAAATATGTTTCCCTTATTCATACTTTTTTTGACATTTTTGTATTAACACTGTGTCATCTGGGGACAGGGAAGGATTTTTTAAATGAACCTCCCAAGTACCAAGCAAAAACACTTGGAAATTTGACTGCACTAAGTTTAAGAATTTCTAATCAATAGACAACACCATCAAGAAATAAAAAGTGCAAGTCACAGATCTGCAATGCAAAGTGAAAGTTGCTCTGTCAAGACATTAGCCTTGGGAAGATCCAATAGTTTAAAAAATCAATTGCCTTTCAGCAAAGAGAAATGTTGAATTGGGATAAGCCCAGCCAACAACAGAACACATGAAACTTTGTCGGTCAGTCAAAAAAAATCAATTCCATTGAGGCTTAATTTACATATAATAAAATTTCCCATTCTTAGCATACATTCTTTTTTTTCTAAATATATGCATCCACAGGAAAATGAAACTGTTGTTCCGTCGTGTCCCACTCTTTGCAACCCCATGGACTATAGCCCGTGAGGCTTCTCTGTCCACAGAATTCTGGAGTGGGAAGTCGTTCCCTTCTCCAGGGGATCTTCCCAACCCAGATATCAAACAGGGGCCTCCTGCATTGTAGGCAGATTCTTCACCATCTGAGCCACTAGGGAGGTCCTGCATTGCAAAACTGGCAAAGGATTAGTATGCAGAATATATAAAAACTACTGGATTTGGTGATGGACAGGGAGGCCTGGCGTGCTGCAATTCATGGTGTTGCAAAGCGTCGGACACGACCCGACTAACTGAACTGAACTGAACTGAATTAGTAAGAAGAAAATACCACCATAAAAATTTTTCCAAGTGTATTTAAACTTTTGTCTTCAGGTTTTACTGAGATATAATTGACAGGGTAATGATTTGAGTTATATACATCATGAAATGACTACCACAATAAGTGTAGTGAACACCCATCATCCCGTATAGATAGAAAATTAAAGAAACAGGAAAAAATTCCTTGTGATGAGAACTCTGAGGATTTACTCTTTTAACAACTTTCATATAAAATACACAGCTGTGTTAATTATATTTATCATGTTGTACTCTAAAACAGTTGTTGTTTAGTGGTTAAGTCACGTCCAATTCTCTTATGACCGAGTGGACTATAGCCTGCCAAGCTCCTCTGTCCATGGGATTTCCCAGACAAGAATACTGGAGCTTGTTGCCATTTCCTTCTCCCAGGGATCTTCCAGACCCAGGAATCGAACCTGCGTCTGCTGAATTGGCAGGCGGATTCTTTACCACTGAGCCACCAGGGAAGCTCCACTCTTGAATAGAGTGATGGGTTAATAGGTGGTCTTTTTAAGCCTCATATTTACATATCTGTTATTTTACATGTATCAGATATTACAAAATAGGCAAAGAGATTGTTTTCAAGGCAGAGCTGGTGTTCCATTTCCTGTCCCCTCTGCCCCCCCCAGATGTGGCTTTCTGCCCACAAGGCGGCCAGGAGTTGTCACTGCTCAAGATCAGAAACCAAAGCCCGGTTGTACTTGGAATCCGTGGAGAGTTCCAGAGGGGAAGGTTAACTTGCCTTCCCAAGGAGATTTCCAAAACCCACGCTCCCATTGCCACCTGGCCCGGCTCACACAAACCACCTATACTTTGAAAAGAAGCACTTTGCTCCTAAAAATGATGAGGCTGGCACTTTAGGAGGAGATGGGGGCTGGGGGCTGGGGCAGGAGAGAGGTCGTTCAAATGATGAACAGGGGGCTAGCTCAGGAAAAACCCGAGGAAGCCAGGAAGGAGTCCTGTTCACGGAGAACCACTGACAACAGAAAAGTAACTTAAAAGATGCCATCCCATGCTTCACACACTTCTCTCAACTGACCCTTAAAAGGAAGGACACACCTGACATCACACAGTCTGTTGGAGGAACGTATAACCTGAACATAGTCATCATAAGGAAACATCAGGCAAATTCAAGTGAAGAACTTCTATTTTTTTTTTTAAAGGGGGAGAGTTCTTCCAAATTGTCAATATCATAAATATGGAAATGTCCCAGACTCAAGGAGACGCAACAACTAAAGGCAATGCAGGTAATGCCAGGCCGGATCCTGAACTGCACGGGGAAAATGCTATGAAGGGCAGCATCTGGGCCAACTGACAAGACTGGTAAGCCACCACTAGATTAGACAAGTATTATGTAAATGTTACATTTACTGAGGTTGATTACGGCTGGGTCAGGTAAGGCAATATCTCTAATTCTGAAGAAATACACAGAGAGGTATTTAAGGATAAAGGCCGTGATATGTGTAACTAACCCTTACATGCTTCAGAAAATATATGTGTTTTGAGAAATGAAACCGGCTGGGAATAAAACTCTGCTGTCTGTGGACACAGATAAAGCCAGCTGCAAAGGTAACAGGTAACATCTCTCCCAGAGATCTCTCCCACCACGTAGCTGTAGTGTCGAACAACTCCCTTTGTGGGTTACCAGGGTGGCTCAGTGGTAAAGAATCCACCTGGCAAGCAGGAGATGTGAGTTCGATCCCTGGTTGGGGAAGATCCCCTGGAGGAGGAAATGGCAACCCACTCCAGTATTCTTGCCTGGAGAATCCCATGGACAGAGGAGACTGGTGGGCTATAGTCCATGGGGTCGCAAAGAGTCGGACACGACTGAGCAACTCAAACAACAGCAACAACAAAGGACCGAGAAACTGAGTTTACTCACTGAGTTCTCAAAAATCATAAGCTTCTGGAAACTTTGCTATTTGAAAGTATCTCCATAAGAATTACGGAGAAGGCAATGGCAACCCACTCCAGTACTCTTGCCTGGAAAATCCCATGGATGGAGGAGCCTGGTAGGCTGTAGTCCATGGGGTCATGAAGAGTCGGACACTTACTGAGTGACTTCACTTTCACTTTTCACTTTCATGCATTGGAGAAGGAAATGGCAGTGTTCTTGCCTGGAGAATCCCAGGGATGGTGGAGCCTGGTGGGCTGCCATCTGTGGGGTCGCACAGAGTCGGACACGACTGAAGCGACTTAGCAGCAGTAGCAGCCGTAAGAATTAAACAGGGAGTTTCCAGGCGGTCCAGTGGTTAGGACCTGGTGCTTTCACCAGGTGGCCTAGGTTGGATCCCTGGTTGAGGAGCTAGGATCCTGCAAACTGTGCTGCATGGCAAAAAGAAAAATAATAATAATAATAAACATCCTACTCTTGTCTGGAAAATGTAAGTCAGTTTGACACAGACAAGAAGCCTCCATTTCCAGCCCTGACACAGAGCTTTAGATAGAGTTTCCAGACACAACATGCCACATTTGTCTTAACTTTGTAGTTTCCAAGGAAACAGGACCCTGAGACCACTTTGCAGTCCAGACCTGATGTTGACTCATTTATACAAACTTCTGCTTTGCTCCCGAGCTATTAAAACACAGCTTCACTTAAATTTCACTCAAATTCCTCAGTTCAGTTCAGTTCAGTCGCTCATCATGTCTGACTCTTTGCGACCCCATGGACTGCAGCACGCCAGGCTTCCCTGTCCTCCACCAACTCCCAGACTTTGCTCAAACTCACGTCCATCGAGTCGGTGATGCCACCCAACCATCTCATCCTCTGTCATCCCCTTCTCCTCCTGCCTTCAATCTTTCCCAGCATCAGGATCTTTTCCAGTGAGTCAGTTCTTTGCATCAAGTGGCCAAAATATTGGAGTTTCAGCTTCAGCATCAGTTCTTCCAATGAATAATGACTGATTTCCTTTAGGATGGACTGGTTGGATCTCCTTGCAGTCCAAGGGAGTCTTCTCTAACAACACAGTTCAAAACCATCAATTCTTTGGCGCTCAGTTTTCTTCATAGTCCAACTCTCACATCCATATACGACTACTGGAAAAAACATAGCTTTGACTACCTAGACCTTTGTTGGCAAAGTAATGTCTCTGCTTTTTAATATACTGTCTAGATGGGTCATAGCTTTTCTCCCAAGGAGCAATTGTCTTTTAACTTCATGGCTGTAGTCACCATCTGCAGTGATTTTGGAGCCCCCAAAACAAAGCCTCTCACTGTTTCCATTGTTTCCCAATCTATTTGCCATGAAGTGATGGAACAGATGCCATGATATTAGTTTTCCGAATGTTGACTTATAAGCCGAATTCCTCTCCTGCCTCAAATACTATAGCTCGATCCCAGCTCCTTCTCTGGGATGTGGTCTTTTTCACTGCATGGATCCTTTACCATCTGAGCCACCAGAGAAGCACAGCAATAGGTGCATAGCCTATCCCTTCTCCGGGGAATCTTCACAACCCAGGAATCAAATCGGGGTCTCTTGCATTGCAGGTGGATTTTTTACCAGCTCAGCTACCAGGGGATCCCTTCTTTCATTGCAGCAAATTGGTAAACCTGACTTTGGTTTGTCCCTGGTGATCAGGTTAGGATGGAAGGATGAGTGATGAATGGATGGATGGAATGGATAGATGGATAGAATGAAAACAGAAAAAAACCTCATTTAAAATGAATTCAGTAAACCCTGAAGAGCAAGCTCTCATGCACATATTACACATGGTAGCCTTCGTGTGTGTGTGTGTGTGTGTGTGTGTGTGTGTTTTAGTCAGTCAGTTGTGTTTGACTCATTGTGACCCCATGGACTATAGCCTGCCCAGTAGCCTGCATAACCAGAGGGAAAAAGAAAGATAAAAATTATTTTAACAAGGTCTATTTACATAAAATTCTTTATATAAAATTCTCTCCGTCTCAGCTCCTTTTTTATTTATTTCCATGGCTGTGCCAGTCTCAGTCACGGCACGTGGGATGCACAATCTTCACCGCAGCATGCGGAATCATTAGGCGCGGCATGCAGGATCTAGTACCCCAACCAGGGACTGAACCCAGGACCCCTGCATTGGGAGCGCAGTCTTAGCCACTAGACCATAAGGTAAGTCCCTCAACTTATTTACGATGACTAAGAATATTAGAGTTTTCCTCCTGGGACAGGGGAGAGGACATGTTTTCACATGAGAATTTCATCTCCTGATTTTAAGAAGAGGGAGGAGGGTCCCTCCTTGCCCTAGGAACAATGCACTGACCCCTGTTTGCAGTCAACAAGAAACCACCAGCACCCCAAACTCCTGTTCTTCTCCAGTGAACTTTTATTCAAAACAATCCTCCCAAAGAGACGTAGAGAACAGATTTATGAACTTGGGGGGAGGGGAGGAGAGGGTGAGATGTATGGAAAGGGTAACATGGAAACTTACATTGCCATATGTAAAATACATAGCCAATGGGAATTTGCTGTGTGACTCAGGGAGCTCAAACAGGGGCTCTGTATCAACCTAGAGGGGTGTGATGGGGAGGGAGACGGGAGGGGGGTTCAAAAGGGAGGGGATATATATATACCTAAGGCTGATTCACGCTGAGGTTTGACAGAAAGCAACAAAATTCTGTAAAGCAATTATCCTTCAATTAAAAAATAAATTAAATTAAAAAAATCCCCCCCAGTTTTCTCCTGAACCTTAATAAAAGCTGACCGGTTTGTCACCTCTTCAGACTTGTTCACCCCAGCTTTCTTGTTCCAAATTCCAATTCTTCTGCTATTCCCACATAAACTCATTTTGCTGGCAAAATAATTGGCTATTTTATGTTTTCAGGTTGAAAACAGATTGATGATGATAAAGCTAAAGCAATGGGATGAACTGTTAACAATAAATATATCTGGGTACATGGTGTACACAAAACACTATCTGTCCATGGGTCAGATATCTGTCCATTAGTCCATGGGGTCACCTAATGGTGTAGACAAAATACTATCTGTGTTTGTGCAGATTACTTGTAAGTCTGAAACTATTTCCGAATAAAAAGCTTTGATTCTTTTAAACCAGGCTAAATTGGTTTGGACTAGTGTTTATCAGATCTTCAGCAGGCAAAGGAAGAATTTTCATGTTGTGTCTTATATTGTAATTCAGTACAAACGCAAGAACTCGAATTTTGAGAACTATTTCTTTCTATTTTCTCTGCATTTTGATATTTTCTACGAATTGATTTCACTTTTTAAAGAATGGCAATGATACACCAGTGGAAATTCACCAGTATTTTGAAAAAATTCTCGCGGGAAAGATCTTAGCGCCCACTACATTCTAAGGCTAACGGAATGTTGCTGCTGCTGCTGCTAAGTCGCTTCAGTCGTGTCCGACTCTGTGCGACCCCATAGACGGCAGCCCACCAGGCTCCGCCGTCCCTGGGATTCTCCAGGCAAGACCACTGGAGTGGGTTGCCATTTCCTGCTCCAATGCATGAAAGTGAAAAGTGAAAGTGAAGTCGCGCAGTCCTGTCCGACTCTTCGAGACCCCATGGACTGCAGCCCACCAGGCTCCTCTGTCCATGGGATTTTCCAGGCAAGAGTACTGGAGTGGGGTGCCAATTCTGGTTTTCCTACCGGTTGACTCGGGACCGGACTACATTTCCCAAACTACCTCGGGGCGAGGTCCAGTGGCTCGGGAGTCGGGATCTGAGCTCTGATTGGAAACTGGGTGTGGTCCTCCAGTTTGCAGGGAGTGTAGGCAAGTCTTCACATTGGAGAGGGGAAGGAGCTTGCCAGAGGCTCTGCAAGAAGCTCCTGATGGCTTCTAGGAATGTGGTTCTGGGCAGGCCTGCCGCTCAGCCTGCTGGGATTTGTAGTCCTGCCAGGCCTGTGCAGGCCTGGTTCTTTTTCTTCACGATGGGGCATCTCAGGTTTGCCCCCTTCCTCCACCACTTCTCTGGAAACCCTTACCTCATCAATCCCAACCACCTGCTGGGCCGTCTCTTGTCCATGGCTTCAAGCTCTCAAACCGCAGGTGCTCCACGGTGGGCCAGGGAGGTGGCACTGGCAGACTCTGGGCTCTTGAGAGGGCTGGGAGGGCTTCTTGGAGGAGGTAGCAGGGTTCCCCTATGCAGAGCAGAGTCCAGAATCAGCCCAGAATACAACATACAGGTTAGCTGATCTGATGCATAAATAGTCCTTGCAAATGCCATCCATTCCCAACCTCAGCTGTCTCTTGTGTACACAACTCTTTGTCTCTTGACTGGTGTGACAGACACTGACCAAACAATGGCACCTAGGATGATGGAAGGTGTGATAAGGAAAACCCCTGATCCACTGGGAGCCCAAGAGAGGCGCCTGACTGAGGCCTGCACGACACCAAGGAGGAAGAGAAACAGTAAGAAAGTCATCTCAGGGTTCTCACCATAGCGTCACACAGGCATCTTCCTTCATTCAAAGAACTCTCATGCCTGGGATGCTGGGAACAGGGAGCTAGTTATACCAGCTCTGCCCCACAGGGATCCCCAGTATAGCTGATTAGGGCTCTGTCAGGAGAGGAGTCAGCGGTTCTGGAACACCTAAGGCAGTACTTAACACTGCTGGGAAGGGATGCTAGGGGGGCGGTGACTCATTAGCTGATTCTTGGAAGGAGCTTTGCATATGCAGACAGTGTCTGGAGAGAGCAGGCAGAGGTGAAAGTGAGGCTGAAATAGCCAACTGAGGATCAGAGCCCATGCTGCAAAGACCCCTCTGTGTCTGGCACTATTTTAGGATGTAGATCTTATTGCCCCCATTGTACAGATGGGGACATTGAGGAACAGCAAAGTCATGTCTCACTCAAGTTACCCAGTAGGTAAGTGGCCAAGGAAGGATTAGAACCTGGGCCATCTGGCAGGTAACCCCTGAACTGTCCCACCCACTGACTTCCCAGAATGTCAGGTCTGTGAGAGTGGAGCTCTCCCAGGTAGCAGCAGACACTCATCGCTGTCTGCCTCATCTGCCCTTTGAGATGCCCTTATGTGTTCCATAAGACATCCTGCTGCCCTACTGCGACCCTGGGAAACAAACGTAGAGGGGGATGAATTTGGGGCAAAGTCTTCAGTCTCCTGATAGAAGTCTTCCTGACCAGAAGCCACCCCCACTTCTGTGACTCCAATGGGGGCGGTGGGGCTGGGAAATGACTCTTAAAGGGAGTGGGTGGCTTGTGCTCCCTCATTCCACTTCTGGAGATGACACAGTGGCTTGTTCCTCCCACTGGAGAAGCCAATGGTGACACTTTAGGTGGGAGGTGCCATGGCTGACAAAGGGGAAGGGACACAGACGTAAGGACAGACGGTCACACTCTGATTCCTGGGCTCCATGATGGTATAGGGATCAGAATACCATGATGCCTGTACGTGGGGAGACACTGGGTGGGTGTTTCCCAAAGAGTCCTTGCTCCAAAGAGTGCTGTCCAGAGTGCTGAGGCCCAGGCTGGGCCTGGGTGTCCTCACACCCCAGGGGATTAAGGTATGAAAAATGGCCAGGGAGAAGAAAATGTAACGTGTGCCTTATACTCCTCCCTTTCCCAAATGCTCCCTTTCCTGGGCTCATGTGAACATCCTACGAGCCATACAAGGTATGGGTAATAGTGTCTGTGTTCAGATGAGGAAACTGAGGCTCATAGCCAGGAGGGATTAGCTCATGGCCTCAAAGTCAAGGAGTGGAGGGATGGGTTGGGAGGGAGCCTAAGCTTCCAGGCTGAGTAGGTCCTTATGCTTGTGTCTAAACACAGGCCCTGGAGTTGGGGGAAGCAGAAGGGGGCACGGCAGTGCCTGACTTTACATGACATTAAGGTACCACCTGATGAGTCAGGTTTGAGACCCACTTAAAAAAAAAAATTAAATGGGAGTCTTTCCTGCAGGACTTCTCAGAGCCTTTAGCTCCTTTGTGCTTCCCAGATCTCTTTGATCAGGGCCAAGGCCAAGGCCTGGGACAATGACTGACAGGCTCTGGGTCCCAAAGACCTTGAGTAGGGGGCACAATGCAGGCGGAGGTGTTAGCCGCGTGTGCCTTCGTGGACTCCAGACGTCTGTGCACAGGAGCAGATGACCATGCGTACCTATGCACATGTGTTCTCTATCACTCTGATCTGGGGCTCGAATAATACCTGTAAGAGGGGGACAGCCTTTGCCCCGCAAAAAGATAAAAGGTCAAAAGTGCCTCCACTGCCTACTCAAGTGAGATTCCACAACGCTTTATTGGCGCGGGACCTAGCCTCGTGCCCACCGCCTCCGGGTAAGACAGGCAAGGAAGGGATCCCGGCCCCGCAGGAGTCCCCCAGGGATCGGCCAGCCAGGGAAAACACATTTCCATCCGCGGGCAAGGAAGGAACGGTGTCTTTGCGGGGAGCATAGCCCAGGCACAGGGCGGGTAGTGGGGCGGAGTGGAGAGGCGGGGAGCCGGCCTCGCTAATAGGGGAACTCGCAGACGTAGTAGAGGCGCCGATCGCAGTCGTGATCCCACCAGGAGCCATCGTCCGAGGCCTGAGCCACGCAGTTCTCGAGCACGCCGCCGTTGGGCTGGTTGGGACTGAGCGGGTGCGGCGCGGCGCTGGGCCGGGGGCCGGGCTCAGGGCTGGGGGCGCGGTGCCAGGCGAAGAAGGATACGCGCTGGCCGTTCTCGAAGAGGTAGAGGCCCTCGGCGCGCCGGTCGTGCACGCCCAGCCACACGGGCCAGTTGTAGGGGGCGAGCGCCGCGCGCAGGTAGCGGGTGAGCGTCTCCATCTGCCGACTGTCAGCGGGCTGAGCCAGGCTCCCGCCCCGCGCCACGCACCGAGCCTGCGCCGCCGCCTGAGCCTCGAAGTCGCGCGAGAGCAGGAAGCACTTATGGCCAAGACGCGCCCCCTTCAGGCAGCCTGCGGGCGGGGCGAGGCGGGGCCGAGCGGAGGCGGGGTTAGTGCCTCGGGGGCGGGGCGAGGGCGGGACCAGAGCATCCCGGAGCCAGTGACAGAGCCGCCAGGGGGCGTGGCCAGGCCGTGGGGCAGGACCGTAGGGGGCGTGGTGCGGCCGGAGCAGGGTCTGCTCACTAGCACTGTGGGGACCACGTTCACCCTCCCCACCAGCAAGCACACCCCAAATCCTCGAGGGCCGCCCCCCCTAGCCCCTGACACCTAGGGTCCTCACGTCTCAGACACCCTTCGAGGCTCCCCTCTCCCCACCGGTCCGCGGCCTGACCTGGATCGTCCCTCCTTCCCCGCCCGGCGGGATGCGACTCACCCTCTAAGCGGCCATGCTCGCGCTCTGCGCGGCTCTGCGCCTCCTGCAGGGCTTGCACGGCGTCGCGGGTGTCGCCCGCCACTTCCCTCAGCTGCCGCAGCCCCCGAGTAAGCTCGGCCACGCGGGTGTCCAGCGTGTGCAGACGGACGTGCACCTGGTGCAGGCCTGCGTCCAGGCCGGCCAGGCGACCCACTGCGGGTGGACAGGGCGCACGCTGGACGGGGATCCTGGGGGCGGAGCCAGGGGACCGGAGGACCTGGAGGGGACCCGGGACCTACGGCTTCTGGGGCGGAGTTGGGGTGAGGGGTGGGGGCCCTCAAGACTTCTGGAAGGTAGGGGCCGGTGGCCACCCCAGTCTCTTGAGAGGCAAAACCGGGGACCCGGAGCTCCTGGGTGTGAGGGCTCCGAGCTGGGCGGTGGGCAACTGAAAAATCCTGGGGCAGGGAAAGGACGGTTCGTTTTTGTGAAAATGACCACGGAAGCCAAGGGGGCAGGGCGGAGCTAAGGATTACTTACGGATATAAGTGATGGCGTCCTCCGGGGTGGGAGAGGGGCTGGGGCTGACGTGGGGGGTCGATGTGGGTTCCTCCTCGCCTTCCTCCCCCTGCCCGTTCTCCTCGGTCGCCCAGGCCCCCCTGCCTTCAGAGTTTCCCTCGGGATTTTGATCTCCCCTCCTAGCAGGCAGCCCCAGCGCTTCCTGTAAATGCTAAGGCAAGGAGGGTGATCAGGGCCAGGCTGGCAGCTACCTTCAGACTCCCCAGACGCCCCTTTCCAGCTGTCAGCTGGCTGTCTGCCCTCTTCTCTGAACCCATCACCTTCATCCTCCGAGCCTATCCCATCCCTCCCGTTGCCCATTCTTCTAACCCTGGAATACACTCCTCCCAAGCCCACAGTCGCCCACCCGGACCCGCCACTAGAGTCCCAGCAATCTCCAACTCACCTTCAGCATCAGGGCTTCCCTCTCCCGCTCCTCCTCCTGGGCGCCACCCCAGCCCCCCTCCCACTCCCTCTCAGCTCCCTGAGCCCCATGACTGAAGCCCAGGAGCTGGGGTACCACCAGCGCGCCAAGGAGCCAGGCGGCCTGCATCAGGCTGGTCTCGGAGCACCCAAGGCTGCAGAGGGTGTGTCTCGGAGGAGAAGGATGTTTCTGGGGACCTGGAGTGCGTGCTGATTACCAGCCCCCTGTTTCGCGCCTCTCCCAGCTTCTCTCTGGTCCCTCTCCTCCCAACTCTTGTCTCTGTCGTTGGTCTCTGCTCCTCTGTGTGTGTCTCTCCCCGCCTCTCTTGGCTCCCCGGAGGCCCTGCCTCTGTGGCCGGAAACCTCCAACGTTCCAAAGCTTGGATCCCGCCTTGGGTCTCCACACACGCCCTCCTCTTCCCACTTTCCAGAGCTTGCTTCCGTCGCGTCCTGCTCTTCCCTTCTGCCTTGGCCAGAAGCTCCAGAAGGTCAGGAGGATGGAGCCAGCTCCCCAAGGGATCCTGGGGGCTCAGCCTCTGCCCAGGAACCTCCTCAGGGAGTTGACAGGGCTTGGCCCTGCTTCCCTCTCCTCTCCCTGGCCACGCCTCAGGTCAGGGGAGACCTCAAGGTCTTGCTAAGGTTGTTATTATCCTGTGGCCACCGTTGCCCACACACCCTGCGGAAAGAGGCTCTCATAGTATTCTCAGGCTCTTGAGCACCTCCTGCCCCCCAGATCTCCCATCCTGCCCTGCAGGCCCTGCCCCAGATCCAGATGAGCATCTGTGCCTGTCTGTGGGGATCTGTGCAAAGAGCACACGTGTGGCTTGTGTGCAGCCCCCAGAAAGGTGGGGCTCTTGGATCCATCTGCCATGCTTTCCTGGAAGCCTCCTGCAGTCTGGGTCCTGGTTGGGGGTGACACGGGGAATTCCAGCTGTTCACAGACCCCACAGACAGCTCCATCGGGGTGAGGGGCAGGGGCAGAGGAGAGGGTGGAGATTGGGTGGGGTCCGAGAAGCTTTCTCCAGGAGGTGGGTGGGTGGGTGCACAGAGAGCTTTCTCTGTGCTGTGCTGGGTGCACAGAGAGCTCTGAGCGTTGAGAGCTACTTCATCTCCCGCCTGGACCACTGCAGTCCTCTCCTCCTGCCTCTCCCCCTCCTTCCTCCAGAGCCCCTCCAATCCACGCAGCCTGCCGCAGCCAGAGCAATGCTTCCAAACCGTAAATCAGATCACATCACTCCCCACTCCCCTGCTCCCCCCCAGCTTCCCATCATGTGCGGGAGTGAAGCCAAACCCTGGCCTCAGCACAGGCCTGGCCTGCCCAGCCTGGGGGTGGGCAGGGAAGGGTGGGTCCTTTGCACCTCTGCAAACTCATCACCCCCACCCCCTTCACCGCCCCCCTCCAAGCTCCAGCCACACTGATCTCTTTGCTACTTCCTGAATGCTAAGCTCCTTCCCGCTTCAGAGCTTTTGCACCAGCCTTTTCCTCCTTCTAGAAGGCTCTTCTCCCCAGCTCCTTCTCATCACTGAGGTCTCAGCTCAGAGAGGCCTTCCTCGGACAGTTTATTCAAACACCCCCTTTTATCTTTTTGGCTGAATCAAGACCAGCCTTGTCTTGCTGGCTTGTTTACCTGTTTGGTGTCTGTCTCTCGCCAACGAAGGCAGGCATCCCTGTTCATGGCTGTATCCTTGAAGCTAGGACAGGGCCAACCCAGCACATAGTAGGTACTCAGTCAGTTGAACAAGGAAAGGAGCCTTCCCTGGCAGCGGGGTCACAGCTCAGCCAAAAGACTGAACCCTCCGTGAATGTGTTCAAGTGGAAACTCCGGTTTCCTGTGGCCCTGGGGGTGGGGTGGGGGTGCCTGGCGACCAGGGTAGAGGTGATGAGGGCAGTGGTGGGGAGGCTGCAGAGGCAGGAGCAGCAGGAGGCTGGCCATGCCCACTCCATGCCAGACCTGTGAGTCATGTAGGGCTTCCCCAGCATCAGCCAGGCGGGCAGTGCCAGGATCGCAGGGCCCACTCTTCCGGGGGGACACCGAAGCTCAGAGAGGGGACAGCTGGGCCTGCTGGAGGTTACCAGCGCAGCAGCGGCAGCAAGCAGAAGCTTCTGGCTCCTGGCACGAGCAGGGCATCTGCCCTTAGCTGCCGGGAGCCCCAGGATGGGACCTTGGAAATCAACACAGCCAGACTTTTCCATTTTCCAAGAAAGCAAAGGGCAGTGTGACCTTGGGCAGGCTGCCCACTGCCTCAGAGCTCGGGCCTCTCTTGGGCACCCATGAGGAGCCTGGGGACCCCTCACAGAGAGCTGACGTCCAGGCCGAGAAAAGCCTCATAAACCATAGAAAGGGTACATAACCCCTCTCACTGCTGGTGCCGACACACACAAGCAGCTGTTTTCTCCCCAGGCCCAGCTGCTCACCACCTGGGCTGATAGGGGTGAATCTAGAACTGGGTCTCCTGGGGCAGCTGGGCTGGCACCTGTTCCCGCTCATCCCGTGGCACCCCAGAGCCTGCAGCTGGACACGCACCCAGAGGCTGCCTGGAACTGCCCTCCGCAGGTGCCTGGGCTCCAGCTGGTGGCCCCCGGGGGAGCTGTTGGAGCTGGGAGAAGGGTAGGGGCCTGGGCTGTGGCAACGCAATCACCGCTGCCCTATGCGATCAGCCCGGTCTCTGCGGGTGTGTCCCACGCGCCATGCAGAGATGGCTGGGGGGATCGTGTGTGACAAAGAAAGATATGCAGTGGAGATATCATTATGGAGTGGCCAGTAGTGAACCCCAGCACACAGTAGGGGGACTTTGAGCCAGGACATCTGTCTCTGATTCTGGCCACCACCTCTTGCTGGCTGGGTGACCGTGGGCAAATTGCTTAACCTCTCTGGGCCTCAGTTTCCCCCTCTCGTCGTAAATGGGGATGGTGCAAGTCCCTAGCCCGGAGGACTACGGTGTGCAAAGTTGAGGAGTAAACCCAGCGCAGAGCCGGGCACACAGGAAGTGCTCAAGAAATATCAGATAATTATCGGGAAGGAAGCGGTGGTGCAGGGTCGTGCCTCTTGATGGGCGTGTGCACACCTGTGTGATGGCCAGCCAGGGCACGGTGGGTGAATGTGATGGAGACAAAGCACACGTCTCCCTGTGGTTCTGTGTCTCTGTTTCAGGGTTGCGTGTGAGCTGGAGCTCTGAGCAAGCACAGCGGGCTGCGTGCCCGTGTGTGGGGTGGGTAGACGCGTGTGCTCTGCCGTGTGCATGCTCCGACACACGGGTGTGATATGTACATGATGTAGCTGGCTGTGCTCATGGTAATGTATCCTGTGAGAGCCCGCACGCCCTGGAGAAGATGTGTATGTGGAGACGTCTGCAGGGGCAGGGCTGGGGAGCGACTCGCTGCACCTGTGCCTTGCGGGAAGGTGTGTGTGTGCTGGGCGGACAGGACAGGAATCTATAGCTCTCACCATCCAGTTTGGGGGTGTAGAGTCTAGCAACGAATACTTAATTGCACCCTACTGTGTGTAGGGGTGGTGGGGGCGCCCTGGGAAGGGGCGGTCCTGGGGGGGTGCGGGGAGAGGTATCCTTAGGGGGGCGGAGCCCCATCGCCGGGGTACTGGGGCAAGCAGGGGTGGAGTCAGGGTTCGGGGATCTGGCGGCGGAGAGGAGCGGTGGGGGAGGGCAGGGGAGGGGGCGGAGCCGGCGGGGGGGGATGGGCGAGGTTTGGGGGCGCTGGGAGGGGCGATGTCTCCTCCGCCGGCTCCCGGAGGGAGGGGAGAGGGCGGAGGGAGGGAGAGAGGGAGGGAGAGAGAGGGAGAGTCCGGGTGAGGGAGAGACAGCGAGAGCGAGAGAGCGAGCCGGGAGGCAGAGGAGGCGCGGAGCGGGCGGCGGCGGCGGCGGCGGCGGCGGCGGCGGCGGCGGCGGCCTGAGGCCGAGGAGAGGAGCCGGCGAAGACGCGGCGCCCGGAGCCGGCCGGACCGAGCCGGGGGCGGGCTAGCTAGGAGGGGCGCGGCGGCCGCGGCGCAAGGGGGGGCGCTCTGCGGATGGCCAGGCCCGGCCCGCGGGGGGGTGAGGTCCGCGGCCCCCCCGCCCGCCCCCCCGGCCCCCGCCCGCCCCCTCCCCGGGCCCGCTCGCCCTCCGGGGCGGTGGGGCATGGCCTGAGGGTCCCCCGTCTCCGGGGGGGTGGGGGGTGGGGGGAGGGGGGAGGGGCCGCGGGCGCCGCCGACCGGGACTCAGCAGCCCCGCCAGGCAGGTAAGGGGGCCGAAAACCGGGGGTCTGGGTTGGGGGAGGAAGCGCGGGCCCGGGGCCGCGGGCGGGGGCGGGGGCGCCCCGGACGTCCTTGGCCGAGCGCCGGGCTCCCGGCCCGGGTGTGCGGTGGGGGGCGGGGGTGAGGAGGGGAGCGTTGCCCCGGGCGACGCCAATTGGGTTACGCCCGGGTCCCCCGTGCCCCGTCCCGGATCGCGGACTTGCTGGGGCCATGCGGCCCCGTAGCCCCCTGCCCGAACCCGCCTCCCCGCGCTCCGGGGCCGAGGGTTCGGTCGCGGTACCCGCCTCCCGGCCAGCCCGGCCCGGCCACTCCCCCGCCTCGCCCATCGCGGCCCACCTGGGCCTCCTGGACCCCTCCTGCGGCCCCACCCCTCGAGGCCCCTCGCCGAGGTCATTCCGGCGCCCACACCCTCCAGCGGGGATCTGAGCCTCGGCCTCCGCCGCCCCCTTCGACCCCCTGTGGTTTCGGCTTCTCCTTCCAGACTCGTCCAATCCCCTCCCACCCTTTCACGAGCTCCCTGCATCCCAACCCGGTCCCCGCTTCCTTCCCCACCGGCCGGCGCGCCCCCTCGGCTCCAGCCCCCGAGTCCTGCTCCTGGGGGCCTCCGCCCCCTCTCCGCGGACCCGGGCTCTCCCCCACCAGTTTCTCGGCCCCAGCCCGGGCTCCCTCTGCCCGCCTCTCCCCTCCTCTCTCCGCCTCCATTCATTCTCCCGGGCCGGCTCTCGGCCACGCCGGCAGCCTCCCCCCGCCGTACCCCCGCAGCCTCCCAGGGCACCCCCTCTCCCCCCTTTCTTCCCCCCCCCCCGCCGATTCCTCAGCCCGTCTCGGTACCAGCTGCGTGCCAGCTATTCTTAGCCGCGGAGCGTTTGATTCATGCCGCCCCGGCGGAGTGTGCCCGCTCCCTCCCTCGGGGCCTGAGGGGGAGGGGCCCGAGCTGGTCCTGGGGGTTGGGGGCAGCCGCACGCGCCGGGGGACCCGGCGAGCTTTGCTTTCAGGAGTCCGTGGAGGCTGGGGGAGGGGGTCAGCCGGGGTCAGCAGAGGCGGAGTGGCTGCCAGCCCCAGGTCTGGAGGTGGGAGTGGAGTCGCCGGGTAGGAGGAGGCCAGGGGGTCTCCGCCAGGGCCAAGTAGGGGAGGCTCTGCTGGGTACCCAGAAGGGGAGGGGGCCGTGGCCACGCTTAGGGGAGGGGGTGGCCAGCCCATGGCTGGAGGCTGGCTCGCCCACAGTTCTTGAAACTCTCCTCCTCCCCCCGCACGCATTTTGTCCTCCCTCCCCAACCCCCCCCAGCCCATCCCCACTCCCCCAAAGTCAGCAGTACCCTCCACTGCTTCCCATCTCCATGGCAACGTGCAGGAGCCGGGCCTGGTGTTGGGGGGAGGGACCAGACCAGACATTCTGGTTTCCGGTGCTGGGGTGGGAGGGGGGGAGAAAACGCGGAAGAAGGGCCCCATCTGGACTCACCCTTATAAGACCAATTCAGGGGCGAGGAACAGTGGGGATCTGAAAAATAGTGGAGATCTCACCCCCACCCCCCAGACTCTCATCCCACTCCTTAGCCTCCCTCCCAGCCCCCCAGTCTCCCTCAGAGTGGGCCCCCCAGGACCAGGCAATGCCTGTCCTTCCATCCAGCAGCGCCAGGCCTCGAACTCGCCCGCAGGTCACCTACTGACGCCCTACACCCACCCAGGCCACTGCAAGGCTGTCACCCGGACAGCCCTGCCAGGGCCAGTCTCCCCACCCACCCACACACCTTCTCAAGATGCACCCCCCTGGGAAACTCGAAAAGGCCACCTCTTGTGGTTCCCCCCGGGGGACATCTCGTGCCTGGTACTCTCTGCCCCGGCCGGGTGCCCCTGCCCCCTGGGATGCTGGCTCTCCAGCCACCCTCCATACACGCGGTCAGCCACACTTAAGTGAAGTCACCGGCTCCACCCTAGGCTCAGGGCACCTCCCTCTCCCCGTTACTACATCTCAGCCTCCTTGCGGTCATCCAGGAGGCACCAGGAGCAGAAGGCGGGGAGGACCTCGGGAGAGGAGGGGCCAGGCTGGGGCCAGGAGGGCAAGGTGCCGGTGGGTCGCCCACCTGTCTGTCCTGGGCTAATTTTAGCTGCATTATCCCTGGCCTGGCAAAGTGGGCCAGCGGCTCCCGCGGTGATTCTGCGGTTTCTGGGACACCACCGCGCTGGGTCAGCGGCAAAGTGGGGCGCAGGAGGGGCGGGGGGCTGCGAGCAAGGCCAAGGGCAGGGAAGGAGACACGTGCAGGCAGCATGGCAGGGCTGGTGGTGGGGGGGGCGTGTGTGCCGGGAGCTCGGGAGAGAGCTTGGAGGCGGTAGGAGTGTCTGGGGGTGTGTCCAGCCTCCTGCCTGCCTCCCTCGGGCAGCTTGGAGCAGCTGCCCTGGACCGTGTTTGTCCACTGAGTGTGCCCGTGGCCTCCAAAGGGCCTGGGCTCCTGGTCTGACCGCCACCCCGCCCCCTCCCCCGCCAGCCGCCTGTGATGCTGCCGTCCCCCATCGCCCCGTGGCCCCACGATGACCCACAGCCCCGCGTCAAGCGAAGAAGAGGAACGCCACAGTGCCAGCGAGTGTCCCGAGGGGGGCTCAGAGTCCGACAGCTCCCCAGACGGGCCCGGGAGAGGCCCCCAGGGGACCCGGGGCCGGGGCAGCGCAGCACCTGGTAGCCTGGCCTCGATCCGAGGCCTCCAGGGCCGCTCCATGTCCGTCCCAGACGACGCCCACTTCAGCATGATGGTTTTTAGGATCGGCATCCCTGACCTTCACCAGACAGTGAGCGACAGGCCCCTGGCCGGCGGATAGGGGGCGGGGGAGAGTGGCTGGTGGGAGACAGGGACCACCAGAGTCTGCATGGGGAGGGGGGAAGGGGAAGGGGTTCTGGATTCCATCACACATGGCCCCCACTGCCAGACCCCCATGGGTTTCCCCCAGCCCTCTTCTGTCCTGGGAATCACCCACAGCCCTCTGCAGACCACTTCAGGCCCCTTCTCTCTCTCCTGTCGCCTCCTCCACCAGAAATGCCTGCGCTTCAACCCCGATGCCACCATCTGGACGGCCAAGCAGCAGGTGCTCTGTGCCCTGAGCGAGAGCCTCCAGGATGTGCTCAACTATGGCCTGTTCCAGCCGGCCACCTCGGGCCGGGATGCCAACTTCCTGGAGGAGGAGCGACTGCTGCGGGAATATCCCCAGTCCTTCGAGAAGGGGGTGCCCTACCTGGAGGTGAGACCGCCCACAGCCTTCCCAGCCCCTTCGCAGATACGAGCAGGCGTCTGCCCGCTCCCCGTTTTTTCTCCCAGCCCAGCCCTCAGCAAGGGAAAACCCCGTGGGCACTTCTGGCTATAAAGTGCACCCTAAGAATCGCAGGGCTTCCCTGGTGGCTCAGAGGGTAAAGAATCTGCCTGCAATGCAGGAGATGCAGATTCCATCCCTGGGTTGGGAAGATCCCCTGGAGGAGGGAATGGCAACCCACTCCAGTATTCTTGCCTGGAAAATCCCGTGGACAGAGAAGCCTGATGGGCTACAGTCCATTGGGGTTGCAAAGAGTCGGACACGACTGAGTGACTGAACACTTTGACTTAACAATCAGAATCAGAGAGGCCTGCGTTCAAATTAGCAGGTCATTCTTGCCTCTGACTGGTCAGCGGCGTGGCCTTGGGTGAGTCATTTCCCTGCCCCAGGTTTCCCCTGGCCTATCAAAGTGGGAAAGGGTTCCCAATGAGAGTGGTTATTCTAGAGCATTCCCCCGGGGTCCAGACACCTTAGGGGTTGCAGTCCACAGGCCCATAGTGGCCCAGCAGCCCTCTGCCCACCCAGCCAAAACTCTGGGGCTATTTTTCGTCCTGACCCCGCACTAACTCTTCCCTGGCTCAGAAGAGGTTTAGATCCCTGACTCTGAGTCTTTTGTCTCTCCCATCACCCCACCTGTGGCCTCAGTTCCGATACAAGACCCGTGTTTACAAGCAGACCAACCTGGATGAGAAGCAGCTGGCCAAGTTACACACGAAGGTGAGAGGACCCTGCTGGCACTCACGCCACCCCAACCTGGAGCCCCCTTCCCTAACTACTTTCTCTCCTACCTCTTCCTGACAACCCTCCAAACCTTCTTTTCTTCTGCCAGCATCCCCCACTTAACTTGGGATGCTGTGTCATATTTGGGACAACCCCAAATGCACCTGATGTCTCCATCACAGCCTTTGATTTAAAAAAAACAAACTTTTTATTTTGTACTGGAGTATAGCTGATTAACTATTAACTGTGATAGTTTCAGGTGGACAGGGAAAGGACTCAGCCGTACATAGACATGTGTGCATTCTCCCCCAGACTCCTCTCCCATCCAGGCTGGCACATAACGTAGAGCAGAGTTCCATGTGCTGTGCAGTACAGCCTTGTTGGTTATCCATTTTAAACACAGCAATGTGTACAGCACCTTCCCAAAGTCCTTAACTATCCCTTTCCCCCTCTAGCATACATCAGAGCCTTTCTCATCTTCTGTCTTTATGCCTCTGCCCAGGCTCATGCCATTTCCACCTGGCTCCCACTTTCTTCATCCTTGGATTCTCCCCTCTCATCTCCTGCCCCCACCCCCAGCCAACGTGGCCTGCGACTCTGGTATCTAGTGTCCCTCTGTCTAGGGGAAGTTTCATAGACACCCTGCAGTTCACACAATCCCAGAGCCTGAATCTCTACCAGATCCAAGGATACGCTCCTCCACAGCCATTTATCCTCCTGGCATCTTGCTCTCTGGGGCTTCCCTGGTGGCTCAGTGGTAAAGAATCTGCCTGACAATGCAGGGGGCTGATCCCTGGGTGGGGAAGATCCCCTGGAGGAGGAAATGGCATCCCACTCCAGAGAATTCTTTCCTGGAGAATCCCATGGCCAGAGGAGCCTGGCGGGCTACTGTCCGTAGGGCCGCAAAGAGTTGGACACGACTGAGTGACTTAGTTGTGTACTCACACACCTTGCCCTCCAGTCCTCAGGCTGTATGTCGCCTGCATCTCCTCTGGTCCCCTGAAAGCTGGGAGGAAGTCAGGGGGCTGCTTCGGTCAGAAGTGAAATGAACGATCCTTGACACTTGGGAAGAAAGCTCGCTGGCTGCTTCTTATCCTCAGCCCCACCCCACCATGCACTTGTCTCTGTCCTCCCCCCGAACAGTCCGTCCATCCAGACCTGTACCATCTGCGGGAGCAGCCAGCCACATACGGCCCCTGGGGTACCTGTGGTGTACCAGGTCCAAACTGAGCCTCACTATGAGCGTGAAATACACAGCGGATCTTGAAGACTCAGTACCCCTGAAAGTATCTCAGTAATAAATTTCATGTGGATTACCTGTTGAATCAGTAATATTGTGGATATATATGGTAGACTAAAAACAGATAGGTCATCAAAGTGAATTTCAATATAATTGGAAGGTCTTCTTCCTTTAAAAAAGTGGTGACTACTAGGGACCTCTCGATAGCATATGTGGCTTGCTATGTGATTCCACTGGACAGCACTGCTCCAGACCCAGCCTTGCCCCCTTCCTCCCTGACCGCCTGTCTTCTCTCTCTCTCATCTGTGACTCAGACGGGGTTGAAGAAGTTCCTGGAGTACGTGCAGCTTGGGACATCCGATAAGGTGGCACGGCTGCTGGACAAGGGGCTGGACCCCAATTATCACGACTCAGATTCAGGAGGTAGGGAGCGGGCGGCGGGGCGGGGTGCTTTGGGAGGGCTGGGGAGTCAGGGACGCCGAGGCCCAGGGGCTGCACATGACCGGCCTTTCCCCCCCGCCTCCCAGAGACCCCCCTGACGCTGGCTGCTCAGACTGAAGGCTCTGTAGAGGTGATTCGAACCCTATGCCTGGGTGGGGCGCACATCGACTTCCGGGCCCGGGATGGCATGACCGCGCTACACAAGGCCGCCTGTGCCCGCCACTGCCTCGCTCTGACGGTGAGGTTTCAGATCCTCCTGGGACCCTCCCCAGAGCCCAGAGACTCCCGAGTGACCGTGTTCTTCACCCAGACTGCGTTCGGCCAATCCCCCCGGCCCCTCCGTCCACCTACCCCCTCCACAGTCACTCCTCTGGCTGCACCCAAAACCCTCCTGGGACCTATGGGAGCCCCCAGCCTCCCCAGTTCAAGGCTCGTGATCAGCTATGGCCGATGGTCACGCGGACCCTTGCCCTGCCCCCAGGTAGATCATGCTAACTTCCTGATATCCAGAACTTCTCCAGCCCTGCTGAGCCAGCAGTCCACACCTACCTCTGTCTGCCCAAGGTGTAGACTCTTCCTGGTGCCCTTTATTTTTATTTTTTTGGCCGCACGGCACAGCATGTAGGCTCTTAGTTCCCTGACCAGGGATTAATCCCGTGCCCCGTGCACTGGACATGCAGGGTCTTAACCACTGGCCCACCAGGGAAGTCCCCTGGTGCCTTTTAAAATACAGAGTGAGCTTCCCACCGTGCCCCCAGACACCACTGCCCCATCGCTCCTCCCGGACACTGGTTCTCATGCTTCCCAACTCAGCCCTTCCGTTCACTTCTCAACCTACAGCTCACACTCCTAGTACCCCACCTTTACTCACCTGAAATACAGCTACTACTCCAGTTGTTCAGCCACTCAGTCGTGTCCGATTCTTTGTGACCCCATGGACTGCGGCACACCAGGCCTCCCTGTCCATCACCAACTCCTGGAGTTTACTCAAACTCAAGTCCATTGAGTCAGATGCCATCCAGTCATCTCATCCTCTGTCGTCCCCTTCTCCTCCTGCCCTTAATCTTTCCCAGCATCAGAGTCTTTTCCAATGAGTTGGCTCTTTGCATCAGGTGGCCAGAGTGTTGGAGCTTCAGCTTCAGCATCAGTCCTTCCAGTGAATATTCAGGATGGACTTCCTTTAGGATGGACTGGTTTGATCTCCTCACTGCCCCAGTATAGTGCCTAAAATGTGCCTTTACAAGCAGATGAACCTCGTAGACCCTCAGTATATATACATGGGGGCTTCCCAGGTGGCTCAGAGGTAAAGAATCCTCCTGCAATGTAGGAGACTTGGGTTCAATCCATGAGTTGGGAAGATCCCCTGGAGAAGGAAATGGCACTCACTCCAGTATTCCTGCCTGGAAAATTCCATGGATAGTGGAGCCTGGTGGACTGCAGTCCCAAAAGAGTCGCATACCACTGAACGACTGAGTACACACACATACACTCATGGAGTCAGCTTGCCCGATCTTATTTTAAAATGTTCTTTCTCTCCTCCTACCCAAGGGCACTTGCTCCCTCTTCATCCATAGGTCAGGATAGAGTGCCCTGGAAGTTGTTGGTAAACACCATGGTTCATAGATGATCCAGCCTAACCGGCTTTCCCTTCCCTTCTCCAATTCTTCCCTCAAGAACCCTGAAGGCAGTCAGACAGCAGTCCCAAAGGTCTGCCTCACAGCCCTGGAATTGACAGACCCTCTTCATGCACCCCCTCCCCCAGACCCCTTCTCCCACCTGCTTCCCAGGTGGCTCTAGTGGTAAAGAACCCTCCTGCAAAGGCAGGAGACATGAAAGATGTGGGTCCCATCCCTGGGTCTGGAAGGTTCCCCTGGAGAAGGAAATGGCAACCCACTCCAGCATTCTTGGCTGGAGAATCCCCATGGACAGAGGAGCCTGGTGGGCTACAGTCCATGGGGTCGCAAAGAGTCAGACAGGACTGAAGCAACTTAGCAATACACACATACGCACATACCCCCAAACCCCACTCCTGCTCACACCCAATCCCTCCCTCCCAGGCCTGCGCTTGTGCAATCCAGCAGCCACTAGCCACAGGCGGGGGAGGGGGGGCTGTTTAGATTTAAATAGAAGAAAATGAACTAAAATTAAAACTTCCGATTCTCAGGCTTACTAGCCACCTTCCAGCGGCTCGGTAGCCCCCCACGCGGCTGCCATGTTGGATCGTGCGGTTGTAACTATTTCCATCACCGCAAATGTTGGAAATGTGCTGTTGGACTGCGCCACCGCTGACTCTGTTCGCACGGCGCTGGCACCGCCAACACTCCTCACACACTCGAAGCTGCCAGTCTTCCAGGCTCAGATCCATTCCTCAAGGGGGACCACTCCCTGCCCCTACCCCAGCCCCCGGCCCCAGTGAGGCCGAGCCAAGTCGCTTTGACCCGAGCTTGCCCCCTCTCAGATGCTTTCTCTGCCTCTTCTTGCGATCCAAGACCTCACAACACCTCCCACTCACCCAGGGGCCCTCCTGCATCCAGGCGCCCTTCTCTGACTGGTTCCCCACCACCAGCCTGTTGAGTAGGTGGGCACTGGCTCATGGGGGAAGGCTGGGCAGGATTTCAGAGTGGGAAGGAGGGGTCCTCTGGAGGCATCACCCCAGCCCCTCCCTTGTTCACAGAGATGAGAGAGGCCCCAACAGGGCAAGGGCCAGCCTCAAGGTTACTCAAGGGCATTGTGGCAGCATCGGCTCTGGCTCTGACCCTGTGTGGGGTTACCCAAGTCTCTTGGTCCAACTGGCCCTTGATAACGAGCCACTGCTTGTGTGATTATCATCTTTTTTTTTTTTTAACCTTTCCTAGGCGCTCCTGGATCTTGGGGGCTCCCCCAACTACAAGGACCGCCGAGGGCTGACTCCACTGTTCCACACGGCTATGGTGGGGGGTGACCCCCGCTGCTGCGAGCTGCTCCTGTACAACAGGGCCCAGCTGGGCATAGCTGATGAGAACGGCTGGCAGGAGATTCACCAGGTGCTCCCACTCAGCCTAGAGGGGTCGGGGGTGGCATGGGTAGCGCGTGGGCCCTGAGGGTGGGCAGGGATCGGGGACCCTAGTTCAGGGGTCTAGGGCTGTGGGTGCTGGGGTCCTCCCAGGGGACGGAGGTGGGAGTAGCATGGTCCCCAAAGAGGAAGCATAGAGGTGTCACCACCAGGACTCTGAGGAGTTAGCCTGAAGGCCTGAGCCTTGGAATGACTGGTGGCGTTGACAGCGTGGGTCCCTAAGCAAGAATGCGGCCTCAGAGGGGAAGGAAGGGGGAGTGGCGGATGCAGGGCTGCCTGGCCTCCAGGTGAAGGAGAGAGAGACGCTGTGGCCAGGTGGGTCTGACCTGGGCTCTGGCCCCTGGTTCCCTCCAGGCCTGCCAGCGGGGTCATTCTCAGCATCTGGAACATCTGCTCTTCTACGGAGCTGAGCCTGGAGCCCAGAACGCCTCGGGGAACACGGCCCTGCACATCTGTGCCCTCTACAATAAGGTCTGCTCTCCTCCTGACTCCCGTCTCCCACCACCCCCCCGGTGCCCCCCGGCCCGCTCTTCCACTGTTTCATTCATTCGTTCATTCATTCATTCAAGAGAGGTTTCCTGAGCTCCTCCCCTGGGTCAGGCTCAGAGCCGGGGGCTGAGGGGAGAGTAGCGAGCAAGACAACCTCCCATCAAGGGACACACCCTGCCAGGGCGATCCCAAGTGTTCAGAGGGAGGTCACCAGGAATCCAGGTCTCCATGGGGGCCCACATCTGGGCTTGGCCTTGGGTCTGGGTCGGATGGAGGTGGCTCTCAGGAGGATGTCCCATCAGAGCTAAGATGAGCAACAGGTGGTCATGTAGAAGAGGGCAGAAGGGGCATTCTCAGCAGAGGGCACAGTCTGTGCCAAAAAGTCCAGAGGGGAGGGGGTCAGGGTTGTTACTGGAAATGCAGGAAACTACAGTGGTCCTATTTCTTTTCTTTAAAAGTTGGTTAAGGTATATTTATTCATTTGTTTGTTTTTGGCGGTGCTGGGTCTTCGTTGCTGTTGCGCAGGACTTCAGTTGTGGAGCACAGGCTCAGTAGTCTCGGTGCACGGGCTTCATCGCTCCACAGCGTGTGGGATCTTCCCGGACCCGGGATCGAACCCACATCCGCTGAATTGGCAGGCAGATTCTTAACCACTAGACCACCGAGGAAGTCCTCCTTTTTAAAAAATTTTCATTTTCTGTTGGAGTATACCTGATCCACAGTGTTGTGTTAGTTTCAGGCATACAGCAGTGATTCAGTCATATGCAGGCATACATCCCTTCTTTCTCAGGCCTTTTCCCATATAGGTTATTGCAGTCATTGAGTAGAGTCCCCTGTGCTCCACAGTGAGTCTTTGTTGCTTATCCGTTTTATATAGTGTATATGTTGGGCTTCCCAGGTAGCACTAGTAATGAGCCCACCCGCCAGTGCAGGAGATGCAGGTACAATCCCTGGGTCGGGAAGACCCCCTGGAGGAGGGCATGGCAACCCACTCCAGTATTCTTGCTGGGAAAATCCCACGGACAGAGGAGCCTGACGGGCTACAGTCCATGGGGTGGCAAAGAGCCAGACACGACTGAAGCGACTTCACTTGCACGCACACAGTGTGTGTATGTTAATCCCGAAGAGCCCTATTTCTAAGGGGTCTCCGTTCAGCTGCCACTGGGGCACCTTACTGCAGGGGATAAGGGACAGCCCCTGAAGGGACAAGAGTGTGTGGCCCGTTGCGGCGGTTCGGGGCAGGGTGGACGGTCCCCAGCTCGAGCTCTGAATGGAGGGGAGCAGTGAAGAGCTGCATGCCCGCTGCAGCTGTGCTGTCCTGGCTGGTTGGGTTCATGAAAGCTGGGGCTTTTAGCCTGATGACCCCAGCTGGTTTGTCACCAGTGCACCAGGGGATCCTGCGCAAATCAGCCCAGGCCCCGAAGCCCCAGTCTTCCCTGCTTCCCAAGGCTCTCTGCCCTTGGAGGGTCTCCCTGCCCTTGGATGGTTGCCTCGGGGTCTTAGGAGGCCAGGGCCTGACATGCTGCGGCTGATCCATCAGCCTCTTCCCCCCCACTCCAGGAAGTCTCCCAGAACAGCCCCAGGCCCTTCTCTCTCACCAGAACGTACAGTGCCAGGATGTGGCAGGTAGCCACGTGCCGCCTTGTGGCAGCGAGCAGTTTGCTCGCTCGGCACCCGCCGAGCAGGGAGAACGCAGTGTTTGTCAAATTGCCTGTACTTCCCCTCCCCGGTGCGTCTGTCTCTCCTGCTCCCGATGCAGGCCTCATTCCGGATTTTCTGATCCCACAGCCAATGCACAGGCCAGGGCACCCCACGCAAGTCCCCTCCCCACTCTGAGGTTCCATCCGGCTCCCTGAAGTCAGGATAACAGCAGCTGATTGAAGGGGATGAAAGATCATGCGTGATAAGTGCTCATCCCTAGGAGGCAGCTATGCTAATAATAATGATTATTATCATTATCATTACGGGTATCAGTCAGGATCTGGTCAGGAGACAGAAACCATACTGTCAATTTGAAAGGGAAAATGTAGTGTATAGATAGAGAGAGAGAGGGAGAGAGAGGATTCTCAGGTGGCGCTAGTGGTAAAGAATCCACCTGCCAAGCAGGAGACGCAGGTTCAATCCCAGGGTCGGAAGATCCCCTGGAGGAGGGCATGGCAACCTGCTCCAATATTCTTGCCTGGAGAATCCCATGGACAGAGGAGCCTGATGGGCTGCAGTCCATAGGGTCATACAGACAGGGAACAATTACTCCAAGTGGGTCAGATGAGTCAGCCATTTCCCTCGCCTTGAGCTTCTACTTTCTCATCTGTAAAATGGGTCAGTAACCTCTACCTCGCAAAGGATCAAGGGTGTGAACGTTTGGCTCGCTCTCAGTATGGCGCTTAGCAAACAGATGCTTGACCGACACAAGTTCTTCTCCGACTTTCTCTCCCCTCCTCTTCCTTCCCAGACTTTAAGCTTCCCAAAGCCCAGAGCTGGGTCTGAAAGATTTCCTCACTTTCTGCCCCTCTGGTCTTCTGGCCAGCCCATCTAGCCTCTGGTCGTGAGGGTCGGGGCCACATCTGGGTTGTGAACTCCTCAGGGGTAGGGCTTAAGTCTGATCAAGCGCTCTGTCCCAAGGCCGCGGCATATAGTAGGCTTAGATGCATCTTTGTTGAATGAGTGGGAGTGAATGAATGAATGATGGATCAGATACCTTGAATCTCCTGCCAAGACCACACACAGCATCCAGCTCAGAACACTCAACAGGTATTTGCTTCGAGATAGATTGAATGACTCTGGGAATGAATGAATGAATGAATGATTTGAACGAATGACTTTTGCATGACTCAACTCCACGTCCTCATCCTTTCCGGGCCCATTTCCTGAGCACCTACTGTGTGCCGGCACGTGAGATGAATCAGACACAGCATGGTGCCCGTCCTCGGGAGGGTGGGAGAGGGGGAGTTCACAGTCTGGCAAAGAGGCAGATGTGTAAACAAATAATTACAATCCAGTGGGAAGGGTGCTAGCGCTCCAGTATATACAGGGTGCTCAGGGGTGGAGCGAACTGCTGGTTGAGATGAAAGAGATGCTCTTGGGCCTGTGCTAGGCAAGGTGACAGTGGGGGCAGGCAGATATGCAAAAACACACACAGCACCAATTTATCGTCGAGTCGGGGAGACGGCATATGCACACAGGGACACACACTCACACTCACAAACACGCCCGGAAAACGAACCAGGCTAACTTTGCCGTCCAATCGGGGAGCCATCAGACTTGGGCGATCAGTTGTGCTTTCACAGTAGACAGATGAACGCTAGGATCAGAAAGCCTGGTTTGAATCCCAGCTGCCCCAGTGACTGGCTGTGTGACCTTGCCCTCTCTGAGCCTATCCCGTAGGATGGACCCGTACAAGCATCGTTGATGGGTCTGTCACATGAAGCGGGTGAGACCGAGGAAGTGTCTAGTGAATGCTGGTTAGACTGGCATCTGGGCGATTTGGAGTGGAGCTGAGCTGGAGGCCAGGTTGGGTTTGCCCAGGCCAAGACAGAGGAGGAGGACTCCCCTCATCCAGCAACTGTTTATTGAACAGTTCTATGGGCCGGGCACCACGCCAGGCCATCGGTGCCACAGACAAAACCTTGCCTCTCCAAAATAGACAATGGAGTGGGGGAGACATGCTGGAGATGAATAAAATCGAAATGTAATTTCAGGGAGGCAGTATTACAAGGCAAACGAGTTAATTCTGACTTAGAAGAAAGCCCGGCACACAGCAGGTATCATATGAATTAAAATAAAGCCAGGAACAGGTCAAGGGTTTATTTTTGACAGGGTCATCAGAGGGGCCTCTTCTGAAGAATTGGCCTCTGTGCAGAAATGTGAATCAAGTGAGAAAGTGAGCTGTGTGGAGAGCTAGGGGCAGAGAGTCCCAAATCGAGGAAGCAGCAGGTGCAAAGGCCCTGGGGCAGGAGCATGCCTGCCAGAGAAGGGAGGCCAGTGTGCCTGCGGAGTAGGGAGTGAGGAAAGGTGGTAGCAGATGAGGTTGATGAGGCTGGGGCTGGGGGTGGCAGGGCAGGCAGATCAAGCGGGGGGGGGGGGGGCGGCTCCCATCCAGGGCAAGGATGTTGGGTCTGTTATGACTGACACTGGCAAGGAATTGATCTGGACTTGGATGGCATTGTCCGCCCCCTCTGACCATCCAGCCCTGGCCCCCAATGTGTCCTGCCTCCTTCCTTCCGGGTCTAGCAGAGTGTTTGAGTAAGGGCTCAGGAGTCAGACACACCTGGGTTCAAATCCGAGGGCTGATCGTCACCAGCTCCCTTTGAAGCCTTAGTTTCCTCATCTGTAAAACGGGGACAGTCATCTCCATCTCACAGAATTGTCGGGCTAGTCAGTGGCTACTGCCTCTGAGGTGCTCTGATACGCAACACAGTAAGTCCCCCGCCTCAAGAGGTCTGACTTGGTGGCTCTCAAGCTGGATGCTCCTGCACGCTAGGGGACACTTGGCAGTGTCTGTGGATGCTCTCCGCTGCCACCACTGAGGGAGCGCTGCTGGCATCTAGTGGCAGAGACCAGAGGAGGATGCTCCATGCAATGCCCAGGGTGACCCCACTTCAGAGACTTGGCTGGCCCCTAAGCGTCAGTCGTGCTAACGAAAACCCCTGATTGGGAGGTTGGGGCGAGCAGATGCGAGCTATTACATATACAATGGATAAGCAACACAGCCCTACTGTAGAGCGCAGGCAGCTATAGTCAGTCTCCTATGATAAGCCGTTAACCGGGCTTCCCAGGCGGCGCTAGTGGTAAGGAACCTGCCTGCCAGCGCAGGAGACATCAGAGACAGTGGGTTTGATCCCTGGGTCGGGGAGATCCCCTGGAGGAGGGCATGGCAACCCACCCCAGTATTCTTGCCTGGAGAATCTCCATGGACAGAGAGGAGCCTGGCGGGCTACAGTCCGTGGAGTCGCAAAGAGTCAGACATGACTGAAGTGACTTGGCGTGCACGCAGGCAAACCATAATGGAAAAGAATAGCTCCAAAAAATGATATAAATATGTGTGCATGTGTGTATAACAGATTCACTTTGCTCTACAGCAGTAATTAACCCAACATTGTAAATCAACTATACTTCAGTAAAATAGTAATAATAATAATAATAAAATGCTGGTTTAGGTTAGTAGCCATCCAGTACACTATATAAGCCTTTGATTGTGTGGATCACAATAAACTGTGGAAAATTCAGAAAGAGATGGGAATACCAGACCACCTGACCTGCCTCTTGAGAAATCTGTATGCAGGTCAGGAAGTGACAGTTAGAACTGGACATGGAACAACAGACTGGTTCCAAATAGGAAAAGGAGTACATCAAGGCTGCATATTGTCACCCTGCTTATTTAACTTATATGCAGAGTACATCATGAGAAATGCTGGACTGGAAGAAGCACAAGCTGGAGTCAAGATTGCCGGGAGAGATATCAATAACCTCAGATATGCAGATGACACCACCCTTATGGCAGAAAGTGAAGAGGAACTAAAAAGCCTCTTGATGAAAGTGAAAGAGGAGAGTGAAAAAGTTGGCTTAAAGCTCAACATTCAGAAAACTAAGATCATGGCATCTGGTCCCAGCACTTCATGGCAAATACATGGGAAACAGTGGAAACAGTGTCAGACTTTATTTATGGGGGCTCCAAAATCAGTGCAGATGGTGACTGCAGCCATGAAATTAAAAGACACTTACTCTTGGAAGAAAAGTTATGACCAATCTAGATAGCATATTGAAAAGCAGAGACATTACTTTGCTAACAAAGGTCCATCTAGTCAAGGCTATGGTTTTTCTTGTGGTCATGTATGGATGTGAGAGTTGGACTATGAAAAAAGCTGAGCACCAAAGAATTGATGCTTTTGAACTGTGGTGTTGGAGAAGACTCTTGAGAGTCCCTTGGACTGCAAGGAGATCCAACCAGTCCATTCTGAAGGAGATCAGCCCTGGGATTTCTTTGGAGGGAATGATGCTGAAGCTGAAACTCCAGTATTTTGGCCACCTCATACGAAGAGTTGACTCATTGGAAAAGACTCTGATGCTGGGAGGGATTGGGGCAGGAGGAGAAAGGGACGACAGAGGATGCGATGGCTGGATGGCATCACTGACTCGATGGACATGAGTTTGAGTGAACTCCGGGAGATGGTGATGGACAGGGAGGCCTGGCGTGCAGCAATTCATGGGGTCGCAAAGAGTCGGACACAACTGAGCGACTGAACTGAACTGAACTGAATACACTATAACCCAAGTCACAAGTAGTTTTAAATATCCCAGGAGACACTTTTGAAAAAAAAAAAAAAGGTGACATTAATTTTAGTAGCATATTTTGTTTCAAAAATACTATCCTTTCAAGTAATCAGTCTATGGGGTTGCTAATAGTCGGTCGGACACGACTGAGAGACTTCACTTTGACTTTTCACTTTCATGCATTGGAGAAGGAAATGGCAACCCACTCCAGTATTCTTACCTAGAGAATCCCAGGGATGGGGCAGCCTGGTGGGCTGCCGTCTCTGGGGTTGCACAGAGTCGGACACGGCTGAAGCGACTTAGCAGCAGCAGCAATCAGTATAAAAACTATTGTGCTGAGCTCAAGTGTTAGTCACTCAGTCATGTCCGACCCTTTGTGACCCCATGAACTGCAGCCCACCAGGCTCCTCCGTCCATGGGACTCTCCAGGCAAGAATACTGGAGCGGGTTGCCGTTTTCTCCTCCCGGGGATCTTCCCGACCATCTCCTGCATTGGCAGGCAGATTCTTTACCACTGCGCCACCTGAGAAGCCCCCATAAAATCTACTAGAGAGACTGAAGCTACACTTTCGAGCCCTTGGAATCCAGCATGCACTGTGCAGGCACAGCACCTCTGTGTGGCCCGGCCATGTTTAAAGGGCGAGTGGCTACTGTCCCAAGCAGGGCGGGTTCCCGCCAGATGGTTCCAAAGGCTCAGTGCAGTGTCTGTGTCAGCTCGCGGCGACAGTAACTGTTTTTCTCTTCCCTTTCCCCCGTGCCACTGACCACCAGGAGACGTGTGCTAGGATCCTTCTCTACCGAGGGGCCAACAAGGATGTCAAGAATAACAGTGGACAGACCCCCTTCCAGGTCTGTTGGGGCGGGTTGGGGAGGCGTGAAGAACTCAGAGGGGCTGAAGTCTGGGGGGCTGGGAGGGAGGCAGGCAGTCTGGGAGAGAGAGAGGCTGGACTTGCTGGGGTGAAGGCTGGGGGGCCGGGCAGCTGGCTGGAGACCTGATAGTGTTTCCTGTTTGTTTTCCCTCTCTCTCTCCTACCTGGGCCCCCCTTACCCCCTCACGCCAGGTGGCAGTGATCGCTGGGAATTTTGAACTCGGGGAGCTGATCCGAAACCATCGAGAACAGGATGTGGGTGAGTGAGCTAAGGGGAGAAGTCAGGGTCCTGAGGGGGGATGCGTGGTGGGACTGGGGAGTCAGCGAACCTGATCTGGGGGCCAGGATGGGACCAAATAAACCTTAGAGGACCGCAAACACCTGGGCAGCGGGAGGGGTCAGGTTCCAGACGCCCCGCTCTTTCTCATCTGTTTATCCCCTGGTGCCTTCCCCACCCAACCATCTCTTGCCTCCTGTGTGTCTCCCCCTCTGCCCCCCCCCGGCCTCTGTGCCCCACCACAGTGCCCTTCCAGGAGTCCCCCAAGTATGCAGCCCGGCGACGGGGACCCCCGGGCACAGGGCTGACGGTGCCCCCCGCACTGCTGCGGGCCAACAGTGATACCAGCATGGCCCTGCCTGACTGGATGGTGTTTGCTGCTCCGGGGACCTCGTCCGCGGGGGCCCCCGGCCCCACCTCAGGGCCCCAGGGCCAGGCGCAGCCCGCCGCCCCCAGCGCCAAGCTCAGCAGCGGGACCCTGCGAAGTGCCAGCAGCCCCCGAGGGGCCCGGGCCCGCTCCCCGTCCCGCGGGAGGCACCCCGAGGAGGCCAAGCGCCAGCCCCGTGGACGGCCCAGGTAGGGGAGGGCTCAGCCCTGGTCCTGCAGACCCCCCTTCCACCCGAATCCCCTCCTGGGACCCACGGCTGCCCACCACCCCCTACCAGGCCAGCCCAGGTGCCCACCTCCTGTCCCAGAGACAGCTGCCCCCCCCCACCCGCCGCCATCCCGCTGCATCCAACTCTCTGGTCCCCACCTCGGACCACCAGGTCTCCCTCCTGACCCCAAGGCAGCGAGGGCTCCGTGAACCAGGCCAAGTTTAGCTCATCAGCCGCTCCGTGGTCCGGCCGGGGGTGGGGAGGGCACCCAAGAGAAAGGTTGGTTCCAGCCCCTGAGGACAGGCAGGCAGGCAGACAGACAGACAGACAGCCTGGGCAAGGTGAGAGGAAGCTCAACGGAGTTGGGGTGGGCGAGGAGGGAGACTGGAGGGGTTTCCAAGCCTGGAAATGAGGTCCCAGGCGGGGAGGATGAGCAGGGAGCATTGGGGGGAGCCGGCTGGAGGGGGACAGGGAGGGGGTGGGTGGGAGGAAGATGGTGGTAGGCTGGGGATGGCGGGAGAGGCGCTGGACCCAGCCCAGGAGGAAGCTGGGAGTCGCCAAAGGCTCGTGAGCCAGGGATGACACAGGCAGAGCTCAGCTTCAGGAAGCTGAATCAGGCAGGGTGTGCAGGCCCGTGGGAGGGGACAGAGCCGGAAGCCAGGAGGCAGGAAAGGGGGCCGGTGGCCTGCAGGGGCAGGCAGGGGGAGCCCCAAATGCCCTCCTCCCCCCTACCCCCACCCCCGGCCCTCAGAGCTGGAAAAGGCACTCAGACCCCCTCCCCCACCCTGATGCTCCACCTCCCACCCCCCCAAGGACCCCTGTTCTCCCAGAGGCGCCCCCTCCCTCCACTCCCCCTTGCCTCTCACACCCTCTGTGTATGCAGCTCCAGCGGGACACCCCGGGAAGGGCCGGCCGGGGGCACGGGGGGCTCTGGGGGCCCCGGGGGCTCCCTGGGCAGCCGCGGGAGACGCAGGAAGCTCTACTCGGCGGTCCCCGGACGCTCCTTCATGGCCGTGAAGTCCTACCAGGCCCAAGCCGAGGGGGAGATCTCCCTGAGCAAGGGCGAAAAGATCAAAGGTAAAGGGGCAGGGTGCAGCCGGGCTGTGGGCAAGGGTCGGCAGGTGAACTCACCCGCCGCTCAGGGAGGGGCTGGCCCGCGACCAACAGTTGTCCAGGACCTGGAATGTCCAGGACACGCTGGAGACCTCAGAGAGGCCTAGGTGCCCCTTCCGCCTCGGAGGAGCAAACAGTGGAGCTCAGATGCTGCTGAGGAGCATGCTGAGGAGGTGGGGTCCAGGCAAAAGAGAGGAGACGAGCATCTCTAGGACATCGACCCCACGAGGTCCCATCTTGCTCACCGTCACCCTTGAAGGCGGGTGTCTGGAGCCCATTGTACAGTTGAAGGGGCAGAGCCTTGCACGGGTGAAGCAACTTGCCTGAGGTCCCCAGTCCGAACCCACAGTTCTTCTTGCTCTCTTGTGCGGAGAGTGAGGGACACGCCACCTTGACTTCACCTCCTGCCTCTGCCAGGCGTCTTCATCTGAGACACGGGGTGGTGGTGCCCACTTCCCCGGGCTCTGATGAGATGGGCTGTAGGTGAAGCCAGTCCCTGCCGAGGGCTTCCTGAAGAGAGGCTGCTGTCACGGGGCTTGCCTCTCTCCTGTTTCCCTGCCTTCCTCTGGAAAACCATGCCAGGATCCCCCGCGTGCAGACTTCACAAGGCTGCGGATATGTGTTCTTGGACAGAATGGTGCTTTGGAGACTGGAAGTACCCTGCCGTAGTTCATTCAAGGCGGGGGAGCAATTCTTTGCCCGACTCTAGGCCGGCAGACGGGCCGAGTTGCGTAGGGGTTGAGAACCAGGCTGTCTGGGTTCAAGTCCCAGCTCTTGCACTTCCTAGCAGGGCGGCCTCAGGCGAGTGACTTCTCCAGGGTTCAGTGTTCTCATCTGTACAATGGGACCTTTGCGAGGATTAAGAGTCAGCTCTTGGAAAGCCCACAGAACAGTGATTCATACCTAATAAGGCCAGCTGTCATTATCATACTCGGCCCACACTAGGGGCACTTAAAAGGGAGAGACCCTAGGCCCTGGGGGAAGCTGAGTCTGGGGGTGGAGTGGGGGGGTCTTCCCACAGGAGACATGGTTTAAGTGGGCCTTGAAGAGCATGCCAGGGTCAGAGTGTTAGTGTGGTTGTGTAGTTACGTCTGTCTTGTAGTCTGTCTCCCTGGTGCCTGAGTTTCTGAAGATGAGGTCACGTGTCACCAGGGGCCGCATCATCAGGGCCCAGGTTAATGACCCAGCACACAGAGGGCCTCAGTGCACATCTGCTGAGTGAATGAGTGAATGGATGAATGGCCGAATGCAGGAGCTAACTGTAGGGGCCAGGCAGGGGCAGTGCCTCTGGCAGGGGGACAGCGTGCCAGGGGAGAGTGTGTATGTGTGTGTATGGCTGGGTGGGGGGTCAGTTCAGTCGCTCAGTCGTGTCCAACTTTTTGCAACCCCATGAACTGCAGCACACAAGGCCTCCCTGTCCATCACCAACTGCCGGAGTTTACTCAAACTCATGTCCATTGAGTCGGTGATGCCATCCAACCATCTCATCCTCTGTCATCCCCTTCTCCTCCCGCCTTCAGTCTTTCCCAGCATCAGGGTCTTTTCCATTGAGTCAGTTCTTTGCATCAGGTGGCCAAAGTATTGGGAGTTTCAGCTTCAGCATCAGCCCTTCCAGTGAACACCCAGGACTGATTTCCTTTAGGATGGACTGGTTGGATCTCCTTGCTGTCCAAGGGACTCTCAGGAGTGGGGGTCAGGTCTGTGCAAAAGAAGAAAGGGAAGCTGAGGTCGGAGGTGAGGGACCCTCCCACAGGCAGAGGGCCATGGGCTGCATCTTCTCTGTGTCTTTCTGAATGTCAAGCCCAGTCATCCGATGCACTGCCCTGACTTCATATCCTTTCCTTAAAAGTTCCCTGATTGCCTCAGAGCACACCCACATCCATGATGTCACTGGGCTTCTTCCTAGCCCGATTAAGGTAGCAGACTCCTTCTGCCCTCAGGATCAAAGCCTAGGGCCTCAGCCTGGCCTGCAAGCCCCTCCTCTGCCCACCCTGCCCCCGACACAGCCTCATCTCAGGCTACTCTTTGCTTCACCTGCAGGGTTCCAGGGACCTTAGCCTCCTCCTCCTTCCTCAAACGCCCCAAGTCCTTTTCCACCCTAAACTCTTTGCACATGCTATTCCTTCTGCCCGGAAAGCCTATGCCCCCTCTCTCTGCCTCCTGCACTCCCCGCATCCTTCAGGTCTCAGCCCATATGTCACATCCTCTCAGACACCTTCCGGATCCCCCCGTGCCTTCAGATTTATTTGTTTATAAAGATTTTTTTTGAAGTGGACCATTTTTAAAGTCTTTACAGTATTTGTTAGAATACTGCTTCTGTTTTATGGTTTATGTAGAACCTTAGCTCCTCGACCAGGGATCAAACCCACACCCCCTGCATTGGAAGGCGAAGTCTTAACCTCTAGGACCACCAGGGAAGTCCCCTCATCAGATTTATATACTCCTATCTGGTCTTTATCCAAACACCCCCTCTTTTTCCCCCTCAAGCCCTGACCTCAGTTTTCCAATCATGGGGTCACTTGTAGAGTTCTGACTCTACTGCTGCCAGTCTGGAAGCTCCGTGAGGACAGGAGTGAGTAGTGCTGTGTCTGTGTCTGACAGCTCTACTCACTTCCCTGGTGGTGGCTCAGACAGTAAAGAATCTGCCTGCAATGCTAGAGGAGACCCAGGTTTGATCCTTGGGTTAGGAAGATCCCCTGGAGAAGGGCATGGCAACCCACTCTGGTATTCTTGCCTGGAGAATCCCATGGACAGAGGAGCCTGCTGGGCTATAGTCCACAGGGTCACAAAGAGTCAGACACGACTGAGCGACTAACACAACAGCTCTACTCGGGTCCTAGCCTGATGTCTGACTCATGACTGGCACAAAATACATATTTTTTTTAGTGAACAAATGATTGATTCCCAGATCATCCAGCCGGGCAAGGCAGAGTCAGCCAAGAGCCCAGACCTTTTGACACACATCTGCTCTCTTCCATGACCTTGAGCATCTCCTGGCTGGGGTTTCCCCAGACCCTCTCAGAAGAGGGGGTCGGTGCAGGGCAAAGCATCAGGTGACCCCAATCCCAACCCTAGCATGGCTCAAGCCACCCCTGGGCAAGAGGTTTTTCTACTTTAGCTTCAACTTCATCTATAAAATGGGAAATCAGTTGTTACCTACTGAGGTGTAAGGATAGAGTGAGTGAAGAATGTGAAGGGCCAAGTGGGCACAGAGCTGTGAAAGATGCTGGCGAGGTGGGTGGCTGTGGGCTTGTTACTGTCGCTCTCGTCATGATCAGGAACAGCAGCAGCAAAGCACTGGAACAGAGAGGTAGCAAGACCGGAGTGTTCAAATCCAGGCTGCAAAACCTGGGGCAAACAAGCCTGAATTCCTCCGAGCCTCTGTTTCTCCATCAGTAAAATGGGGCCAATGTCAGTGCCCCCTCTTAGGGTCCTGGCCCCAGTGAGAGCTGGATAGACATTAGCTGTCCCTACTGCCCATCACTGTAGGTCAATGTAAGCTTGATGTCTAAGAGGTAGGGGTGGTAGGCAGGGGCCTCTGGTAACAAGCAGGGGAGAAGAGAGACGATTCTAATCTCCCATCTAGAGCCAGGGGAAGCAGAGAGAGACAGAAAGAGGGATCTGGGAACAGATGACGAAAGGTTAAGGGGCAAGGAGACTGCAGGAGGTGGCAGGGGTAGTGATGAGGTAAACACGTGACCTAGGAGCCTAGTGGGGTTTAGGGAAATTACGGAGTAAGTGAGTTGTGACTGGTTACCAGGGGAGATGAGAGCCAGCTGTGGACATGTCCCTAACTTGCAAGGACCATGTCATGGGACACAGCCCTTCTCCCCAGTGCCTCTCGGTGTCCCCATTGTGTTCAGGAAGCTACTGTGCAGGAGTGACTATCTCCCACTTCCCCCTTGTGGGGCTTCCCCGATGGCTAAACAGCAAAGAATCCATCTGCAATGCAGAAGACAATGCAGATTCAATCCCTGGGTCCCGAAGATCCCCTGGAGGAGGAAATGGCAACCCACTCTAGTATTCTTGCCTGGGAAATCTCAAGGACAGAGGAGCCTGGCGGGCTGCCGTTCATGGGGCTGCAAAGATTCGGATATGACTGAGCGACTGAGCAGACACACACACTCCCCCCTTGCGCCTTCCTAAGGCTGCCCTTGGGCCAGGTTCTGGGCAAGGTGCTGAGAATTGTGGGAAGGCTGTGCATCAAATGTTGGGAGTGGGCAGGGCAGGGGAGGTGTGGGCAGCACGGAAATGCAGAAATATTTCTATTCTATGTCCCCACTTCCCATCCAGTGCTTAGCATCGGGGAAGGAGGCTTCTGGGAAGGCCAGGTCAAAGGTCGCGTCGGCTGGTTCCCCTCTGACTGCCTGGAAGAGGTGGCCAACCGCTCCCAGGAAGCAAAGCAAGGTAACAAGGAACCCCCAGGTGTCCCCGACTTACTCTAGATTCTCATGTCCCTTCCTTTCCCCCTCCTGGTGGGGGTGGGAGGTCGAAGGGAAGGCTTGGGCCAGGACCCCAGGGGGTGAACCCATGATTTCCAGAGTAGAAGGTCCAAGGTCATCCTCTGTCCCCCTGCAGAAAGCCGAAGTGACAAGGCAAAGAGACTCTTCCGGCATTATACCGTGGGCTCCTACGACAGCTTTGATGCCCCAAGGTAAATGTCCTTACACCCTCGGGCACCCCACCCACCCAAAATCCCTCCCACTTCACCTTTTAAATATTTCCTCCACCTTCTAAATATTTCCGCCACCCTGAAGCCCCCTCTCTTGTCTGCTCCCTCTAGCGTTTGATCCGGGGTAGAGGGAGGCAGGGTTAGCTTCAGACCACACAACCCAACCCCAAACCGTCCTTGGCAGCCACTGAGACTGCCCAGCTCTGGGGTAGCCAGAGACCAATGAGGTGGACTGGGGCAAGGTGGGGATGCCGGGGGCGCTGGGGAGCTCACCTGTATGGTGGCTGGAGGCTCCTGTCTCCACATGCTGCATCTCTGTGAAGTCCTGTGCAGCGGAAGTGTGTGCATCCCACGCTGGCATGTTGGGGGGGTTGGGGGGGGACAAGCAGAGCCGGCCAGGCGGGGTGGGGGCAGGGAGAAGGCACACTGACACCTTTCCCCTCCCTGGCTGCTGGCTGACTTGCTTCTGAAGCTTGATGGATGGGATTGGCCCAGGGAGGTGAGAGGGGAGGGGAAGGGAGGAAACGGGGTCAGGAATGGGAAGGAAGGGGTGCCTGGGGCCGTATGGATGTGCGTGTGTACCCCCAGAGCTAAAGTCCCCCTGTGCGTGACCGTCTCACACAGTCGGCGAGCATCTCTGTACAGATTCCCCAGGCGTGTTCTCGCCCATGTGCCTCTGTAGGTGTGCATGACACGTGTCTGTGTGCATGTGTGGCCGGAGGCCCTTGGAGTTCTAGCCCCGTGCACATGCCCGTGACAATGAGAGGGTGTGTCCCGCTCGGTACTGATGGGTGCCTTTGTGGCTGTCATTTCTGGGTGCACGATTGTGGCTCATTGTGCAGCTGGCTCTCTCTGCACCTCTCTTTCCCCGAATCCGTGTGTCCGAGAATGAGGGCCAGGGTTTTTCAGAGATGTCCAGTGTGTCTGCCTACCCGCTGGGGACCGGTGGTGGGTCCCTGCACATGCCTGTCCCTCTTCATGCACGTCGCTGAGTGTGCGCATTAACGCATGAAGTGTGTGCATGCATGTGTCTATCTGATTGATCTGGAATTCAGGACCTGGGGTGTTGGGGGAGGGGAGGGAGGAACAGGGGAGGACTCCAGGGCTTGAGCTTCCAGAAGGGCCAGGCTGTGGGGGAGGGATGGTCATAACTGGGCATCTGAAAGATGACATCCCCCCCCACACCGCTCCCCCTAATCCAGGGAAGGGTCTCCTTGTTCGTAGCATCCTTCCATTAAATGTGTCCAAACCTACGTGTCTGTGTTCTGGCCAGTGGGGATGGATCGGGGCGGGGGAGGGCCGGGGGAGGAGTGGGGAGGAGAGAAATGACAATATGGGAAGAGAGGGTGGGACTGGGGTGCCACCCTGCTCCCCAAGTGTCCGAGGCGCTTGACCATTGTGCGTGTTCGCCTGGCACGTCTCCGGCTCTGGGCACTGGGTGAGTATCGAGGCCCCCCCCCACCACCGGAGTCTCCCCATCAGCCTCTGCTTCTTGTCTCTTGTCAGTGTCTCTGGGTCTCCCCTTGGCTTTGGTTTGGGGATCGTTTGCTCTACCAGCTGGATGAGGGTGGTCGCTCAGCTTCTTTCTCCTCTTTCCTCTGCTTGTCAAGTGCGTTGCCCCCTCTCTCCCTCCCTTCCTGCCCGCTGGCATGTGCTGCCCTGCATGTCTGAGCTTCTCCTCCCCACACCCCCACCCTCCGCTGTCCCCAGCCCTGTCTGGGGTGGCCTGGCCCGTGCTGTGACCCTGCCTCCCTGCCGGAGCTGTGTCTTCCCGCCGCGTGTAACCCCTCTTGGCCTCTGCTGCCCTCTCTCCTCTCCCCGGGGGTCTGCGGCTCCCTCTCTCTGGCGGGGAGCCGTGGTGCGTGGAGCGTGGATGTCCCTCCGCCTGGACTTCTTTGCGGGGAGGGGTGTCTCTCCCTGCCCTGGCGCCCAGTCTAAACGTCCTGGCTCTCCCTTTCCGGCCTCTTCCAGACTGTGTCGGGGAGCATCGTGCGTCTATGTGCCGCGGGGGGCGTGGGGGAGAGCTGTGCGTCCCCTCTCGGGGTCTCTCTCGCCGCGCCGTCCCCCCGGCTCGGGAAGTGGGGCTCGGTGTCCGCGCGTCCCTCGCACGCGGTTGCGAGGCGTCTCGTGTGATGTTGTGCGTCCCTCTCCCCGCGCTCCCTCGCTCTGCACCTGCGCGGGAGGGCTCGGGAGGGGGGAGGGGGCGAAGCGGGGGGACCCAGACCGGAAGTGCCTCCCCTTCTCCTCCCCCCGCGCTCGCCCCTCCCCCGTCTCCCGCCAAGGGGGCCCCCGCGCTCCCCTGCCAGCCCCCTCCCCCCGGCCCGGCCCCCTCCCCCGCCCGGCGCAGGACGCCAAGGGGTTAAGCCTCGCGCCCGCCGCCCGCCTCCGGAGCTGTCCGCGGTGCTGAAGCCGGCGCCGTCCGCGGTCCTCGCGCTCTCGCCGCGGCCCGACCCCGCGGCCCGCGCCCCCGCGGCCCCCCGGCATGTGAGCCCCCGGCCCTGCCCTCCCTCCCGCGGGAGGGCGCGCGCCCCCTCCCCCTCCCCCTCCCGGCGCGGGTCAGCATGAGGCGGGGCCTGGGGGCCCGGACACGGGGGTTCGGCCGAGCGGGGACGGGGACGCGGCGGCGGCGGCGGCGGCGGGGGCGGCCGGCACCGGGGCCGGGGCCGGGGCCGCGGCGGCGATGGCTCTGTCAGCGGTCGGCGGCGGCGGCGGCGGCGGGGGTCTCGGGGGCGGCCCCGGGGGGGGCTCCCTGCCGCAGCCGCCCCCCGCGCTCTCCTCCAGCTGGCCGGCCCTGGGGCCCCGGCGGCGCAGCGTCTGGTATATCTACAGGTAACGGAGCGTGCCGCCCCTTTTCCCCCCGCGGCCCGATCCGGAGGCCCCGGCCGCGGTGACGACCCTCCCCCAGCCGCTGATCCCCCATCCCCCAGGCTCCCTCCCCGCCCCCAAGCCTCCCGCCCCCTCCGCCCTTCTCCCCTAACCTCTCGGCACTAAGCCCTTTCCGGACCCCTCTTCTCTCCCCTTCGTTTTCTCATTACCCCCAACCCGAGCCTCTCTCCCCGACCCCCCCCACCACCACCCCCCCCACACACACACACAGGCACACACACACTCCTCCAGCCCTTCGTAGGCCCTTCTAGGCTCCCTTCAGCTCCTTCTCCAGGACGTCCCTCCTAAGGAGGCCCTCCAAACGGACTCCACTCCGGGATTAGGGCCCCGCTTGTCCTTTCTGCCACCCTTACCTCCCCCACTCTAGAGCCCTCCCTTCAGGCATCTGCACCCCAGGCCCGCGTTCCTCTGATTCCTGTGTCCCCGCGCCCCTTCACGGAGTTGGCAAGTCCCCCCATTCATACCCCTCTCTCCCATTCACAGTCATCTCCCCCCCATCACACACGCATCCCGCCCCCGTCTCCCCTCCCCTCCTCTTTTTCCGCTGCGTGTCACTGTGCGACGGTGCGTGTGTTCCTGTGGCTGTGGCGGTGTGCGTGCGTGTGTATGACTGCCTGCAGCCCTGTGTGTGTGTGTGTGTGTGTGTGTGTGTGTGTAAGCGAGAGAGAGAGAGAGAGAGAGAGAGAGAGAGAGAGAGAGAGAGAGAGAGAGAGAGAGAGAGAGAGAGAGATGGTGGGCTCCCGGCCCACCTCCCCAACTGTGTCCATCTGTATGTCCCTGTTTGCCGGCGTCTATCTCTGTGTGTGACTTGGAGCGATAGCGAGGCTGTCTGGGGACTAGTGTGTTTGCGTCGGGGAGGGGGGGGGTCTGTCCCAGAGACTGCGGCTGTGTTTCCCAACACCCACCCTCCTTGACCAGGCCTGTCCCCTCCCCCCCAACCACCCTTCACCGGTCCCCATCCCCACGCACCCCTCTCCCTGCCCCCAGGGGTCTGTGCCTGTGTGGGGCACGTGTGCTGAGACACGGTTGAGCTTCTGCACGGGAACTGCATCTGCTTCTGTGTGTCACTTCTCAGCATGGAAGGGGGCTTTCTTCCCTGCGGGCACAGGGGGAGGCTCTGGGCAGGCCGTGGAGAGGCCCCGTGGAGCGGCCCCGTGGAGCTGGGACACGGGGAGGGGCTGAGTGGCAGAGGGGGCGCTATGTACAGCAGGAGGCTCTGGGCTGTGGGATGCTGGGTGTGCGAGAGGGACCTTCGGTGTGGGGGTGGGGGGAGTGGAGGCTGCTGCAGTCCCTGTGTGTGGGATCTGGTGAACAAGAGCTGGCCGCTGAGCTCCAGAGGCCGCTCAGGGTCGCCGACGGATGGCCTGGGGCGGAGCATTGTGTGTGCTCCTGCAGGGCAGGTAGTCAGCCCTACGGGAGCATGAATGGGGTGCTGCGTGGGTCGCGAACGGTAGGGCAGGGGGCGGGGCTAGAGGGTCTGGGTAGGAGGGTGGCAGGACAGAAAGGGAACAGGGGGGAGTGGGGGATACTGAAGTCGGGGGAGGAATGGGGAAAGCCGGAGCAGAGGAGCAGAGCGTGTGCGCGGGGCCAACGGAGGAATGGGGTAAGGAGGGGGTGCAGGAAGTGTGAAGAGAATTGGGGGGCGGGGATTCAGGCAGTTCAGGGAGAGCACAGAGAGGAGATGCAGGGAATGTAAATGAAATGCAGCTGCCAGTGAAAGGAGACGGAAGGAAGGGTGAAGTGAATTGAGGATGCGAAAGTCGGAGGAGGCTTCCACGGATGAGAATGGGGTGGGGGCGGGGAACTGGAGTAGGAAAGAAACCTAGGATGCTGTAGGGGATACAGTGGGGTTCTATACTGAGGCTCAAGAGGCTGTGGGAGGGATGAGGGCAAAGGGGAGAGAGAGCTGGCCTGAGAGGGGGTGAGGAGGCCACAGAAATCTGTGGGAGACAACTTTGGGAAAGGGGATGTGGGGTGTGCAAGGGCAAAATGGGAGGTGGGGGGACAGCCCCGTGGGGTGTAATGCGGGCTTGCAGAGGTGAGAGCTGGTGGGGAGGGGGTTAGGGTCCTGGGGAGCTTTCAGACGACTTGAGGGGGGTTCCAGGTGCAGAGCCAGAAGGTATACACAGGAGTAGAGGAGAAGGAATACCCAGTTGTAGGGAGTTATGAGCACAAGAGGGCAACTGCGCAATTCAAGGAGTGTGAGGGAGACTGCACACAGAGCTGGGGGTTGCGTTGGAAAGTCATGGCAAGGAGAGGCAGATGTCCAGGATGGGGAGACTCGAGAGGAAGGGGTGGGGTGATCTGCTGGTGTTTGGATATTATTGGGGTATATGCTTTCCTACCACTCCAGTATTCTTGCCTGGAGAATCCCATGGACAGAGGAGCCTGGTGGGCTGTTGTCCATGCGGTCCCACAGAGTCAGACACGACTGAAGTGACTTAGCATGTATGCATGCATAGGTTGCCTATGGGGAATTCAAATCTTGGATGTGACATTTTTTTCTGACAGGTGTGATCTTGAGCAAATTTATTTCTCTGTGCCTCAGTTTCTTCATCTATAAAATGGGAGTGATAACAGCCAGCCCCTCCCAGGGGGTGTCATGAGGACTGAATGAATACATAAACATAAAGTGCTTGGAATGCCGTCTGGCATTCAGCAGCGGTTCATAAATGTTACTTATTGTGCTACAGGCATAGCCTGGGATAAATTTCAGGAACTGGAGGGGCACGTTCATGGTGAACTGGAGCAAACGTATATGTGCTGGGGTTTTTGGTTTCAGTGGAGTGGAGGTTGTTACTATTGCAACTACCCGGGTATTTTCTTGGGAATTGTTGAAGAATGTTGTTCACTGTGTGAGCTCAGGCAAATTGCTTGACCTTTCTGTGCTTTTGTTTCCTCATTTGTAAAGTGGAAATGGTACTCATGCCTACCTAGAGGCTGGCCGTGGGAGATGATGGATGGAGTCATTTACCTGTGAGGGGCTTCAGATACTGATTGACACATAGCATGGGCTTTTTCTTCGCATTTAATGGATAAAGGAGCCTTACTGAATTGTATTAGGGGCTGGATGTTTGGGGGAAGCTTATGTGTGAAATGTGAGGAGAGAGTGGGGGTGAAAGATGGAGGGGGATGGGGGAAAGGTAGGGTTTGTGGGATGAATGAAATGAAAGTGAAACTGCTGTAAATGAGGAATAAAGGGGATCTGAAGAGCATTACTGGCCACTGGAGGGCCCTGGAGATCCGGAAGAGCTATGGGGCAGCGAGGGCATGAGGGCTCAGAGGAGATTGTCAGGCTACATGGTGGGCCCAGAGCTGGGGACAAGGATGCTACAGAGTTCGTGGTCAGACACAGGCAGCTCTAACCTCTCAACCCATTTCTATTGGCCCCATCGTTCACCCATTCAAGGAGCCTTCTTGACCTCTTTCCTCCCCTTCTTCATCGCTTTCAACCCCTTTCCTCCTTCTCTTCCAACATTCTGTCCACTCAGATACAAGGAGATCGATCCCTGGGTTGAATACAAGGTCTAGAAGACATAGTGGATATTGTGTAGACATGTTTACTGGAGCATCGTCAGCTCTGAGCCAGGGCAGTTATGGGCTGTGTCTACATGTGTGTGCCTGCTGTTGGGCCCATGGGGTTCTAATAGTGGCTGGGAGCAGGGCTGGGGCCAGGGCACATGTGCAGAACACTGTCCCTATGGTACAAATGTATGGATTCAACTGTGGACATGTTGGGGGTCATGGGAATATCCAGCAGGGCTTGCATGTGTGGAGGGGGTTGGTGCCAAAATACAGTAGGAACACATTAAGTATTATTGGCGTGTGCTAGTTTGTGTTCAGGGGGCGTGTTATGGGAATAGACTGAGATCAGAGTGTGGGGGAGTTATTATTGGAGCATACTGGGATGTGTGGGGGAGGGGGTTGCTGAAATATACTGGAGTATTTGTGGAGGGCTGTTTTGCCAAACCTGTGGGGGTAGGTAATTGGAATGCGCAGGGAGCATGCTTGTCTATTATGGGAGTGTGTTGGGGCCTGCTGATATTACTGGGGTATTCTGAGGGGGCTGCGTGTGCGCTGGGCCAGGTTTCAGACGTGACTGCAGGGTGTCTGGACGCTGCAAGGCATGCTGCCTCTGGGGACAGGGGTGGGGGATAGTGGGTATTCTGAAAAGCCTGGAGCCGGGTGCCTGGGTAATCCTGCTTATACTGGGGCTCCTGGAATGGAATGGATGTGCAGTCCTGATATACAGCGTGGTGATGTCTAGGGTTTGTGGCTGTTACCTGAGTGAGCCCGGGGCCAGTGTTGAGAAGACATGAAATAGGTCTGCGTTTGACTGAACCTTCCTGGCTATGTGAGCATCCCCTAAATACACTGGTGGGCTCTGGTGGCCTTACAGGGAACCCTCCACGTATTCACATGCAGTTTTCATTTTGCTAGAATCCTCTGACCGCATGAAGGAGATCCATTTGAGTATGCCAGGAAGTAGATGTCATTGCTGCACGCTAGAATTTTCTGTGGCGATGGAGATGTTCCGTATCTGGGCCATCCAGAGTGGTAGCCACTAACCGTATGTGGCTGCTGGGCCCTTGGAAACGTGGCTAGTGAGGCTGAGGAACTGAATTTTTCCATTTAATTTTTAATTAATTTGCATATAAATAGACACAGGCAGCTAGCGGCCACCATATTGGATAGCTGCTGAATAAGCAGTGTTACAGTTTGCTCAGGGACCTGGGGAGATGTTACTGTAGCATGTATATATGTGTGTGTGTATATAGTCCGGGAGTTGGGAGAGGTATCATCCAAGTACAGTTGTCCCCTGGACCAAAAGACTTGACCAAAGACAGAACACATCCTCCTGCGTCTGAGCGCTGTATGCAGCACTCTGCTGAATACTGTGTACACTCTAGATTAGGGAACTCACCGTGACCCTGTCAGGTGGGGTCTGTCATCGTCCGCTGCGATAGACAAGGCAACCGAGGCCCCAGAGGTTAAAGTCAGGGCTCAAGGTCACAGGCAGGAAGTGGCCAGCAGGGCCTCCAGTCAGGCTGTCTGGCATGTGGCAGTTGTACCTCTGCGTTCCTCCCGCCGTGCTTGCTGAATGGATGGGTGGATGGATGCACTGATGGATGAATGAGGAAAGAGTGAGTGGGAGACGGCGCACCCCGGGCTCTGAGGGGGAGAGGCCTGTCAGCGCTGCTGCAAGCAGACGCACGTGGAGTGGGTGAGGAGGCTCCTGGGAGGAGGAGGGGGGCGGGACGAAGGGTTCCGGAGCTTAGGCTCAGGTCACCAGGTGGCTGGTGGGGCACCAGGTGGCTCCGTGTCTCATGATCCCTTTTCCACCCACCCCACCCCGCCCCTCCCCCACCCTCCCCACCAGCGATTACATCATCAAAGAGAAGACAGTTCTGCTGCAGAAGAAGGACAGTGAGGGGTTTGGGTTCGTGCTCCGGGGCGCCAAGGGTGAGTGCCGGCCGGGGAGGGCACGGGAGAAGGGCTCTCTGACCCAGGGGGATGGACAAGGGAAGGGACCCCCACCCACCTCTCAGGAACCCTCCCCCGACCTGCCCACCACCCCACCCCGGGGTGCTGGTCCCTCAGCTACTGTGAGGCCTCCGTGACTTGGGTCTGAGCCCCATCCCCTGCTCGGCCTCTCCACCCTCTCCCCTCCGACCCCGCCGGCTCCTCCCCATCTGCAGCGCAGACCCCCATCGAGGAGTTCACCCCCACCCCAGCCTTCCCGGCACTGCAGTATCTGGAGTCGGTGGACGAGGGTGGCGTGGCATGGCGGGCTGGACTGCGAATGGGAGACTTCCTCATCGAGGTGAGTCCTGGCCCCCAGCCTCCCAGGGGCTTCTCCCAAGACCCAGGGCCTGGCCCACCTGCCACAGACACCATGCTTTCCCCTGGGACCCTAGCAACAAACCCCCAGAACCCTAGTGATCCATGCCAAGATGCTGCTGCCCAGAACCAGATTCTCCTTTGGCACCAAGCTTTCCAGCCCCATGCCCTGCCCTTCCCCCCGCCCCCCAGCAGCTAGCCAGCCTCTTCAGTGATTCCATCTGAAAGCCTCTCTGAAGCATATCAGAAGATAACAGACCTGTCCCCAGGGTGTAGGTGCGCACACGTGTGTGTATGTAGGCAGGCACGCGCATGTGCACACACACACAGCTGGAGGATAAGGAGGGAGAGAGGCAAATAGGGTGGGCCCAGCCCCTTCCCCAACCCTGAGGCCCTAAGAGTTACAGGAGTGGAGAGGTAGGGGCTTGCAAGGGGGCGGGGGGAGGAGAAGAGTGACCGACCGCACCACAGACAGGGCCAGGCAGGAGGAGGCCACTTCAGCAGAGACCCAGAAGCAGAAAGCATCCCACCCCTCACATATCAGCTGTGGTTGGGGGTGTCTGTGCCACAGGTGAACGGGCAGAACGTGGTGAAGGTCGGCCACCGGCAGGTGGTGAACATGATCCGACAAGGGGGCAACACGCTGATGGTCAAGGTGGTGATGGTCACCAGGCACCCGGACATGGATGAAGCTGTTCACAAGAAAGGTGCTCCTCCCCCTGCCTTGTGTGGTCAGGCTTGGACACTCCCCGCGCCCGCCGCTGCCACTGGATTAAGACTCTCTGCAGCCCTAATGACCCAATGGTCCCATCACCAGCAGCAGCCTCCCCCCTCCCCAAGGCTGCTTGCTCATGACCCTCAGGAGAGGAGCTGAGCGCAAGCGTAACTTGCTGGAAGCTCCCCTGGAGAAGGAAATGGCAACTCACTCCAGAATCCTTGCCTGGAGAATCCCATGGACAGAGGCGCCTGGTGGGCTAGCTACAGTCTGTGGGGTCTCCAAAGAGTGGGACACGACTTAGCGACTAAACGCCATCAGCCATCACCGGCACCTCTTCTCTGAGCTCTGGGAGCGCCGCAGTGGTTGGGGGTGGGGTGGGCCTGGAGGGTTTCTGTCCATGGTGCCGATGTCTGACCTCACTGTCATTTTTTTCCAGCACCCCAGCAAGCTAAGAGGCTGCCGCCCCCAGCCATCTCCTTGCGTTCCAAGTCTATGACCTCCGAGCTGGAGGAGATGGGTGAGCTGGTGGGGCTGCCGGGGACCAGGTGCTGCGGAGGGAGAGGGGGCCGAGGGCGGCTGGACCAGCCCTGCGTTTGTTAGTGTTAGTGACCAGGGGCTCTCGTCCTCCTGTCCTCATCGCGTCCCCCAGCCCACGGGTCAGACGCCCTCTGACCTGCGTGTGTGTCGCTGGGAACGGGCGTCTGAGAGTCAGCTTTCCCTGTTTCCATCTGTTTCTCTGTCGGGTGTCTCTCTGGGTCTGTAACGTTCCTCTGCGGGTCCCGGTTTCCTTTCTAGCCCCTCTCCGTCTGTCCCAGCCCCACCCGCACCCTCCATTTCTCCCTCTACCAGCTCCCCGCACTCCCACTAACAGAAGGGAAGGCGAGCCCCCTCCCTCCAGGCAAGGCCGAGTGGACCCGGGGGGTCCGGATCCCCGCTCCCCCCCCCCCCGCCGCCCCGCCGGAGCGGATCGGGGCAGCCGAGCGCCCCCCACCCCGGGTCCCTGAGGGAGGCGGGCGTTCCAGAAAGGGGGCCCCTCGCCTCCCCACGAAGTCCTAACTCTTGGCTCCTCTACTGCCTCCCCCCCGGGCTAGTCTCCCCCTGGAAGAAGAAGAGTGGTGAGTGGGCACAGGACTGGCGGGAGGGCCCCCGTCCCGTTCCCGCCGGCGGACTCGCCCCTCCCCGCCCCCGGCCCCTCACCGCCCCACTCGCGCTTGCGCACGCCCGCCGGCCACGCCCGCCGGCCACGCCCGCCGCCGGCCGAGCCCGCGCCGCCCCGCCCCCGGGGGCTCCCCTGGGCTTCATCCGCCTCCTTTGCCCACAGAGTACGAGCAGCAGCCGCCGCCGGTGCCCAGCATGGAGAAAAAGAGGACTGTGTATCAGATGGCTCTCAGTAAGTTGGCCCAGCCCTGCTCCCCGCGGGGCGGCCCCAGCTCCCCCGACCCCACGCCCCCTGGGGTGCCGCATCCGCCCCCCATCCCTCTCGCTTCTACCCCGCGCCGCCTTCAGCCACTTCCACGCTGATCGTACACAAACCCCAGCTTTGCACCAGCTGTTACGGTTAAGCACCCACCTCTGTCCTGAGGCTCTTCGCAGCCCCTTCTGCCTCCGCTCCACCCTCCCTCGTAGGATGTCTGTTCCCCGCCCTCAGCCCTTTACATCGCTGCATCCTGCCTGTCTTGCCCGGCTGGACCGTGTGTCTCCGAGGAGGCCCACCCGGAGGGAGATGGAGATGCCCTTCGCTGGTTCATACAAGTCACTGAATGGGGCACCCAGCAGCTCTGTCTCTGTGGCTGCCAGGCCGAAGCCAACTTCATTTCGCTGTCTCTCTGCCCCTCTTCCGCCTTCTCCTAGACAAACTGGATGAAATCTTGGCGGCAGCTCAGCAGACCATCAGTGCAAGTGAGAGTCCTGGGCCTGGTGGCCTGGCGTCTCTGGGCAAACACCGACCCAAAGGCTTCTTTACCACTGAGGTAGGCAGCCCGGTCTGTGGAACTGGGGAACCTGGGGGACTTGGGGGGAGGGAAGGTTGAGGGGTAGACAGGGCAACTTGTAGCCTTTATCCCTCCCTCTATGAACCCTTTGTGATTCCACTGTGTTGAGTGCTCTGCCTAAGGGGCACCGGATTTTCTGGGATGCCTCATTGCTCCCCACTCTGGGGGGTCCCCTTTCCTCTCTACCGGTCCTCCTCCTCCTTTATCCCCCCAGATCCCATCTCTGTCCCCTCCCCCCACTCCCCATCCCCAAACTTCATTGCTCCCTCTCTGGCCCACCTCTTTCTGTCCATCTCCGACCTGCCTTAAGGATCTCAAGGAAGGTAAATGGAGGTCAGGGATGGCACTCCCTGGCACAGGCACAGCGCATAATAATAGGTGCTCAACAAGTGGTAGTTATTAAAATATTAATTATCGTCTCTGTCTCCGCTCTGCCCGCTCACCTACAGTGGGTGTTGATCACATTTCTGACACTGTTTTTAACATGGATTATCTCATTCATTCCTTGGAATCATCCTGGAAGGTGCACTTGGTTGTGATACAGAAGGGAAACTGAGGCTCAAAGAGGGAGCCAGGATTTCAGCCCCAGGCAATTCGGCAACTGGATCCACGGTCCAGCCACGGCCCTGTTGTTTCTGGTGCAGACCTGCTGGTCCCTCACTGGACTGTGCCCCTTTCACGGAGACACATCCCCACCACTACTCTCCAGTTCTCTGCCCAGGCCCTCCCTGCCCTCTGAGTGCACCCTCTGACTCCCTCTTTCAGTAGGCCACACCCACCACCTGGTGGCCAGGAGGCCACTGACTCTAAAAAACCCTGTGCTTTGACTTTGGAGGGATTGTGGACCCTTTTAGGCTGGCCTAGTCCTCCGAATAATACTCCAAATTAATACTCTGAATAATGTATAAAATAAAATACATAATCCATAAGGGTCAAAACCCTTGATAGCTCAGCTGGTAAAGAATCCTCCTGCAATGCAGGAGACCCCGATTCAATTCCTGGGTTGGAAAGATCCACTGAAGAAGGGATAGGCTATCCCTTCCAGTATCCTTGGGCCTCCCTTGTGGCTCAGCTGGTAAAGAATTGCCTGCAAAAAGGGAGATCTGGGTTCAATCCCTGGGTTGGGAAGATCCCCTGGAAAAGGGAAAGGCTACCCACTCCAGTATTCTGGTCTGGAGAATTCCATGGACTGTATAGTCCATGAGGTTGCAAAGAGTCGGACACGACTGAATGACTTTCACTTCACAAGGGTCAAGAACAGTACATCACCATGGGGAGTGACAATGGAAGAGGGTAGCCCCTCAGAGCAGTACAAGCCTCACCGAAAAGAATTCAACTCTTGTGAGCAGATGAAGTGAGGTTACAAGCCCCTTGAACCAAAAATTAAAGTAAAATATAATATATGATAACAAAAGAAGCCAGGTACACAGAAAAACAGTTATCAAAACATTTTAAAGTTTTTATTAATATTTATTTTTATTTATTTATTTGATTGTGTCGCATCTTAGTTGCTGCACGTAGGATCTAGTTCCCTGACCAGAGATGGAACCCCGGCCCCCTGCATTGGGAGTTCAGAGTCTAAGCCACTAGACCACCAGAGAAGTCCCTCAAAACACTTTTAAAAGCAGAATTTGTGGTACAGTCATGTCGGTGCCTTTTCTTCAACACAGTAGCCAGCAAGTTCCGGTGGGGGATCTAGACTACTCTAATTTCAAAGTTTCAAAGAAGCATAAACACTGTTTAGCGAAATGTGCCGTGAAGAAAGCTCTGCCATGAAGCAGGCAGAAATACCTGTGATTTCTGATATAGTCACGTTTTGCTAAGACTGGCACGGTCTGTGGCCGACATCCTTAATTGAGGAAATGTTGTGTTTTAGTTGAAGGCTAATGAAAATCAAGATGTAGGGAGTTTTCTCTCCATCCTAGTGCACAGCCCCCACCCCCCACCCCCAAAATCTATCCACAGCCCTCCCAAGGGTTCAAACACCTACTCTGGAAGGGTCAGTACTCTTACCAGAGCCAAATGCAGCTGGCAGATTTTGTATTCAGAATTTCTTTCTGATTTAAAGGCAGAGGGTCCTTGGCCACTTCTCAGGGCTGGGCACAGGGCCCTGCATGCAGGAGGCCCTTCCTTCACACCTGTCCTTGGTTTCTCAAAGAATCTGAAATCTCTCAGCCTGGGATTTCCCTGATGATCTGGTTGTTAAGACTTCCACTGCAGGAAGCCCTGATGATCTGGTTGTTAAGACTTCCACTGCAAGAAGCACAGGTTAGATCCCTGGTCAGGGAGATTAAGATCTCGCATGCCACGTGGCCAATAATAATAACCTATAGTGGAAAAGAACCTGTAAGAGAACAAACACATACACGTATATCATTTTGCTGTACACCTGAAACTAACACAACATTAAATCATTGTAAATCATTGTAAATCAATTCATTGTAAATCAGCCATACTTCAATTTAAAAAAGCACATGGGCAGTAGAGCCAGGCAAACCTGGCTTCAAAGCCTGACTCCCTCTAACTCTGTCACTTGGGCCATGCTTTATAATTTTTCTGTGCCTCAATTTCCTGTTCTGTAAAATATGGCTTAAGTCAGTCTTGCTGGCTTTTAGGAGGACTGAATGAGATCAGCTTCTAGCAGAGGCTCTCAAGAGATGGTGAGCACCCCTAGCCACCATAATCTAACTGGAGCCCCCACTGTGACCCCAGCCTGCACCCCCAGAGATGAACCCACAACAACATCCCAGGCTCAATATGGAGTCTCTAGTAACAGATTAGGGCCAATCCTGTTCTCATTTATTCAACAAATGCATGGAGTACCCACCAAGTGCCAGGTTGCCAGCTCCTCTTTGCATGAACCTGCGTTACAAGACAGACGAGATCCTGGCTCCAAAGACACCCCCTCCACCAGGGACCAGACACTAGCCAGTAATAAAACCAGCTACCTGCCCACCCCCATCACCGAGAAATAAAACGCCAGAGGTCTTCATGGGGCCTTCTTTTCTTCTGGGTCCTGGAGGCCAGTGGTCATTTCCCTTTTTCTTTTCTTTCCTTCTCCCTCCTGGGGTCTGTTCCTGGGCCTCCCCCAAGCCCTCCCTCTCATGTTGCAGGCTGTCTCTGTCACCATCTCTGCCCCCCTCCTCCCACCAGCCATCCTGATCTTTCTCAGCCCCTGAGACACAGGGGCTCCTCCGTGTCCTTCCTGTGTCTCTATGACCTTCCTGTGTCTCTCTGCCTCTTTCAGTGGGTGGTCTTGTTCTCATCTGTGTCTCCATCTCCCATCTGTTCTGGCTTCTCTCCCCTTTCCCAGCTGGACTCTGCTGCGTTTAAACCAGGGGGACAAGCAGGCAGTGTGGAAGCCCAGTGCAGACCCCAAGGCTCCTTTTAACAGGGGCCTGTACCACAATGGACAGAGTTCTCTGAAAGATACACCTCTGGGTTAAACGTAAGGGGGGCTAGGGAGGATCCACCGCGCCAACAGGGGGGCTGCAGACCCCTGGCAGATCCACTGAAGGTCAAGATCCCTCTTGGGCTCTGTCTCTTCCTAGGGCTTTGCTGTTCGTCTCTCTGTTCTCTCCTCTGTGCGGCCTTGGTTTTCTTGGCTATTGTCTCTGTTACCTGGTCACTGATCCCCTCTTCCCAGGGGTCCCCTGCTCCCTGTCCCCCACATCTTGGACTGGGTGGTCCAGGTTCTAGTTTCAGCTTCTCTCTGGACTCAGTTTCTCCCTCTGGTTATTTTTTCCATATCCTCTTGGTTGCATTCTCTGCCTCTCCCCCTCCCGGGGCATCTCCGACCCTTCTGACTGCATGTTTTCCCCTCCTAGGCTGGCCCTGGCCCTCTCCATGGCAGGACCTCACAGGACCACCTTTTTCTCGCTGCCTTGCTGTTTCAAGTCCCCTCCTGTCTCTCCCGCGCACCTCTGGACCCCCATATCTGTCTTTTGTCTAGCTCTGTCTCTCCATCAGCCTCCTACGCCGGTCTCTTTCCCCTCACCCCTTTCCGGGGCTGGCTCCCTAACGTGAATTTCCCAGCCTATCTTCAGCCTTTAGCCTGTGCACAGCGCCTGGGCACGCTCTCCTGTGGAGGCACCGGACCCTCAGCTGACCCGGGAGGTAGCGCACAGGAGGGCGGGACCTCTGGCCGACTTCCTGGGGAGAAATCTGCCAGGCAGTCGGTGACGTCACGGCACCTGGCGCCCTCTGATTGGCTGTCCTCACTGCGCGGGACAGGATGCGTCCAGTTTGTCGACTGAGGTCAGCCTGTTCCACCTTGAGTTGGTCTGCCCCTCAAACAGTCATTCCTAGCCTCCTCGGACGCTATTATGCCTCCTCTGTCAATCTGGCACCTCCTCTGCCACTCTGATCCCTCTTGGTGCCGAACTAACCCATTCTTTGATCCCTCTGTTCCCCACACTTAGAAGGTCTACCAGTGTGCCAATATCAGACACCTCTCCCTTGAGCCTGGCTCCTCTTCGGTTAGGGGAACTCTTCCTCTGTCACCCTAACCCCCTGCTTTTATTCCGCCCCCTCCATTGCCTCCTCCTGCTTTGACTTCTCGGTCACTGTGATCCACCTCCCATCAGTCTCTCGGAGATCTAGGGTTACATCATCGGTGGCTTGCCACACCTTGTCAGGATGTCCTTCATTCTGCAAATCTATTGAGCACCTACTGTGTGCTGGACCTGCTGCTGAGTCCTGGTAGTACAGGAGGGAACCTGTCAAATTTACTTCCTTTAGAGAATTTACACTGGCAGAGGAAGTGGTGGTATTTTGGGGGAACTGGGTTCCACGGTAAGAGAAATCTCCAAATAACAGTGGTTTGAACAAGATAAATGCTTATATCTGTCATGTTGAACAAATCAGGAGTAAGGTGTCTAAGGGACCTGTGGTACCCTCTATGGTCATGAAGATCCTTATGTCTTCTGATTGGCTGCCCTCTCTGCGCGGGACAGGATGCTTCCAGTTTGGGTCTAGGATCCTTCACATCCCAGACACAAAATTCCCTCATAGTCCACAATGGCTGCTGGAGCTCCAGCTATTGGACCAGGATTCCAGATAGCAGGAACAAGGAACAGTGGAAAGACAGGAGTGCAAAGGAGGGCACATTGTTGCTTCTTGGGTTACCTCTAATGAGACTTTCCAGAAATAGCACACAACACTTCCACTTTTGCATTTGGGCCTGCACCTAGTCGCAAGGGAGGTTGGGAAATACAGTCTGTTAATTAAGTGCCAAAGAAGATCAGGCTGTTCTTATCGAGTAGAATGGGTATTGGGTAGGCCACATGCCGAGGAAGACAACAAAGTAAGCAAATAATTATAATGACTCTAACCTGGGGTGAATGTTATCCAGGCTGAACTGTATTCAAGTCTCCTTCCTATCTGAAAAGAAATGAAAACATTTCTCCTTCAGAATTATCAAGCCCTTGACCCTGTACCCATAGTGCCTGGGATAATGTCTGGTGCCTTCAGGAAGCCAACATTCTAGCTGGGGAGACAGACAGTAAACAAGTAAACCAGATCATTTCAGATGGAGAGAAGTGCCTTGAAGAAGACAGGACAGGGAAATGCAGTAGGCTGTGACAGGGAGGGATGTTTGAGCAGAAGAGGTAACGATGGAAAAGAATCTGTGATGATTAGGAGGAAAACACTGGAGAGAGAAGGTCCAGGACTTGTAAGTGTCCTAAACAGGGATGGACCTTGGGACATCGAAGGAGCAAGAAAAGGTGGGCATGGTGGGACCAGAGCGGGAGATGTAGGCAAGGGCTAGATCATACATAGTGTCTTAGTTTGGGTTTCCTAGAATCAGAGTCAGAGATACTGATGCTCGAGAAGATGATTTCTTAAGGGGGGACCTGTAAAGGCGTGGGGGAGACAGGATGAGCTGCAGAGTTCAGCAAGCCTGATCTCCACTGAATTTCCCCTTCAGCCTGATCTCTCACAGACCTCTGGAGTGTGAATGACAGGATGGAGTTAATCCCGCCTTAGACCTTCATGTCACTGGGCTGCGGGCTGCTGCTCCCAGGAGTGGGGACACCTAACTGCTTGGGCACATCAGCTCCTTTGGGGGAGGGTGATTCTTCAGAACAAGGTGCCGCCAAGTGCTGCAGGCAGGTGACACTGCAGCTGGGTTCGGGCACAGCATCCTGGCCAAGAAGATAACTGGGTGAGCACAGGCAGGGCCTACTGCAGGGGGATTTGAAGATCAGACTCGGGAATCCGGATCCCCTCTGAACTGATGTGAGATGTTGTAGTAGGATTTTAAGCAGGGCAATAGCATGATCTGAGTTTCTTTTAGAAAGATCCCTCACTTTTTTTTTTTAAGATTGATTGATTTTTATTTATTTGGCTGTGCTGGGTCTTTGTTGCTGCGTGGGTTTTTCTCTAGTTGCGATACACAGACTTCTCACTGCGGTGGCTTCTCTTGTAGCGCAGTACCAACTCTAGAGTGCCCTGGCTTCAGTTGTGGTGCACAGGCTCAGTAATCTCAGCTCTTGGGCTCAGTTGCGCCACAGCACATGGTGTCTTCCCAGATCAGGGATCGGACCGGTGTCCCTTGCATTATAAGACAGATTCTTAGCCACTGGACCACCAGGGAAGCCCGCCTCTGACTCTTGTGTGAAAAGTAGATTAGAAAGGGGTGTCAGGACAGGGCTGGCAGCCAGGAGCCAAGGAAGAGGCTACTGCAGCCATCCCGGCAAGTGATAACTTGGACCTGAGCAGTGACAACATGAGTGGAGAAAATGTGCCCAGATTAGTGATCGGTTGGAAGCAGAGCAGACTCAGTTGATAATCTGCCTACCCTCCCCCCCATTTCTTCCTCCCCACTGCTGCCATCAGGATTCAGAAATCTTTCTCTTCCCCAGAATTCCCTTCCGTTTCCTTCATGCCCCTCTCCCTTCCTGCAGAGGCTGGAGAAGGGAAGGAGGATGGCCATGGGGGGAAATCCATGGATTTCCATGCCCTGACTGATCTTTCCCTGCTCTCTTTTCTCTCCCCTCCTCTGACCACCAACCCAAAGTCGAGCTTTGATCCCCACCACCGCTCCCAGCCAAGTTACGAACGTCCTTCCTACCTGCCTCCTGGACCCGGGCTCATGCTCCGGCAAAAATCTATTGGTATGTCACCTGTAGGGGAGGGCATAAGGGATGCTGGAGGGGAAAGGGGAGGCTGGGAGGGTGATGCTTTATGGGGAAAACAAGGGAGCCTGGGGATGTTCTTTTCTCTTTCCGTATGTGACAATGAAGTTGGGGAAAGAGCTCAGGCTTTGTTGCTGGGCAAACCTGGGTTTAAATCCTGGTTCTTGTCCATCCCAGCTGTGTGGTCGGGGGCAGGTGGCTTCACTTCTCTGGGCCTGGGGCTCTGCATCTAGAAAATGGGGGCATCACTGCCCCTGCCTGGATGCAGTAAGTCAAAGCTCCCACCACAGACTCTGGTTCATTCTCTCATAGCTGACTCCATTTATTTATTCATTTATTTTACAGATGTTTATTGAGCACTACCATATGCCAGGCTAGACTACTGGGGATTTGTCAGGAAAGAAAACAGACTAAAGGGTCCTGCCCTCATGGAAATTACCTTCTAGCAGGGGAAGACAGACAACAGATTATAAGGATGAAAAATAAGAAAATGATATAGTATGTTAATTGTGGTGAGTGCTATGGGGGGAAAAAAAAGTAGAATGAGAGATGTCAGGCGTGCTGGGGGGGCAGGTTTGAGCTGAAAGTTGGAGATGAGCAGGGAGCCGTGGAGATATCTGGAGATAAGGCATTCCATGGAGCAGGCACAGTCAGTGCAAAGGTCCTGAGGCAGGTGTGGGGGACTGAGCTGCCATTTGCTGAGAGAGCAGCTTGGGAAGATAACAGGAGAGATCAGGAGCTCAGTTTAGGGTCTGCTGAGCTTGAGATGCCAATGAGACATCCAAAAGGATGCAACATTTGGATACAGGAGCCCAGAGCTCAGGGGCAAAGATGGGTCTAAGACAAGCATGGAAGTCTTCAGCAGGGAAGTCATGAGTGAAGTGGTGACATTGGTTGAGATAGTCAAGGGAGAGAGAGAAGTCAGAGGTGAAGAGAGAGTCGAGGACTGCGCCCTGGCAGTTGATCAGTAGGCGAAAGATTTCACTCCTCCGGTTTTCTCCAAGTTGGCTTGCTGTTTGAATCTAGCTTTTCCCCAACTTCGGGGTCCACAGTCCACCAATGTGTGTTATTTTCCTAGTAACAGCTACCTTTACATCCACCTGACATTGCTTACCTATAAATTGGCTCCCTCTTTTAAAATATTAACCTCATCCTGAGTTCCATCTGTGAAATCACAGATTTGATGTGCTAATTACATTTCTTTTCTGCCTGTACAAGAAAAGAAATCGAGAACTATGCACATAACAAGGTATCTCTTCCTGGCCCAAGCCAGTTTTGCTCACCTCAACAGACCCCTGGTGGTGGTGGTGGTGGTGGTGTAGTCACTAAGTAGTGTCCGACTCTTGCGACCCCATGGACTGTAGCTAGCCAGGCTCCTCTGCCCATGGGATTCTCCAGGCAAGAATACTGGGGTTGCCATTTCCTTCTCCAAAGAGACCCCTGCTGCTGCTGCTGCTGCTAAGTCGCTTCAGTCGTGTCCGACTCTGCGACCCCATGGATGGCAGCCCACCAGGCTCCTCTGTCCCTGGGATTCTCCAGGCAAGAATACTGGAGTGGGTTGCCACTTCCTTCTCCAATGCATGCATGCATGCTAAGTTGCTTCAGTCATGTCCGACTCTGTGCGACCTCATAGACAGCAGCCCACCAGGCTCTTCTGTTCCTGGGATTCTCCAGGCAAGAATATTGGAGTGGGTTGCCATTTCTTTAGCCTATGTTATACCTTTGGACTTAGAAAAGGCTCCCCCTCCTGGCCTGGGAAGGAAGTACATCTGAATTTCGCTCCACCTCTCTTGCTCCCTCTGCTGTTCGCTGTTGTGCAGTGCACAACCTGAATTACTGTATCGAGCGGATTTGCATTTACCACAGCTGGGGAAGAAAGCTCTGGACTAATGTTCCTCTTCAACGCCTACTGGGTGAAGGCAATGGCACCCCACTCCAGTACTCTTGCCTGGAAAATCCCAAGGACAGAGGAACCTAGTCGGCTGCGGTCCATGGGGTCGCTAAGAGTCAGACGTGACTGAGCTACTTCACTTTCACTTTTCACTTTCATGCACTGTAGAAGGAAATGGCAGCCCACTCCAGTGTTCTTGCCTGGAGAGTCCCGGGGACGGGGGAGCCTGGGGGGCTGCCGTCTATGGGGTCGCACAGAGTTGGACACGACTGCAGCGACTTAGCAGCAGCAGGGTGTCACCATCAGTATCATCATGGCTGCTGTTGTAATACTGTAGCTCTACAGGATTAGGGGAGACCACCCCTCCCACCCCCGCCCTGCTCCTGGATCCTCTGTGTCTTCCCAGGGCTGCAGAAGACGATAGACCCTACCTAGCACCCCCAGCCATGAAGTTCAGCCGCAGTCTGTCTGTGCCTGGTTCGGAGGACATCCCCCCGCCGCCCACCACGTCCCCACCAGAGCCCCCCTACAGCACGCCTCCAGCTCCGTCCTCCTCCGGCCGCCTCACTCCCTCTCCCCGGGGTGGGCCCTTCAATCCCAGCTCAGGTGGCACCCACCCAGCCTCGTCCCCGGCGTCCTTCGATGGGCCCGGCCCCCCTGACACCCGGATAGGGAGCCGAGAGAAGAGCCTGTATCACAGCGGGCCCCTGCCCCCAGCCCACCACCACCCGCCCCACCACCACCACCACCACGCCCCGCCCCCGCAGCCCCACCACCACCACGCCCACCCGCCTCACCCGCCGGAGATGGAGACCGGCGGCTCCCCCGACGACCCCCCACCCCGCCTGGCTCTGGGGCCCCAGCCCAGCCTACGAGGCTGGCGGGGCGGCGGGCCCAGCCCGACCCCAGGGGCCCTGTCCCCGTCGCACCACGGCAGCGGGGGCGGCGCCGGCGGCCCCTCCCAGGCTCCGGCGCTGCGCTACTTCCAGCTGCCTCCGCGGGCGGCCAGCGCGGCCATGTACGTGCCTGCCCGTTCCGGCCGCGGGCGCAAGGGCCCGCTGGTCAAGCAGACCAAAGTCGTCGAAGGCGAGCCCCAGAAGGGCGGCGGCCTCCCGCCCGCCCCCTCGCCCACGTCTCCGGCGTCCCCGCAGCCGCCGCCGCCGCCGCCGCCGGCCGCGGCCGCGCCGTCGGAAAAGAACTCCATCCCTATCCCCACAATCATCATCAAGGCGCCGTCCACCAGTAGCAGCGGCCGCAGCAGCCAGGGGAGCAGCACCGAGGCGGAGCCCCCGAGCCAGCCCGAGGCCGCGGGCGGCGGGGGCGGCGGCGGCGGCTCTTCCGCGCCCAGCCCCGCCCCGGCCGTGTCGCCCGTGCCGCCGTCCCCCTCGCCCGTGCCCACCCCCGCCTCGCCCAGCGGCCCGGCCACCCTGGATTTCACCAGCCAGTTCGGAGCGGCCCTGGTGGGGGCGGCTCGAAGGGAAGGGGGCTGGCAGAACGAAGCCCGCCGGCGGTCCACGCTCTTCCTCTCCACCGACGCGGGGGACGAGCCCGACGGCGGCGACAGCTCGCTGGGCCCAGGGGCGCCCCCAGGCCCCCGGCTGCGCCACTCCAAGTCCATCGACGAAGGCATGTTTTCGGCCGAGCCCTACCTCCGGCTGGAGTCGGCGGGCGCCGGCAGCAGCTACGCGGGCTACGCGGCCGGCAGCCGAGCCTACGGGGGCAGCAGCGCCTTCACCAGCTTCCTGCCGCCGCGACCCCTGGTCCACCCGCTGACCGGCAAGGCCCTGGACCCGGCCTCCCCGCTCGGGCTGGCCCTGGCCGCCCGGGAGCGGGCGCTGAAGGAGTCCTCGGAGGGCGGTGGGCCCCCCCAGCCCCCTCCAAGGCCTCCATCGCCCCGCTGCGAGGCCCCGCCGCCCACGCCGCACCGCCACTCGCCCCACGCCCGCCACGAGCCAGTGCTGCGCCTCTGGGGAGCCTCGCCCCCGGACCCGGCCCGCCGGGAGCTGGGGTACCGGGCGGGGCTGGGCGGCCAGGAGAAGCCCCTTCCGGCCAGCCCACCGGCGGCCCGACGCTCCTTGCTGCACCGCCTGCCTCCCACAGCTCCCGGGGTCGGGCCCCTGCTTCTGCAGCTGGGGCCCGAGCCTCCCGCCCCGCACCCCGGGGTGAGCAAGCCCTGGAGATCCGGCGCCCCCCCGGAGGAGCCCGAGCGGCTGCCCCTCCACGTGCGGTTCCTGGAGAACTGCCAGCCCCGGGCCGGGGGGGCGGGTGGAAGGGCCCCCCCCTCGGAGGACGGGCCGGGGGTCCCGCCGCCCAGCCCGCGCCGCTCTGTGCCGCCCTCGCCGACCTCCCCGCGGGGCAGTGAAGAGAACGGGCTCCCCCTGCTGGTCCTGCCGCCGCCCGCCCCCTCGGTGGACGTGGAAGACGGCGAGTTCCTCTTTGTGGAGCCGCTGCCCCCGCCCCTCGAGTTTTCCAATAGTTTCGAGAAGCCGGAGTCGCCTCTCACGCCGGGGCCTCCCCACCCGCTGCCGGACCCACCCACCCCGACCACCCCCTTGCCCCCTGTGCCGCCCCCGGCCGTGGCCGCCGCCCCTCCCACCCTGGACTCGACCGCATCCAGCCTGACTTCCTATGACAGCGAGGTCGCAACGCTGACCCAGGGGGCCCCCGCGGCTCCTGGGGACCCCCCTCCGCCAGGCCCGCCCGCCCCAGCCGCCCCGGCTCCCCCACCCCCCCAGCCTGGCCCAGACCCTCCCCCGGGCACGGATTCTGGTATTGAGGAGGTGGACAGTCGGAGCAGCAGCGACCACCCCCTGGAGACCATCAGCAGCGCCTCCACGCTGAGCAGCCTGTCCGCTGAAGGCGGGGGCGGCGCAGGGGGCGGAACTGGCAGCGTTGGAGGTGGTGGTGGCGCCAGCGTGGCCGGTGGGCCAGAGCTCCTGGACACCTACGTGGCCTACCTGGATGGCCAGGCGTTCGGGGGCAGTGGCACTCCTGGCCCTCCATACCCCCCGCAGCTCATGACCCCCTCTAAGCTCCGGGGCCGGGCGCTCGGGGCCGGCGGAGGCCTGCGGCCGGGACCCGGTGGGGGACTCCGAGACCCTGTCACTCCCACCAGCCCCACTGTCTCAGTGACGGGGGCGGGAACCGATGGGCTGCTGGCCCTGAGCGGTTGTCCGGGATCCTCGACGGCAGGCGTGGCTGGCGGCCCCGTGCCTGTAGAGCCAGAAGGTCCGCCAGTGCCCTTGCCATCGGCCTCCTCCCTGCCTCGGAAGCTGCTGCCCTGGGAGGAGGGCCCGGGCCCGCCGCCGCCCCCTCTGCCGGGGCCCTTAGCCCAGCCTCAGGCCTCAGCCTTGGCCACTGTAAAAGCCAGCATCATCAGTGAACTCAGCTCCAAGCTTCAGCAGTTTGGGGGCTCCTCGGCAGCTGGTGGCGCTCTGCCGTGGGCCCGGGGAGGCAGCGGGGGAAGCGGGGACAGCCACCACGGGGGAGCCAGCTACGTCCCCGAGCGGACTTCCTCCCTGCAGCGGCAGAGGTGAGCAGGGTGCGGGGCTGGCGGTTGGCAGTGGAAGACAGAGGGGCTGATGCTGTGGGTACTGGAGTCCACCTCCCGCATCAACCCTGTCCCTTTAGGCGGTAGAAAGAAAACAGAAACCGGGCTGGCTTGGAGAAGTTTGCCCTTAGAGAAGCATGCTTTTCCAGGCACTCGAAATTTCCCTTTATCTCAGTAGCTTCTGTGATCTCCTCCCATCACCATGACAACCCACACTCCATGATGAACAAAGAGTGATGAACACAGGAGATTGGAGCACAACTTGCTGGTGTCCTTTCCTTGGTGGGTTGTCAGTTCTGACAACCCCTGAAATCTTCGAGTCCCTTTGAGCCCAGTGTTGGTTGAAGACAAGAGGCTTTAGGGCATGGTTGTCCTAAAGCCATGTCCAAGCATGGTTCTGGAGCTAGGTTTTGTTTTGTTTTGTTTTGTTTGGGGGGGGGGGGCTGCTTCCAGCCCTGCACTTGCTAACTGGGTGACCTTCAGCAAAGGAATCTACCTTTCTGTAGAAGGAGGAAGGCATAGAACTCACCTAAAAGGGTTTTTGAGGCCAACTGTACCATGAGATGGAGGAGAGGAGGGGGGGGGGGTCTCTTAAAAGGCCAATCAGGTATAGATGGAGGAATCTGGGAAGACGCAGAAGTTTTCCAAAGCAGCTAGCTAGTTGGAATCAGCTCAAAGTTCAAGCCCTTCTAATCTAAGGGAAAGTATAGTCACATTCCTGACCCAGACACACAGAGCGAGTGGAGAGAGGATTTTTAACCCTCTTGTCCTTCAGAGCTTACTCTAATTCTGCTCAAGGGTTTGATATCCTTACAGTGATATTCTAAGGTGGTTTCTAAGGTCTTTGAGATCTTAAGGCATCTCACAGATGACAGAGGAAAGGATGCTTAATTTAGTTGACCCATCCACCAATGACTGACTTGCCATCTCTGTTACCCGGTGCCCTTCAGGGGGAGAGGGAGGGAATCCCGAAATGGACAAAACAAGCAAAGCATATCTCTTATAGAGTTCACAGCCTGATAAGCAGAGGTGGAGGTCAGACAGGAAACAGTGATTGCAGTCATCCTAGGGAAAAAATACAATAATGGGATGGTTCAGGAGAGGTGTCTCAAATAAAAGGCAAGCTGAACAGAGACTGGAGGAGGGAAGGGAGCGAACTGTATGGCTCCTGGAGGGAAAAGAGCGCTAAGCTGAGGGAACCGTTCAAAGGCCCCGAGGCAGGGACTGTTGTGGAGGGAGCTAAAGGGATGAGGGGAATCCTTTTCTCCCCTCGTTTCTTCTCTCTTTCATCGCCCTCTCCTCATCTCTCTCTCTCTCTCTGTCCCCTGTCCCCTTCCATCTCTCTCCCCTGAATGCTCCTCCTCTTTTTTTGTTCCTCTCTCACCGTCTCCCTGTCTTCCACTCTGCTGTGACTTGGCCATACCCCAAAAGGCAGTATAGGGGAGTGGTTAAGAGCTCAGACTTTGGTGCCATATAACTGGGCTCTGCTACTTCCTGGCTGTGTGTCCTTAGGCAAGTTACTTAACCTCTCTGTGCTGCTGATAATAATAGTAACCTGCATCAGGGCTGTCACGGGGATTCCATTGAGATGCGATCTGTAAAAGCACTTAGAACAATGCCTGGCACACGTGAGCATCAGTAAGTGGTGGCGATTATTATTATTATCACTTAATGTCTCTTTTTCTTTCATCTCTCTCGACTGTCGCCCTCCCTGTCCTCTCACTTTTCTCTCCCTTCATTTTCTGTCCTGACATCCATCTTACCCCCTCGCTCGCTCCTTCCATCTCTTCCCATCTCTCTACCCCGCGCCCCTGGTCTCTCTTCCTCTCTCCCTGTATCTTGACCTCTGCCTCTTTCTCGCCCCACCCTCGCCCCCCACCCCACCCTTCTCTTCCACCCCCGCCCCGTATCACATTCCAGACTCTCGGAAGACTCCCAGTCCTCGCTCCTCTCCAAACCTGTGAGCAGCCTGTTTCAGAACTGGTCCAAACCACCTCTGCCGCCACTCCCCACGGGAACCGCGGTGTCCCCTTCAGCCGCTGCAGCCCCGGGGGCCACCTCCCCATCGGCTTCCTCCTCCTCCACGTCCGCCCGCCACCTCCAGGGCGTGGAGTTCGAGATGCGCCCACCTTTGCTCCGCCGGGCCCCCAGCCCCTCATTGCTGCCCGCCTCGGAGCACAAGGTCAGCCCTGCGCCCCGGCCCTCGTCCCTACCCATCCTGCCTTCCGGACCCCTCTACCCGGGCCTCTTTGACATCCGAGGCTCCCCCACCGGAGGGGCAGGAGGCTCGGCTGACCCCTTCGCCCCCGTCTTTGTACCGCCGCACCCCGGGATGTCCGGGAGTCTCGGCGGGGCCTTGTCAGGGGCCTCCCGCTCCCTCTCACCGACCCGCCTGCTTTCCCTGCCCCCGGACAAGCCGTTCGGCGCTAAACCTCTGGGCTTCTGGACCAAGTTCGATGTGGCTGACTGGCTAGAGTGGCTGGGCTTGGCCGAACACCGGGCCCGGTTCCTGGACCACGAGATCGATGGCTCCCACCTTCCCGCCTTGACCAAGGAGGACTACGTCGATTTGGGGGTGACCAGGGTGGGACACCGCATGAACATCGACCGGGCTCTCAAGTTTTTCCTGGAGAGGTGATGGCTGGCCTGGACGGACCAGCCCGTCCACAGAACCCTTGAGCCTGCTGGCCTCTTGACCTCTGACCGCCCCTCCCACCCAACCCAACCGTCCTTCTCTCCCCGGGCCAGGGACTCTGCTAGAACTGCGCCCTGACCCTTGTCTCCCAAGGCCGGAGGTCACCAGGTGGCCTGATCCCGGCCAGACATTTGCACCTCACAGGAGGGGGCAGCTGACACGAGGCGGTGTGTGTGTGTGTGTGTGTGTGTGAAGGGGTAGGGGGAGCGGAGGGGCGGTGGAGGAAATCAGAGAGGGGGTGGAGAAGGAGGGAAGGGTCGATTCTGGGGAGCGGGGGACAGACAGAGCCATAGAGGGCCAGCCCTGAGCCTGACCGCTTGGGGGTCGTCCCCCAGGCCGCAGAGGAAGGGGCCGCCCTCAGATTCCACCATCTGCCGCCCCTCTAACCACCCTTCCCCCCTTCTCTAAGCCCCTGGCTCTCCCCACCCTCCCCTCTCCCCAGCACACACAGCAGCCCCCGCCCCCCAGGCTCTTGCACGCTCCTTTGCACGCCTGCTCACCTCTCTCCCCTTCCTGGGCTACAATTTTGCACAAATGCGCCCTCTGGCTGTCTTGCGCGCTCCGCCTTGGCTTCCTCCGCCTGCCTTTGCTTCCGGCTCGCTCGGCTTCCCTGGCACACCACAGCGTCTGTCTCCCCACGCTCCACACCCCCTTGGTCTCAGACTCTTCCCACGGGCGCCCTCCCCCACTCCCACCCCCACCCCCACCCCTCTCTCCTGAAGAATCTCTGGGCCCTTGCTGCAGACACACTTGGGACACCCTTTCCCTCGCCCTCTCTCAGACCGTGCGCCTCCCCCTAAACTTGCGCCTCCGTTCTCCTGAAGCACCCTCTCCCCTTAATCCTGCACCCCCACATTCTCACTCTACCCACCCCTCCGTCTCACAGTGACACTCCCACGCTACCTACTTGCCCCTCCCCCCACCCACTGTTGCTTGCACCCTCGCCTCCCAGGAACCATATCTTCTCCTCTTTGCCAGGCTTCCCCACTCCCTCGCCCCGTCGTTTCCCAGCTCCTTGTCCATCTCCACTGTCAATTCTTTGATGCAGCTTCTTGCACGCCCGCTCTTGCACACGCATTCTCCCCAGCACGTCCCCTGCTCTCTTGAAGCCGTCTTTTCGTCCTTAACTAGGCTCTTGCACCCCGCAGCCCTGCCTTGCACGCTCATGCTTGAATTTCTGGTTGTTCTTGGGTAACTTTTACCATCTCTTGGAGAACTCTGCAGCCTCTTTCCTTTTGCACACTCATCCCATTCCACACGCTCTTGAGCCTGTATTATTGTTTCTTTTCCTGGCAGTTTTTTTTTCCTGCCCCCAAAGATCAGATCATTTGCACTCTGCCTGTTCTCTTAGCTCTGGACACTTTTTCTGTCAAGAGAAGACCCTGTGCACTCTCAGTTCCTGCCCACTTTGCTTCCTCGCTTCCTCCTCTCCCCGCCCCAGTCTGCCATCTCAGCTCCTCCCTCCTCTGACTTCCCGTCCATCCATTTTGCACGACGACACCGCCTCCCCCCCATCTCCTAAAACTTTCCGTCTCTCCCAGAAACTCCTCCCTCCAGCATGGCTGTCCCTTCCTGCACGCTTCCCTGTCCCTCTATTCCTAGGGCTTGGAAATTCTAAGCCACCCCCTTCCCCTGGAAAGCCCCCTCGCCTACTGTGGGCAAAAGGGGGAGGGCATCGCCCCTGATCCCCACCATGTTCAGCTGCCAAAGAAGGGAGCTCCCCCTCCTTCCCCCAAGCCCATTCCCCCTCTGCTGCCCCCTACCCCCGAGTGGGGGGGGGCGCTCCGTCCTTGGGGGGAGGGTGCTTGCAACCCTCCCTCCTTACCACGTCAGGGATCTGCGGGGAACCTTGTGGGAGGGTCGTGGGAGGGGGGAGGGGTGGCGAGGAGAGGGGCGGAGGTCGCGCTGGGCCCCTACCCGCCCCCTCCCCCTTGTCGGATGCCCCCCGTCCGCAGGGGGCCTGCGCGGCGCTCGTCTATCAAGGGCTTGTTCATTCTGGATGGGTGCCGCGGGGTTGGGGAGGGTGTGGGGGGTGGGGAGGGGGGTAGGAGAGGTTGGGCTGGGGAGGGGGAAGGTACTGGATTGGGGGCTGCGCGGGGCGGAGAGAAGCGACAAAGCAAAAAGAGGAACAATAACAAAAGAAAATACAAAAAAAAAAAAACCTAGAACACAAAAAAAAATCCAGAAAAAAAAAAAAAAAAACCTGAAATAAAGCCCGAGAATTGTCTTCCAAGGGGGGTTGGGAGGAGGAAAAGGGGGGCGGATGAGGACGTCTGGTTCTCGTTGGGACAGGGATCACACGCGTTCAAATCCACGGGGCCCCGGTCTTCCCTCTCACGGGCCTCGGAATTCACCCCTCAAGGGGTTGCGACCCAGGCGTCCATTCGCAGGGACTAGGGGAAGACTAGGGAGGCAGAATTATATCATGGGGGTTCGTCTCTACCCCCCGTCACCACCCTCCCCCTGACTCCCCACCAAGATTTTGCAGAGAGAAATGGCTTTTGTACCAGGTCATTCTTTATAATTAAACTCACAGTATCCACCCCCTCGAGCCGACCCCGCCTCCTTCCTGGGGAGGCAACTCCCCTTTTCCTCTGAGGTTCCGGGTGGGTATCCCGAGCCAGCGGGGCAGTGCGCAAGCGCAGCCGGGGCCCGCCCCCCTAAATGTCAGTCTTCCTCGGTCGGCTCCGCCCCGAGAGCCTCGAGCATGCGCCGTCGGACCAGGGAGCGGCGCAGGTGCAGCCGGTAATCGCTCAGCAGCAGTTCGTCGTGGCGCACGAGAGGATGCAGGTTCCCGCGGAGTCGAAGCCCCGAGCGCAGCAGGCGCGAGCGAGTCTGGAAGTCCGTGACCATGATGAGCCACCTGTGACGGGACAAGGCCAAGGGGAGAGAAGCGGGGCGGAGACAGAGGGGGAATCGCTGGCGGCCCCAGCCCCGCCTCTGGTTGCTGAAGAGTCCTTGCCTGATCCCTGAGTTCGTTTACCGACCGACTCGTCCCTCAACCCGTCGCTGCGTCCCTAAACTCGCCAGGCCTGCACTCTCGTCGGGGTCAATCTGTTCTTTGACCCTCAGGGGGGTCAGTCTAGGCTCTGTCTTCCCTCAGCCCGGTTCTGTCGAGTCTCCATATTTCTAAACCGCCACTGCACTGGCCGCCCCGCCCCTTCAGTGCTGCTCTCAGGCCTGGTCCCGCCCTCCACCAGACAGTCTAGACCCCCGGGATCACTCTGACCCCGCCCTGCAAGGTGCTCAGGCTCATAGCTGCTGTCCGGTGTTCAGACCCCCACTCCTCGGTCTTGCGCATCCCCGTCACCACCTGGGTCACTGAAAGTCTGGCTCCTCTCTCCAGATCCCGCCTTCTTTTCCGATCTCACCTGGCCCTGCTCCCCCACCGCACCCACTCTTGGCTTCGCTCCTTCTAGGCTCCCGTGTGGGTGCATACAAAGTCGTTTCAGTAGTGACCGACTCTGGTCCCTTATGGACCGTAGCCCATCAGGTTCCACTAGCGCGCCAGGCTCCTCTGTCCATGGGATTCTCCAGGCAAGAATACTGGAGTGCGTTGCCATGCCCTCCTTCAAGGGACCATCCCCACCCAGGGATGGAACCCGTGTCTCTTCTGCATTGGCAGGCGGGTTCTTTACCGCTAGTGCCGCCTTTCAGCCAGGTAGGGGTCCTTCTATCTACCACAACCTTCACTGGGGGCTCCAGGCCCCGCCCTCTCACTGTCTGTTCCCTCCCCGCCCCGCCCCTTGATGCGCTTCCTGTTGGCCCGCACCTCCTGGCCACGCCCACCCAAAGTCCCCGCCCCACCTCTCTCCGCCCTCACTCCCGGCTCCGCCCCCTCATCGTGTTCACTGCGGGCCTACCACTCCAGGCCCTTCACCCCCGCCAAGGACTCACCGGTCCCGGCGTCCGGCAGTCCCACAGATGACGTTCATGTTCTCAAAGCGGATGCTGCTCACGCGCCCACTCTCCATGGCCCCGGGGAACTCGGCTTCCAGGGCCTCCAGCACCTCCACGTGGGTAAGGTCCTCTTCAGGCTGGGGATGTCGGGCCGAGTTAAGTCCAGGTGCAAAAGTCCCCACCCTAGACCCCACCTGCAGAACCTGCCAGAGCGAGGAGGATAGGAATCTTTCAGGTAGAAAGGCATCTGCTGCCATTCTAGGTCATTCTCAGACAAAAGAATCAATCCTCACCAAGCCGATTTGCCAGAAGTCAATGAACAGTCGGCTGAATGATTCACCAGTTGGCCAACTTTGCCTATCTATTGAAAACTTTTCCAGAAACCTGCGTTGGATGGTGAAGTTTTGGCAGCCCTTGAAGATTTCCGCAAGGATTTAAGCTGTACATTTTTCTTTTTATAGTCATATTAGCATTTTAAGGACTGTTCCTTTGTCAATAAATAAGGATCGTGGGGGAGGGGTTGACATCTTGTCAATCTATTTAACATTCAGAAAACACACTGATCACTAACCACGTTTCAGTCTCAGATTGCAGTGTGGAGGGTGATAGCATATGTCATATATAAAACTGCCAAGAAGCTACAGTGAAATCAAGAAATTGGTCACCTCCTGCTAGACTTGGGTGTGTATGTTGAGCAGCGGAGGCGGGGATGGGGTTGTTTCATGTTCAAAGACACGAAGAGAAGCAATGGAGTGTGGACTGGCCTTGTCAACAAGAACGGTGATCCCTTCGTCAGGGTAAAGTGACACAGATCAGCCGAGGGAACATTCAGAGGCTTGTGCTGGCAAGCCTCATTTAATTCTCAAATTAAAGGGTAAGACCTTAATAGCTACCTCTGCTGAAGCAGGAATAGCCACAGAAACCATACACGGCGTAACCACTTCACTGAATCTGTCAAACACCTAAGCTTTTTAAAAATGAGTTTTTGCACTATCTGTCCATTTTACAGATTTTCCTAGTAAACGGATTAGCAGGATTCCCCCTGTCCTCTGTCTCCCTTCTCTCCGCCTCTCTCAGCGACGGCCCCTTTGACAAATTCACATTTTCAGCCATTTATCCTGGCGCCAGGCCCTCAGCTGCTAAGCTGTGGACCTTGGATTCAAGTCCTGTCCACCGCCCCAGCAGGGATCTGGGGTCACGGGCTGGGGGAGGGCCACTCACCGAGGTCTCCATGCACAGACAAAGCGGCTGAGCGGCAGGTGGCATAGGGAACTTCCGGATGCACGGGAGCTCTCGGTCCAGCGCCTCGTATTCTGCAATGACCTGACGCAGATACTGTTTCCTGGGAAAACAGCCAGCGGACAGGGACCTCCCAAGGTCAGGGGTCGGTGCCCTCAAGCTTAGAGAAGCTGAGGTCAGAAATCACGGGGCCAAGGACCACTCACGAGGATTTGACAGGTCTGCCCAGGCTCCGCGCCTGCATCTCCTCTGGGGTCTCTCGATCCACAAGGAGCACTCCTGGGGATGGAAAACCCAAGTACATCGGTTGCCCTGAGCACTCCTCACACCTTATTCTGCTTAAATGACATCACCGAGTGACTGGCTATGCCACTCCCAGGATAGCTCCTCTGCCAGTTATTCGGCTGTTGTGTCAGCCCCAGATTCCACCCTGCCCCACCCAGCTGTGGGATACCCCAGAGCTGGGACTCGCTACTAACCCCATTTCCCTTCCGACTTTTGGGGTCCCCTTCAGTTCAGTTCAGTCGCTCAGTCATGTCCGACTCTTTGCGACCCCATGAATCGCAGCACACCAGGCCTCCCTGTCCATCACCAACTCCCGGAGTTCACTCAGACTCACGTCCATCGAGTTGGTGATGCCATCCAGCCATCTCATCCTCTGTCGTCCCCTTCTCCTCCTGCCCCCAATCCCTCCCAGCATCAGAGTCTTTTCCAATGAGTCAACTCTTCGCATGACGTGGCCAAAGTACTGGAGTTTCAGCTTCAGCATCATTCCCTCCAAAGAAACCCCAGGGCTGATCTCCTTCAGAATGGACTGGTTGGATCTCCTTGCAGTCCAAGGGACTCTCAAGAGTCTTCTCCAACACCACAGTTCAAAAGCATCAATTCTTCAGCGCTCAGCTTTCTTCACAGTCCAACTCTCACATCCATACATGACCACTGGAAAAACCATAGCCTTGACTAGACGGACCTTTGTTGGCAAAGTAATGTCTCTGCTTTTCAATATGCTCTCTAGGTTGGTCATAACTTTTCTTCCAAGGAGTAAGCGTCTTTTAATTTCATGGCTGCAGTCACCATCTGCACTGATTTTGGAGCCCCCCAAAATAAAGTCTGACACTGTTTCCACTGTTTCCCCATCTATTTCCCATGAAGTGATGGGACCAGATGCCATGATCTTCATTTTCTGAATGTTGAGCTTTAAGCCAACTTTTTCACTCTCCACTTCACTTTCATCAAGAGGCTTTTTAGTTCCTCTTCACTTTCTGCCATATGGGTGGTGCAATTTGCATATCTGAGGTTATTGCTATTTCTCCCAGCAATCTTGATTCCAGCTTGTGCTTCTTCCACCCCAGCGTTTCTCATGATGTACTCTCAGAGACTCACAAATTTCCAGAGGCTTTCTCTTGCCTTCAGGATAAAGTCCTCCCCTGCTATGGGGACTCATTCCTCAATGTGTGGTCTGGGGGAGCCTCTCAGGGTCCCCTCCAGACCTACGGGATGAGAATCTGCATTTTAAACAGATCCCCTCTGAGAACCACCTGCCCTGCATCACGTATGGTCCCTCTGCTGAGCTCTCTGCATTTCTATCTGGCCATCCTGGCCTCCCTTCCATCCTTCCAATGCAGTAATCTCCTTCTCAAGTCTGTCCACTTAACAATAACTACATGTTTACAGTCCCTTTTGCAAAGCCAAACACCTTTTAAAGTTCTTTCCACTGAATCCTCACAACAACTTCTGAGGTAGTGTAGTTTAAGTTCAGTTCAGTTCAGTTGCTCAGTGTCCGACTCTTTGCGACCCCATGGACTGCAGCACGCCAGGCTTCCCTGTCCATCATCAACTCCCAGAGCTTGCTCAAACTCATGTCCATAGAGTCAGTAACGCGATCTAAGCATCTCATCCTGTCATCCCCTTCTCCTCCTGCCTTCAATCATTCCCAGCATTAGGGTGTTTTCAAATAAGTCAGTTCATCACATCAGGATGTATAATGAACCCAAATGTTCCAATACCTAGCTTCAGTCAATATCGATATTTTGCCAATCTTGTTTCATCTAGGGACTTCCCCACCACACAGAGAAGCACAGAGAAGTTAAGTGATTTTCTCAAGGTCACACAGCCCAAGCGATAGAATCATGATAAAAATCGAGCCATCTGGATCCAGAACATGTTCTCAATCCCCCAGGCTGCTGCCTCTCATCCCACTATTGTCTACACAACAGCTTCCTAACTTCTCAGCCTCTCTGTCTCTCTCCTTCATTCATCCCATCAGAATAGCACTTTTTGCTACTGTTTCTTGGTTTGTTTTATAGCTATTTATTTATTTGGAGCGATGCTGGCTCTTCATTGCTACATGGGTTTTGCTCTAGTTGCAGAGAGCACGGGCTACTTCCTAGTTGTGGTGCGCAGGCTTCTCACTGCAGTGGCTTTTATTGTGGACCATGGGCTCTAGGCATGCAGGCTTCAATCGTCACAGCACACAGCCTCAGTAGTTGTGGCCCACAGGCTTAGTTGTCCCAGGGCATGTGGGGTCTTCCCGTGGGATCTTCGCATGTGATCTCCTGCATTGGCAGGTGGATTCTTTACCATTGAGCCACTAGGGAAGCCTCAGAATACCATTTTGAAATGTAGATCCGACCACATCACCACCTCCACTTTCCTCAAAACCCTCCCAGGACTTCTCATTGTCTTCGGGATAAATTAAGACCGAGACCACATAGGACCAGACCCTGCTGATGTCTCAAGCCTGATTAGACAACATCGACCTCCTCACTTGCTGCATTCCAGAAACATCACCCTTCTGTGACTTGAACTCTCCATGCGCCCCCTCCTGCCACAGGACCTTGACACATGCTGTAAATCCACGTGGTGCTCTCTTCCCCCTCACTTAGCTCATCACGTCTCCCTGAGCATGTGAAGGGTTCCTGTCTTGAATGCATAATACCACGTACTGGCTGTCATCACAGCTGCCTTTTTACATTTATTTCTATGAGTCTCTAATTATAATGTGAACAACATAAGGTCAGGGGCTTGTCTTCTGCTCTGGGCACCTAGCAAAGCACCAGGCACCTACCTGTAAGAATTTACTGGATGAAGACTGAAGGGATATAATCATCAAATGCATTACAATATCTTTGTTTGGATCTTAATTAAAACAAACCAACTGTAAAAAATGAAAGTTTTTAATAATTAGGGAAATTCAAATAGATCCTAGATGAGATGATATTCAAGAAAAATTTATAAATTTTTGCTGGTTGTAATTAATGGCATGGTAGGTCTGTTTTCTAAAACTTGTTTTAAAACAAATTCGTCCTATAGAATGTCCCCCCAAAAATTGTGTGTGTGGGTGTCTAGGTGCAACAAGATTAGCAAAATATTGACAGTTATTGAAGTTAGGTATTGGAATGCATGGATTTATTAAACATTTTCTCTATTTTTGTGAATGTTTGAATTTTTCCATAGTAGAGAAAAATCTTTTAAATTCCTATCACAGACAACTTAGAAATAAAATTATATGCCCTGGAAAAGTGTGTGAAATGACTTGGAAAATGACTCTAGCAACATCAAAGTGATATGTTTAAAATGTGAATAAAACTGTTTCTTGTGAAATGTGGCATTGGAAATAAAGATTCCTAAATTACAACCATGATTTTAATATATTTGTTTCAATGTATATCCATAACTTAATAAAGGTGTACATTTATAAATGAGTACTTATTGAATAATTGAGTAAACATAATACTTCCAAACATCAAGAGACACCTCCAAGGCCTCCTGTGTGCCCTGAAGGATGATGCAGACAAAGAGATTAATGAGACCTCCACCCTTCCCTCAAAGAGCTTTTGGTGTGGTGGGGAAAGCGGTCACCGTAAAGTGCAGTACTTGCTACAGTGGAGGTGTCACAAGGTGGACAGTCTGGGGGCAATCAAGGAAGGCTCCTTGGAGGGGGTGATGTCTACCATGAGACTTAAGGGATACAAGAGGAATTTGCCAAATAAAGAAATGGCAGAGACCCTCCTTGTTAAAAAAAAAAGAAAGAAAGAAATTGCAAAGAAAGGGATATTTTATGCAGAAGCATCACAGGTTGTGTGGGTGGGGCACTAAGGCCTTTAAGCAAAAGAGAATATTCCCAGAATTCTCTTCAGGCCCAAAGCTAAAGAGTACTTCTTGCAATTGTAGGTTATTAATTATTTGTGAGATAACGTGTGTCATGTCTGCCTTCCTTGCATGAGAACAGCCTGGGTCATTTCATTCATTACTACAGGCAAACCACTTGGGACCCACAGGCTTTCTAATGGCCTAAGCCAAAATTTGCAACCTGACAAGCTAAAAATGTTACTGGCTCCAAAATACCACAAAGAAAATAGAGAAACTGAAATGGACAAATATTGATCTACAAAATGTTCCAACTGGTCAACTCAATGCCACTCACATTTTTCTAGAGCTATACATAAAGTTTTGATGCTTTCGGACTGTTAGAGTTCTATTGGTGTTAGAGAAGACTCTTGAGAGTCCATTGAGTTGCAAGGAGATCAAACCAATCAATCCTAAAGGAAATTAGTCGTGAATTATTCATTGGAAGGACTGATGCTGAAGCTGAAGCTCCAATACTTTAGCCACTTGATACGAATAACCGACTCATTGGAAAAGACCCTGATACTGGGAAAGATTGAAGGCAGGAGGAGAAGGTGATGATAGAGGATGAGATGGTTGGATGGCATTACCGACTGAATAAACATGAATTTGAGCAAACTCCAGGCTATCGAGAAGGTCGGGGAAGCCTGTCGTGCTGCAGTCCATGGGGTGGCAAAGAGTCGGACATGACTGAAGTGAACTAGCACAGCAGGGAGAAAACTCTTGAGAGTCCCTTGGACTGCAAAGAGATCAAACCAGTCAATCCTAAAGGAAATCATCCCTGAATATTCATTGGAAGGACTGATGCTGAAGCTGAAACTCCAATACTTTGGCCACCTGATGTAAAGAACTAACTCCTTGGAAAAGGCCCTGACGCTAGGAAAGACTGAAGGCAGGAGGAGAAGGAGACGACAGAGGATGAGATGGTTGAATGTCATCACCAACTTGACGGACATGAGTTTGAGAAAACTCCGGGAGTTGCTGATGAACAGGGAAGCCTGGCATGCTGCAGTCCATGGGGTCGCAAAAGAGTCAGACATGACTGAGTGACTGAACTGAATTGATAAATAAAGTATACTTATCAGGTGGGTGCCTCAGTCTAGGTTAGAGATGATGTGGGATTGGGGGAGGTCTCCAAACAGAAGAGGTTTTCAAAGGCACTAACAGAGACTGGAGGACAGAGAAACTGTCCATTTTGCCACTAGAGCATTTGCTGTGCCTAGCCTAGCACCTGGCACAGAGTAGGTGCTTACAGCCAACACCCAGAAAGGAGACCATGTCAATGATTTCCGTCCTTATTCCTCACTTGAGGAGTGTCCATTCCCCACCCATGGGAGAGATGGGAAGGGAACCAGGTGAGGCTCACCAATCACCAGGATCCTCAGAAATATCTCATCCAGTGTAAACCAATGCCTTCGACCCCTATGGCTCATCATAATTGCCTGGCAAGCAGTCAAAAACTATAGATGCTAGGGCCCCAGTCCTAGAAATCCTGGTTAACTGGAATCTGAAGTAGGATTAGATATAAATTCTTTTAAAACTTTCTCCCACCTGATGCATAGACCCAATGACTAAAATAATCATTATAATTTCATTCTTTTTCCCAGGCATTGAGACGAGAGTGAGTGGGTGCTTAGTGCCGGCCCATGAGATGTGAGGAGAGATTATTTGGAATTCTTAAGATTAAAACCTTTGGAAGTGATGCCTGGAACTTTGGCAGCCATTTGGTGACCATGAGGTATGCAAGCTAGTGTGCAAAAGGGATATATCCCAGTCTAAAAAGCAGGGAAACAGAAATCGGCTTCTTAATAACATTCACTGAGCTGCTGATCCACCCAAATACAAACCCTGCTCCATCTATAGTCTTTTACAGTGAGATAATGTCTTTCCTATTCTTTATACTGGGCTTCCCACATGGCTCAGTGGTAAAGAATCTCCTGCCGCCAAGCAGGAGACATGGGCTTGATCCCTGGGTTGGGAAGATCCCCTGGAGAAGGAAACGGTAACCCACTCCAGTATCCTTGCCTGGGAAATCCCACGGATAGAGGCTGGCGGGCTATAGTTCATGGGATCGTAAAGAGTCAGGCACAACTTAGCAACTGAACAACAATTCTTTATACTTCCTTAAGTCCAATTCTGTATTACCTGCTAGCCAAATGAACTGTCACCAAGATATTACTTTAGAAATGTTCAATGAGAAAATGAATGAAGGCATGAGCTGTGCTAAAGTAGAGCGGAAATAGGCAGCCCTGGAAGATGAGCCTGACAGCTGGCACAGGCTACACAGGGCCTCAAACACTGGATTGAGGGGCTGGCGCCCTATCCTGGGAGTGATGGGGAACATGGAAGAGCTGCGAGCAAGGGAGAGAAAGGGTTAGTGCTGGGTGTCAGAAAGTTTTCTCTGGAGCTATGTAGGGGATGGGCGGGAGGGAAGAAACTGGAGGCCAGGGAGTCAGGTGGAGAAAGTGTCCATTGGAAGATGACAAGCCCTGAGCTGGGGATGTGTGGACGGGGCAGAGAGAATGAGAACGAAGACAGGGTTAGGGACTGATGGCAGTGGGAGGAAACGGGAGTCGGCGGAACAATGCCTGGGGTCTGGATTGGGTTGGTCGTAGGGTTATTCAAAGATAGGAAGCAGGGAGAAGGAGTAGCTTCGGGAGAAGATGCTAAGTCCGGTGGTGGAGACAAAAAGGGTGTGAGGGGCCAGGGCAGGGAGTCTCTAGGGGCTCATGTCCTCCAGAAGAGTTGTTAAGGCCCCAGAGACTCATGGGAAATGTAGTTCCGGGTCCAGACCATTGGCCAAGGAACTGCAAAGGCTCACGGGAAATGGCGGTTTGCGGTCTTAAAGGGTACTGCCTAGTGGACACAAGAAGTTGGGGGTAGCTCTCTCTTTGGAAGGCCAGTAACTCACTCACGGCCAGGCCGCAAGGCAGGCTGTGACACAATGCTCGGATGACGGCCCTCCACCCCCACGCTTGCTTACAAACGCACAGTTACCTGCGTCCCTGTGCATGCCGGGGTTGCCCATGGCGGAGGAGCACAGGGGCTCCACCTCCTGTTGCATCCTGGGAAGGCGGGTGGGGGTTGTCTCAGGAGGACGGGGAGAAGAGCTCTGACTGGGCCACCCGCCCCAGCTCTGTCTCCCCGCTGCTTCCTCCCTCTTGTTCTTGAAGGCCCGGGGGAAAAATGTGGACGGCTGAGTCCACATGGGCATCCGGTTTCCTTTCATCTCTGGGACCCTCTGTGTGTCCCACTTCCTTCTTGCCCAGCTTCCTTTTTCTTCCTCAACGTCCCCCGGTCTCCTCGAGCCTCTTTCCCCACTCCTGACACTCGCACAGTCTTCCTCATCTGCTCCCCATGTCTCTATCCCACTCCCTTCCTCCCTCTTTCCCCATTTCTTTATCCTGACTTCGCCCTGTCGCTCTCCCCATCTCCCCTCTACTCTTTCCCTCGTTTTCTCTGCCCTCTTTCTCCCCACATCTCTCCCCTTCCCTTCTTCCATCTCCCCAATCTCCCCCATCAGTTTCCCCAACATCGCCCCATCCCCCCTTCCCTCTCTGTCTTCATTGTTTTCTGGCTCTCTCTAACCCTATCCCCCCTCTCTGGCTCCCTACCTCTCTCCCCATCTCTCCCAGCCTCCTTTTTCCCTCTTTCCCCATCTCTCTTCTCTCATAGCTGCCTCTGTCGGGCCCCTTGTCCTCCCCCCCTCTGTCATCCCTTTTCTGTTCCCACTTGCCCTCCGCTCATCCCTGTTTCACGCAGGAACTGGTTAGATACAGGCTAGATTCAAACAGAAACTGGGTTCTATATAGGGGAGGGAAAGGTGAGCAGGGGGCCTGGTTGCCATGGTACCTCCAGTGGATGGGGGAGGGGCTAGGAGTGAAGGAGGTTAGCCACAGAGGTGCCCACAGGGCATCTCTTCTTTGTGTCTGCTGAGCTCTCAGCAGGGGAGAGAAGCCTAGGCTTTCCCCCTTATTTTGTCTTTCTCAGTCTGTGTCTGTTCCCTGTATCTCAAGCCTTCTCTCCACTTCAACTGGTCGTTGCCTTAACTTCCTGCTTGATAAGCATTGGTTCTCTGCTTTTTAGTAGTAGCACCTCGATTTTCTGAGTCACTAATATTTGTGGTGTTGGAGAAGACTCTTGAGAGTCCCTTGGGCTGCAAGGAGATCAAACCAGCCAATCCTAAAGGAAATCAGTCCTGAATATTCGTTGGAAGGACTGATGCTGAAGCTGAAACTCCAATACTTTGGCCACCTGATTTGAAGAACTGACTCATTTGAAAACACTCTGATGCTGGGAAAGATTGAAGGCGGGAGTGTTGTAGCCACATGTTCCAGGAAACAAACTCACGCAGAAGGACAATGCAGATAGTGAAGGGCAGTTTATTATACTGGCGGGCCCAAGGCAGAGTCTCCTGTTAGCCAAGGACCCCCAACCAGTTTTTGTGAAAACCTTATATACCCTAAGTGTAAGTGCCCAAACCCATCTCCCCAAATTCCCTGAAACTAGTCTGAACAAAGGAAGAGAAAGATACAAAGTTAACCCGTGATTCATATGCCTTAAGCCTAGGTAGTTAACAGTGGACAATTATCAATAGGCCTGTGGTCATACCCCAATAAGCATAATAGAATTTATGATTCTATTTGGTTACACAGATAATTAAGGTATTCTATTAGGCAATGGAGAGTCTAGTTATGAGCCCTGCAGTTCTTCCATCCAGGAGGTCTGGTTTTCCAGTTGGTATGTCATTTCCATAGATACCGGGCATATAGCTCAAAGTCCACAGTCCGACCCAAGATGGAGTCCTGCTTTCAACACAGAGCCTGTTCTGTCTGTTTCCTCCTACAGGAGGAGAGGGGGACAACAGAGGATGAGATGCTTGGATGGCATCACCAACTCTATGGACATAAGTTTGAGTAAGCTGCGGGAGTTGGTGATGGACAGGGAAGCCTGGCGTGCTGCAGTCCATGGAAGCACAAAGAGTTGGACATGACTGAGGGACTGAACTAAACTGAGCCTGAAAAGCAATCTAGGATCGTCAACCTTGGACTTTTGCCAGATCCATTATACAACAGGGTCTTTCTTTTTCCGGTGAGGTTAAAAGGCTGGTTTGAGCTGCTGGGGACCATCACATTGCCATATGCGGAGAGAGCCTGCCTGAATGCAAAGACAACAGGAGGAGAGCAGAAACCAAAGATACAAACACTCAGGTTCCTGATGATGTTTGAGGCATCTAGATCTAGCTGTGCCTGAAGCCGTCACTCACTCAATTAATTCTGTGTTATTGCTTAGGTTATTTGAGTTTCTGTCATTGGTAATTACAACAGTCCAGACTTCAGTGGACTCATTTCCAGACCCAGTTCCTTTGCAGCCCAGACTCCCTCTCAGCATCCTTATGTCTTTTTCTCTCCCATCAGACTGTCCTTTACTTCTAGTTGCCAAGTTCATCCCTATAGGAGAGGACACATTTTTCATCCTAATGGCCACAGGCACACCCAGCCTGCACAGCCCATCAGTCTCCAAACTCTATCCCTTCTGCTTCCTGACTCCACTCTTTCTTCTCTTTATTCCTAAAGCCCAATACCCACTCTGGTGTCAAGGTCCTTTCTTGCCTGGACCCTCCCGCCGCAGACTCCTTCTTGCCCTCACATGCTCCAGTCTCTTCCCCACAAGGTTTCAGAGGGGTCTTTCAGCACTCAGAGCTGACCCCTCCCCTGTACTCAGCCCTCCTATGGCTCCTCAGCACCTTGGACAACGTTTCAGGCAGGCGTTTGACAGATACATGATCTGGTCCTAGCTTCCTCTCTCACCTCGTACCTTCAAAACACTCTTCAGCTACCTTTTACTAATTACTTTATTTAATTAATCCCTCACCTCTGTCTCCACTCTCCACATGGTGCCTTTTCCTGGTGCCCAAATCCCCTCATCCTTTCAAAAGAAGCTCAAGTGCCCCCTCCTCCAGGAAGCCTTCCCTGACTCCTCCTCCTATCAGTTATGTTTTCTGTCTCCTCTCTGCGCACATTCTTTATCTGCTTCCCCACCGCCCCCCACCCACCCCAGGCCTCTGAACATGGTGCGCTCTGCCTGTCTTGCTTGGGGATTTGGGTCTTTGTCTGCCTTCCACTCCAGACCATCCCTGACTCCTCTCTGGTTCTCCAACATCAGGAAAGTGTGGAACATGACTGTTGAATGAATGAATGAGGGACGATTCCCCTCTATTACTGTGACCTGCACTCAGCAACCCCCAAGCCCACTGCCCTCTCTCTGTTGGTCCACATGATGTAACATAGAATGAAGAAGCGAGTATAGACTCTGGAGTCAAACAGACTAGCATCAAATGCCATGTCCAGGCTGTGGAACCTTGGGCAAATGTCTTCTTCTCTTAGAGCCTTTGTTTCCTCCTCTCTTGCCAATAATGCTGCCTTGAAGGGCTGCTGCTGCTGCTGCTGCGGCTGCTGCTGCTGCTGCTGCTGCTAAGTCACTTCAGTCGTATCCGACTCTGTGCAACCCAATAGACGGCAGCCCACCAGGCTCCCCTGTCCCTGGGATTCTCCAAGCAAGTACACGAGTGGGTTGCCATTTCCTTCTCCAATGCATGAAGGTGAAAAATGAAAGTGAAGTCATGTCCGACTCCTAGCAACCCCATGGAATGCAGCCTACCAGGCTCCTCCGTCCATGGGATTAACCAGGCAAGAGTACTGGAGTAGCTTGAAGGGCTGCTGCTGCTAAGTCGCTTCAGTCGTGTCCTACTCTGTGCGACCCCATAGACAGCAGCCCACTAGGCTCCTCTGTCCCAGGGATTCTCCAGGCAAGAATACTGGAGTGGGTTGCCATTTCCTTCTCCAATGCATGAAAATGAAAAGTGAAAGGGAAGTCACTCAGTCGTGCCCGACTCTTCACGGCCCCATGGACTGCAGCCTACCAGGCTCCTCTGTCCATGGGATTTTCCAGGCAACAGTACTGGAGTGGGGTGCCATTGCCTTCCCCACTTGAAGGGCTAATGGTGCTTAAATAAAGCAAGATACAGCAAAGCACCCACATGTGAGCCAGACACAAAAGAGACACTCAGTTGAAGGTTGCTCCCTTTCCCAGTTCTTAGCCTCAGGCTTTAGCTGCCTCTTTTGGGGCTCTCTCTTTCTTCTCTCTTTGGGTGTCTCTCTCTCTGCATCTCTGGGTGTCTGTCTGTCTCTTCTTCCCTCTGGCATCTGGATCTCTTAAATTCCCATCTCTCCGTGTCTTCATTTTTCTCTGTGATTTGTTCTTCTTTTCTCCCTACCTGTCTGTCTCTGGAACCCTGCCTCATTCATCTCTCTGTGTGCCTGAGTTTGAATTGCTCTGTCACGTGCCTCTGGCTTTCTTTGTCTGCCTCCCATTCTCTGGGTCTCTGTGCCTTTCTGTGTGTCTCTGTCTCTGTCTCTGTGTCTCTCTGTCTCCATCGCTTTATTTGCTCTCTGTTTCTATCTCTCTACCCCGTTCCCTGTGTTTCTGCCTTAGCCCCACCTGTCTGCCACTGCCACTCACCCCAACTCTCTAGGATCATCTCTGTCCCACTCCCTGGCCTGGCGTGCAGCCCAGGACACAAATCCCTGAATCAGCATTTTCTTTCTAGTCCAGAAATTATGTCAGCGCCGCAGCAGGGGTTGGGCTAGTTGTAGCTCTGGTTAGAGGGTTTGCCTTCCTGGACCCTTGTCCACACAGGCCCTGGCCAGCATGGTCTACCTCCGTTCTTATCGTTGGTTCTCCCACGGGAGCACCAGGAGAAATGGTGAGCCTGTGTTTACACACACTGTGCATGTCTCTGGGTGTGTGTGTCTGCATGTGTCTGCAGGCACTGTGGGTGTGGGTCTGTAGGTACTTCGCAAACTCATCCGTTCATTCATGCCTGCATCTATCCATCCACCCATGTAATGATATACTCATTCACCCACTCAGCTATCCATCCGTTCCTCCAACCATCCATCCATCCACCCATCCATCCATCCACCCATCCATCCACCTATCCACTGATCCATCCATTCACCTGTCCAACTCATAAATACATACACGCGAGTGTGTGGGCTCAGTCGTGTCTGACTCTCTGCGACCCCATGCACTGTAGCCTGCCAGGCTCCTCTGTCCATGGAATTTTCTAGGCAAGAATACTGGAGTACCACATCGCCATTTCCTACTCCAGGGGCTATACCTCACCCAGGGATCGAACTCGCGTCTCTAGCGCCTCCTGCACTGGCGAGCGGATCCTTTATCACTATGCCACCTGGAAAGTCCATACACATACATACACTTCTCTGTTTATCCATCCACTCGTTCATTCATTCAGCCAGCCAGTATTTACTGAGTGCCTACTGTGTGCGAGGCACTGTGTCAGGCAGCAAGGACAGAGCTGTAAACAAAACGGCTCCCCCGTGGAGCTTATGTGCTCATCAGCCCTCCTCCCTGTGCCAAGCTTCCTCCTTCCAGGCTTTGCACAGACTGAGTCTTCTCCCCGGAGGAGTCCTCTCCCCTCCCTTATCTTCACCTGGTTTATGCCAACTCAAATATGACTTGCTCAGAGAAGTCTTCCGTGACCTCCTTCTCAGACACAGCACCCTGGACTTTCCTTCATGAATGTTGATCCTCAGATGGAGTTATTTAATGACCATCTGTCTCCACCGCTAGATCATGAGCCTGCCTTTCCAAGGCTGGGCTTCTCGTCTGCTTTGTTCCCAGTCAAATCCTTAGTGCCTAGAACAGTGCCTGGCGCTCAGTAGATGCTCAGTATCTGCCGAATAGCTGCGTGGATTGAATTGAATGCATGTCTCTGTCTCCTGCTTTCCTGTCCAGTGCTCTGCACTCTTCTACACCCCCTAGTGGTGATAACAGACAAGGTCCTCAAACTTCCTGGAAGCAAACAATGTAGTGGCTGAAAGCGGGGAGTCTAGAGTCAGACCACGTGGCTTTGAATCAACTCTGACACCTCCCAGCTGTGTGACCTTGGGCAGGGCACTTTCCCTCTCTGAGCCTCAATTTGCTCACTTGGAAAATGACATTAAACAGTCCATGAGCAGGGAAGCAGGGACTTCCTCCTGGTGATCCAGGGGTAAAGAATTTGCCCTGCGATGTGGGTTGGATCCCTGGTTTGTGAACGAAGACGCCACATGCTGCAGAGCTATGGTGCCCACATATCACAGCTAGAGAGTCCATCACCGCATGGAAAGATCCCGAGTCCCAAAGTAAATAAATAAGCAAACCAAGAAAAAAAAGACTCCATGAGCCAATGCATGTAATTACTAATTACGACAACAGTAAACATTAACCCATTTTCTCTGAATCGCTGGTGAATTAATCCTCAAAACAACCTAATGAGGTGGAATCTGGGTTTAAAAAAAGATCACCCTCCCAATTAAAAAAAAGGGGAAAAAAAGGTTACCCTCACTTATAGATGGGGAAATGGAGGCACCAAGAATGTAAGTCATTCACCCAAGGCCACAGGTGATGGGAAAGCAGGGCTGGGGTTTGAACCCACGCTCCCCACTCCCAAAGTCACACATAGTCAATGCACTGCAGCTGTTCTTGATGCCTGAGGGCCTCTTTGGGAACATGTCATGGGGGTCTGGCAAGCCCACCTGCATACACAACTCTGATTGTGTGCGTTACTGCATGCTGCTGTGTGTCTCTCCCTGCCTGTGGACCCTGGGTGGAGGTCTGGCTGTGACAGTGGTATTTGGGGTGCTTGTACTTCCATGCACACGTCTGCGGGTGCACCTCCTCCCATGCAAGCTTTCTTGGGTGCAAATGTAGGTCTGTCTGGGAGAAAGCAAGGAGCACTGAGGATAGGATTTGGAGAGAACTCGAAAGGCAATTCTGGGAGATTCAGCAGTATGATTTGTTGTTTAGTCGCTCAATCATGTCCGACTGTTTGCGACCCCATGGACTGCAGCACGCAAGGCTTCCCCATCCTTCACCATCTCCCAGAGTTTGCTCAAACTCATGTCCATTGAATCAGTGATGCCATCCAACCATCTCAAACTCTCTTGCCCCCTTCTCCTCCCGCCCTCAATCTCTCCCAGCATCAGGGTCTTTTCCAATGAGTTGGCTCTTCTCATCAGGTGACCAGAGTATTGCAGCTTCAGCGTTAGTCCTTCCAGTAAATATTCAGGGTTGATTTCTTTTAGGATTGACTGGTTGGATCTCCTTGCTGTCCAAGGGACTCTCAAGAGGCTTCTCCAGCACCACAGTGCGAAAGCACCAGTTCTTGGGCTCTCAACTTTCATTATGGTCCAGCTCTCACATCCGTACATGACAACTGGAAAAACTTTGGCTAGACGGACCTTTGTTGGCAGTGATGTCTCTGCTTTTTAATACACTGTCTAGGTTTGTCATAGATTTTCTTCCAAGGAGGAAGCATCTTTTAATCAGCAGTATGATGGTGGCTGCAAAATGTATACATAGGCAAAAATTGGGGGGGTCATCTAATTAAAGGGAGACGTGCCTCGGAGACATGTCTTAAAGTGTTTGCAATTTTTCACTTTGAGATTATATTTATATGGGTGTCACTGGGAGGCAGGGGGCAGCACTGAGAAAGACTGGGAGGAGCCCTCCAAGTCACCCCTGTGGGCTGCACCCAGATTAGGTAGTTCTGGACCTTCCTCAAGGGATTTCACCTCTGTGGGCCTCAGTTGGCTCCTCTGTGAAATGGGAATAACATAATTGCCCCCCACCTGATAGGGCCAAAGTGAAGATTAACTCAGAGAATGCTTTCAAAGCATTGAACCCTGGTGCGACTGTCATTAATTGCTGCTTTGAAAAATTATTCATTAAGCACCTCGTTGATGCAAACTCTCTATATATACTGACTGGCTTTTCAAATCTCTGGGTCCCTTAGGAAATGGGTCTTTTGTCTGTATTTTGGTGATGAGGAAACTGGAACTCAGAACAAACAGGGCAAGGTCACAAAGGTAGGAACAGACCCAGGAAGAATTCGAGTCCAAGTCCTTGCTTCCACCTCCGCAGCGGGCTCTGAGTGTCTGCCTCCCCTCCCAGAACCAGCCCTCAGAGCCCCTCTACCGGGAGGACTGGAAGTCCTGGGTCCTGCGAAAAAGCGGGGTGGGGAGTCGGGGGTCCTGCATTCCCAAGGGAGGAGGAGCAGGAGAGGTGAATTGCTGCATCTAAGAACGGAGGGGGTTGGGAGCTCAGTACCCAGGGTCCTTGGGGAAGAGATGACCCGGGTCCCTGACTTCTCTAGGAGAGGAGGGGCTGGGGGCTGGGGCCCTTGGATCTCGGGGGGGAGCAGAGGGTCCTGATCTCCGGTCTCTGTCTCCTCGGCGGTGAAAGTGCGCTGCGTCTCAGACGCCTCGGCCGGGGAAAGCTCCCTCCTTCCTCTCTGCGGCCGCGCGATTTCGGCTTGAAAGCCGCAGGTTCGAAAGGGAAGAAGGAGGGGGGGCGAGGGGAGGAGCCGAGGACCTGCGACAGGGGCGGGGGGAGGAGCCGAGCTGGCACCGCGGCCGGCGCGCGGGGCTGCGGCGGCGGCGGCAGGGGCAGCTCCGGGTGAGTCCGCTCCTCCCCCTCCCCCTGCCAGAGCCCCCGCCCCAGCCCCATCCCGGGGGGCGGCCCGGGCGCATGGGGGCGCGGGTAGGGGGCAGAGGTGCGCGGATCTCCGACCCGGGAGTGGGAGTGCTGCAGCGTCTCCTGGCTGTCCCGGGGGAGGGGCACGTGGTTCTGGAAGGGGGGGGTCCCGAAACACCTGGGTCCACCCCAACCTCGCCCACCGATCCCCCGGGCGTGGGGATGGTTTACCCACTCCATGGCCCCTCCGGACTTCGGACTCCGCGGCTTCTCGAGGTCCCAGACATTATTCCTCTCCCCGGCTGCGCCTTGGGACCCCGGCATCTCATAACCGCCCCCCCACCTCCAAAAAAATTCCCATCCTCTCTGCAGCCGGGAGAGGCACTAAGGACTCCAACTCCCATCAGTCCCTGCAGTGCCTGGTCTATGAAGCCGCAGCAACGCGAGCGCAAGGCCTGCCGGGAATTGTAGTCTTTTAAGCTTAACGGGAGCTGGGGGCCCGAAGGTGGGAAGGGGGTGGCCAGACCTCCCGGGGGTCGCCTGGGGTCGAGCAGCTGGCCCGAGTAGGACAAGATGTGAGGCTCAGGCTGAGCTTTTTCTCACGGCCACGGCCCCCAGATCCGGCCCCCCCTCCCACCACCTGGTTCTTGGGGACAGTTCCGCAGCCCCTTATCCACCCTACAACCCCCATGGCCTACCGCCAGCCGCCGCCTCCGCTGCCATCCAGGACAAGGCAGGGATAAGCGCAGGTGAGTCTGACTATGCCCGTCTCAGAGTCCTGGCCTTCTGCAGCACCCCACGACACCTGTCCATCTGTGAGCCCTGATCTGTCCGTCCCTATTTTCCCCTGCACCCTCCTTCCAGTCTATCTCTGATGTCTAGCTCCAAACCATGTGTCGCTAATTCCCCTTCTCCCCACAGCCACCTATTTCTCCCTGTCCTTTATGAATCACCCCCCCCCCAGTCCAACCTTCCTTCTGCCCCCATGACTGTCTGCTTAGTCCTCCATCCACTGTATCCTTTTGTCCATCTGTGATCTCTGGCCATTATTTTTCTGTCCTTTATTTCTGCACCCTATCCATTCTCCTGTCCACTATTTGTCTCTCAAAGATATTTCAGTCCACTCTCTTGCCTGGCACTTATCACTGCCTGCTCGGTCCATGCATCTCTCACACTCCCATGGATTACACACCAGCTTATTCTTTATGGCTTGTCCATCCCAAGTCTCAATCCTTGACTTTCCCTCCGTCTGTCTGTTCATCTGTCCCTCTCTTCCAGGCCCCAGTTTGCCCTTCCCATTATCTCTGTCTCCCCTCCCCTTCTCTCTCCCTCTTTCAACTTGGTCCTTATCTCTGCATCCTTCGCCTTCATCTCTCCACCGCCAGCATCAGACAACCACCTCCTCTCTCTCTGCCCCCATCCACCTCCTTCTCGCTCCCCCTCTCCTCTCCTTGTCTACACCTTCCTGTTCCCTGGACCTCCCGAGCCCTTGCCCACCCTGGGCCATTGCTCACGTTCTTCACGCTGTTTTGAATGGTTTTCCTCACTCCAGCCCCTCTGCCCACTGTCCGGGGCTGGCTCCGTCTCATCTTCCAGGTTTCAGGGAAGTCCCCCGATGACCCACCTCTGGGTCCCTTTGAGACACATCCTTCTTTTAGGGCGCTTCTCACAGTCTGAGGGCTCTATGTTGATATGTTTATGTGAGTGTGTTTGTCGATCTGTATGTTCCTTATGTCCTCTCGTTGGACGGTGACACCAGGAAGCCAGGGACCGAGTGGGGCTTGTTCCCTGCTGGATCTGCAACAGCCCACACAGGGCCTCACGTGTAGTTGGTGCCCAGTGAATATCTGTTGAATGCACGAAGGACAAATGGCCGTTCCATTGTCTCTCCATCCCTAAGCTCCGTCCCTGCATCTGTGCAACCCTAATCTTTGTCTCCTTGTCTGTCCAACCCTTTATCTGTGCAGCCTGAATCTCTGCCCCTTGACTGGCCTTCCCAGTCTCTTCCTCCTTGTCCATTTCCTCCCAGTCTCTTCTCCCTTGTTCATTGCCCCCCAATCTCCATCCCCTTGTCCCTCCATCCCCCAATCTCTGTCCCTTTGTCATTCCACTCCCAATCACTGCCCCTTGCCTATCCTCTTTCGTTCTCTTTCCACCCCTTATCCACCCCCTCTCTCTCCCCCATCCCATTCCCCATCTGTACCCTTGCCCGGCCCCTCCCAAGCACAGGACTTGCTGGCCACCATGTCAGGAGACTACGAGGATGACCTCTGCCGTCGGGCGCTCATCCTGGTCTCGGACCTCTGTGCGCGGGTCCGAGATGCCGACACCAGTGACAGGTGCCAAGAGTTCAACGACCTGCGGATCAGAGGCTATCCCCGGGGCCCAGATGCAGGTCAGCACCCCCAGCCATGTTGGCCAGCCCCCTGCTTGCACCATAGGCCGAACTGTTAGAGATTTAGAGCAGCCTTGCTCAGCTTCCTATGCCTTATGGAGCCAGTCCCTCTTAGAGTCTTGCTTCCATCCTGCCTGTTGCTGATCCCCCTAACCTCTAATCTAAGGAGAAGGAGCTATGTGATCCTTTTGACCCATGGCCTTTTGAGTTTTGCCCTGCGAGCCTCCTATCCACCCTCCCCACCCCCACTCCACTGCTGCCACACCCCCTTCAAGTGTCTTCGTGCATCTCACATAGTGCTTAGACGCTCAGGCTCTAAATCAGTCTGTCTGACTTGTCTGGGTTCAAATCCCACCTCCCCCACTTATTAAATGCATGGGTTCTTCTGTACCTCAGTTTCCTCATCTGGAAAATGGGAATAATAAAAGTGACTACTCCATGGAGCAGCTGAGAGACTCAAATGATATAACACATGTGACTTGCTAAAAACAAGCTGGGCACACAGTGGGCATTCCATAAATGTTGAAATATACTTACTGAGCACCAATTGTGTGCCAGGCAGTATGCAAGGTCCTTCACATATCTCATCAACTATTCATGATGACCCTTTGTGATACATATAATCCCTATCTTCTGTTTTTTTTAATCTTATTTTTAAATTTTTTAATTGAAGTACAGTTGATTTACAATGATTCATGTGTATGGCAAAGTGATTCAGATATAGATAGATATTGACGTATATATTTTTTCAGATTCCTTTCCATTATATGTTATTATAAGACACTGAATACAGTTATAATCCTTATTTTCAATGGGGGAAACTGAGGTTCAGATGGAGTGGTTGGTCCCCCAGCTAGAGAGCAGTAGGGTTCTGAGAGCTAGGAAATATCATGAGCGCCTTCATCCAGATGAGAAACCTTCACAAAGCAGGAGCTGGAACCTTAGGATGACAGTCACACTCGCTGAGCGCCAGGGCGGGGCTCAGTATCTTAAGTGCAGGATGTCCAGGGGCCGGTGATAAGGGATGAGGCCCAGAGAGCTGCAGCAGCTGGCTCAGAGTCTCATGGTTTGTATGCAGAAGAGCCCGACTGTGGCCCCAGGAAGTCTAGCACACTACTGCAATTTGGCGAGCTGGGGGTGGGGTGTCTCAGGACCACCCTCAAATTCAGTAATTCCTAGGACTTTGACTTGGAGAGAGTCTGGGTCAGGCTAACAGTGGGGGACGGCATCTATCCAACTTTTCTCCCCCTTCTCTTCAAAACAACCTCTTTTGCTCAGTTCTTACCATGTTCAGAAGGCTGGGGAGTTCTCGCTCTGGTTTCTAACAGGCCTCAAGAACTCCAAGTAGGTGCTGATCATTTCAAAACGGACACCCTAAGGGGTTGGGGTGGGGTGGAAAACTCAGAACCCTGCCACTGCCTGCCGAATGGCCCTGCAGGGTCACTTCCTGTCTCTCTGAGCCTCAGTTGCCTTATCCGTAAAATAGGATCAATCACCCCCAGGGGTATAGTGTCACGACGATGAACATCAGGGACCACTGACTTAGATCCACTGGGCAGTTCAGGACTGAAGCGCATCCCCTTGTCACCAAGCGCTCCCTGGAGGGACAGGACACAGCGCTTCCACCCTGCTGTCCTTGCTGCCAATGCTTTGGTGACCTGCTCCTCCCCCGTGCGCCCCATAACCCACCGTCTGTACTGAGCATGAATTTCCCTCTGTGATCCACTTCATGGAGACCCAAGAGTCAACCCCCAAAACAAACTCACACGTCCTGGAAAAACCCCACTCCTGGCACCAATTACTGAACGAACCTTCGGTTCAAGATCTGGGCTGTCCCGGGTTTCTCTGAAAGGCATATCAGCGCACAGCAAGCATTCAGAATGTGTTAGTGGTGGGAGTGATGGTGTCGGACGCAGGTGGCAGTACTAGGATTTATCATCCTAACAAACAGTCCTGCTTGAACCGCCATTCACTGGGAAACACTGAATTGCGGCAGGCCAGTGGTGAAGGTGGTGGGCTCCGGAGCCAGGAGCCCTGGACCCAGACTCTGCTTCCTCCACTCCACCTACAGGACTTCGTGTCTGTGGTAACTTCATGTCTCTAGGTCTGTTTCCTTTTGTGAAAAGTACTAACGGGCATAATCATGTTGCCAAGCTCCTAGGGTGCCCGTGAGGCATAAGGAAGCTAATGTCTATAAAGCACAGTAACCTCTCGAGAAATGCTTGCCATTATCTTCCCCAGCTTCCTCTGTGAGCCGTTCACTCCCTCCATTCTTTAAACCTGCTATAACAGGCAGAACAAGAGTTTCCCCATTGCACAAAAGGGGCGGGTCAAGCTCAGAGAGGTGAAGATATGTTCCCAAAGCCACACAGCGAGCTGGAATTTGAACCCTGACCTACCTAACTGTGCCATGCGGTCTCCCCTCTCTTTGATCACCTCTGAGCATTTGGGGGAAGCTTGGTTCTAAATTGGAGGATGTACCCACTTATAGGAGAGGCAGTGCAATCAAGAGAATAAAAAAGGATGAAATTTGAAGACAGACTGCTGGTTCCAATCCCAGATCTGTCATGGAATAGCTGTGTAGCCTTAGACAAGTCACCCAACCTCGCAGTTTCCCCGTCTTTAAAATGGGTAGACGGAAACCCCGACGTCGCGTAGCCGTGGAGTCTGTACTGAGTAGTATGTGTAATGTGTTTAGGATGGTGAGAGGCCAACACTGAAGCTTAGCTTTTTCGGGGAGAGCAGCGGGAGGCTAAATTCTGACCCCACCCTGACCCCTGACCTTTGTCCTCACTCTCTCCAGACATCTCCGTGAGCCTGCTGTCGGTCATCGTGACGTTCTGTGGCATTGTCCTTCTGGGTGTCTCCCTCTTCGTGTCGTGGAAGCTGTGCTGGGTGCCCTGGCGGGACAAGGGAGGCTCAACTGTAGGCGGTGGTCCCTTGCGCAAAGACCTAGGCCCCGGGGTCGGGCTGGCAGGCCTGGTAGGCGGCGGCGGGCACCACCTGGGGGCCGGCTTGGGTGGCCATCCCCTGCTGGGGGGCCCGCACCACCATGCCCACACGGCCCACCATCCGCCCTTCGCCGAGCTGCTGGAGCCAGGCAGCCTAGGGGGGTCTGACCCCCCTGAGCCCTCTTACTTGGACATGGACTCCTACCCAGAGGCCGCAGCTGCTGCAGTAGCCGCAGGGGTCAAACCGAGCCAGACATCTCCCGAGCTGCCCTCGGAGGGCGGGGCAGGCTCAGGGCTGCTCCTGCTGCCCCCCAGTGGTGGGGGTCTGCCCAGTGCCCAGTCGCATCAGCAGGTCACAAGCCTGGCACCCACCACCAGGTGAGACAGGCCACCGGGCTGGGGGCCCACTGACCTTCCTTTCCTCTTCCGTGTCGCCTTGCCATCTGCGGCACTCCCGAGTCCTGGGAAAGGAGAGAACTTGGGGCATGGAGTCCTGGATCCTGGAGAAAGATGAAGCTGGGACCCAGACTCCTGAGTTTGAGGGAGGAGGGGGCTAGAGGTCTGAGCTCTTAAAACCAGAAGAAGGAGGAAGATAGGGACAGGACTTGGAGATCAGGAAGGTGGGAGAGAATGGAGATTAGAGAGTCCCTGCAGCACAGAGCGATTCATCATTGGCGGGACCTGCAGTTCTCTGATCCACTGACCCTGATCCTATGCATGCATTTTGAGCGCCTAATATGACCAAGACCTGAGCTGGGTGTTGGGGAAAAAGTAGAGGTGAGCACTGCACACAGACCTTCATGTCACTCCCAGTCCAGGGGAAGTGGTTCCCAAGATCAGCCTGTCCTGAGCCAGCCAGGCCAGGGCTGCAGAAAGGCAGCCTAGGGGACACAGGTGGGACCGGATCACACAGGCTCCTGGATGCTGGATTGAGGGTCTGGGATGTTGTCCTGGGACGCTGGGGAGCCACGGAGGGCTTGAGCAGAGGAGGTCAGCTCTGGGTATAGAAAGACCTCTCTGGGGCCACACAGGGGCAGACTGGACGCCGAGAGTCCAGGCAGGAGAGGACAAGGCTGTGCTGAGGTCACGGGGCGGTGAAGACGGAGATGAGCTAGAGAGAGTCAGGGGGCAGCGAGTCGGGGGGATGGAACCGGGGGCTGACGGCTGCGGGTAGGAGAGGGTCGGAGGAGGTAAGGACAGCACCCAGGGGTCTGGCCTGGTGATCAGGTGGATGGTGGGGCTATCAGAGGACCTAGGAAGAGAGGAGGGTTTGGGGAAGACCCTGAGCTTATCTGGATCTTGTTGAACAGGAGGGACCTGGGGGAGCATCTGGGGGGAACTGCCTTCTAGAAGGATTGTCTCGGGCCCCAGAGGTTCATAGGTGGTTCTCCTCCAGGTAGGGGCTGGTCAGGGGCTCATGGAAAATGTAGTCTGAAGTCTCTGGGGAAGCCCTCCAGAGGTTGATGGATACACTGGTTCTGAGTTCCTCATTACCCCATTATACCTATGAAGAAACTGAGGCTCAGAGGGTGTTAATGACCTGCTCAAAGTCTCTCTGGGAGCAGGGAACAGTGCACTGATCAGTAGCTGGAGGCATCTCACCCCGCATCCCTTTTCATGGCGCCGTGCTCCCCACCCCCCCCACTCCTCCCAGCCCCGTGCCTGCCTCTCGGTGCATCTGGCGCTGCCCTGTCCAGTTGTCACTAGGGGCCCTACCACGTGGACTTCACCATGGGTGCAATGGTCCATGCAGGAAAGGATGGATGAGCAGGGACCGTGGGGGTGGGAAAATTCCGGAGATGGGAGGGAGGGGTTTGAGGGGAGAGAGGAGGTGAGGTTGGCCCCAGGTATCTGACCTGCAGGCCGAGGTGGATTGTAGAGGGCTGGGAGAGGGAGTGGGCTGGGGAGAAGGGAGTGAGCCCAGTGGGGAACACAAGAAGTATGTGGTGTCTGATGGGGCTGGGAGGCTGAACCTGGCTGGAGCCCAGGAGACACTTAGCAGACAGAGGCTGCTGGTGGTCGTGGAAACCTGGGGGCACAGATGAGCTTGTTCAGGGAAAGCATACGGGTGAGAAGGGAAGATGATGGCCAAGATGGTTAAGGATGGACCTGTGGGCTTCCATAGTGTTCCGCAAGCACAGAAAAGACAGTTGAGAGAGAAAGAGCAGGGCAAGGGGAGCAATGGCCAGGTGGGAGAGGGTGAGGATGGGCCGGGGAAATTTGGAGAAGGGCAGATGGGGGTTGGATAGTCTGGGCTGTGTGAAGCCCCAGGGTTCCACAGAGAAGTTATTCAGGGTCACTCCTGGAGGTCAGATGGAAGCTTTGAGAGGCTGGTGAGAGCCCACGTGTGGGCTGGAGCTATCTTAGAGCAGGGGATGGCCACCACCCCCATACAGATGGGGAAACTGAAGCTCAGAGAATTCAAGCGCCCTGCCCAAGGTCACAGTGGGCAAAGGTGGGGGTCTGCGGGCCCCTGGCTGTGGGGTTTGAGGAGGAGGCCAGGAAGGGCCCCCCAGGTCTTCAGGTGCAGTCAGAGACCAGAGCCACTGACCATCTGTCTTCCTCACCCCCTACAGGTACCCCGCCCTACCCCGGCCCCTTACCCAGCAGACCCTGACCCCGCAGCCAGACCCGGGCAGTGAGGAGCGGCCGCCCGCCCTACCCTTACCCCTGCCGGGCGGAGAAGAAAAGGCCAAGCTCATTGGACAGATCAAGCCGGAGCTGTACCAGGGGACTGGACCCGGCGGCCGGCGGGGCGGCGGGGGCCCTGGCTCTGGAGAGGCCAGCGCGGGGGCGCCCTGTGGCCGCATCAGCTTCGCCCTGCGGTATCTCTACGGCTCCGACCAGCTGGTGGTGCGGATCCTGCAGGCCTTGGACCTCCCGGCCAAGGACTCCAATGGCTTCTCAGATCCCTACGTCAAGATCTACCTGCTGCCTGACCGCAAGAAGAAGTTTCAGACCAAGGTCTGGAGTGGAGGGCTGGCTATCCGGGTGCCAGGGAGGGAGGGCCCGAGGGAGGAGGGGCCGGTGGGCATGGTGTCGGTCTCCCTCGCCCGCCCCCTGCAGGTGCACAGGAAGACCCTGAACCCCGTCTTCAACGAGACGTTTCAGTTCTCGGTGCCGCTGGCTGAGTTGGCGCAGCGCAAACTGCACTTCAGCGTCTATGACTTTGACCGCTTCTCCCGGCACGACCTCATCGGCCAGGTGGTGCTGGACAACCTCCTGGAGCTGGCCGAGCAGCCCCCCGACCGCCCGCTGTGGAGGGACATAGTGGAGGGCGGCTCGGTCAGTGACCCCTGCACCCCCTCCCCAGGGGCCCAGGACCCCTCAGCTTGCCCTCTCCTTGCCCCCCCCCACTACTTCTCAACCTCACAACTCCTGGGTCCTGGAATTGTCTTTTTAACTTTATTTTACTGCAAAATATTGCAAACGTACAAGCAGGAACGGAGAATGGTATAATGGGCTCCCACTCCCCTTCTGCACTTAGTTAAATATTAACATCAGAACCAGGCTCCAGATTTCCCAACTTCTGACCCCACCTTGACATCTGATGGTAACCATTAAGAAAACTATAACAGATGCCACCCGTTTTATCAAAACTCCAGGCTGTGACCCCATGACTTCTGCCCTCTGAGCCCGGATTCCTGACCCTCCAACTTCCCAAGCCTAGAGTTCCCAGTTTTTGTTTATCAAACTTCCTTCCCCCCTTACAACCTCCTCATTTTTCAATTCCCAGTCTTCCTGAGACACCCCCCCAGCCCCTCTGATCTCTGAACATTTTGTTTCAAAGCCCCGACCCTCAAGCTCTCTAATTTAATCTAATCCTCTGTGTCTCCATGGTCTCCACTGGAACCCTGATAGTGTGATTCGCTAGAGCCTCACACTGGAATCCCCAATGTCCTGACATCTCCCCAGTGCCCCCAACAGCCCCACTGGCCCCTTCCTCCTGTCTTGCAGCCTCGTTCTCCTGTACATCCAATCCTTCCCCAAGCCCAGCTCCTAGGTCTTTGTTTGAGTGTCCTGACCCTTTCCGCACCCCGAACTTCGCACTGTCCCAATTCCTCAGTCCTCTCAGTTCCAGTCCTTGGGTTTCCCAACACTCCAGCTCTCTGTTGATCTGGGGAAGCTGTGTGTGAGTGGAGAAGGGTGTGAGCCCCGTCCTCATATCTCAAGAGGGCTGGTTTTGCCCACTCGATGGCCCAACTCAAGCTCCTTCCTATCTCTAAGCCTCCGTTTCCCCCTATGTACAAGGACATGGTTGAACCAGGCGCATATGGCTCTTCCTAAGGTCCCCTTCACCTGAGGGGACCACAGCCCGCTTGCTCTGTCCCCCAAGCTCAGGCTCTGAGAACTACCTGCCTAGTTGTAGGGTCCTGGCCCAGCTCCCTGTTGTTCCCGAAGGCCACCCTGCTCGGGCCCCCTCCTGCATCCATCCTTGTCTCCTCCGTCACCTCACATTTTCTCTTCTGCTCCTGATTACTCCAGGCCTAGGTGGTCACACAGGGGCCAACATCATGGGGACGCCTGCGGGGAGTCTTTGCTCAGGGCAGCAGGGAGTCTGGGAGTCTGTGGGAAGAGGTGACAGCTAAGCTGAGGCTTGATGACTGAGAGGCGACAGGGAGGGTGGGTACTCTCGCTGAGGACACAGCTGAGGCACAGCCTCAGGGAAGCCAGTGGGAAGTCCAGGGACCTGGGCTCCGGCCGCGTGGGTTGGGAGCGAGGCGCTGAGATGAGGCTGAAGACCAGGGCAGCCAGGGCATAGGGCCCCTCGCCCTGGCCACCGCTCCAGGTCCCTCTGCGTGTGTCGAGGCAAGGGATCTGTCTCCCTTGTAACCTCATGCTGGCTCTTGTCTGTCTCCTGCCCCAAGACTGACTTCTCCCTGTGTCTTTTCTCACCTTCCTGGGCCTCTGTCCCACCTCTCTGGATCTCTGTCCCTTCTCCATGTAGGTCTCTGCCTCTGTTCCTCTCTCCTCCTGCACCCTCCTCCCCCGCCTTTTTCCCTCCCCTCTCATTCTGGGTCTCTGTCACTCGCTGGGTTTCCATATGTGGTAGTCGCTTCAGCCGTATCTGACTCTTTGCAACCCCATGGACTGTAGCCCACCAGCCTCCTCTGTCCATGGGATTCTCCAGGCCGGAATATGGGAGTGGGTTGCCATTCCCTTCTCCAGGGGATCTTCCCGACCCAGGGATCGAAGCCGAGTCTCCTGCATTGCAGGCAGATTCTTTCCTGTCTGCACCAGGGACCCCACACCAACAGCCCGCCCGCCCCGCTCTGCTCTGGGTCTTTCTGACTCTAGACTTCTGTGGGTCTGTCATTCTGTGGGTTTGCATCTCTGTCTCAGCCGATTTCTCACAGTGTTCTCTCTGCTTCCCTCTTTCTGTCCTTCTCCCCCCAGCCACGCCTCTTCCAGTTTTCCCCACAGAACAAATAGGCTTTGACGGTGGTGGGCCGCTGTGGCCGGGGAGTTTACCAGGTTTTGGCCCGGAGTCAGATTGTTAAGTGGATCGGAAACCTGAGTCCTGCAAATCGGGGAGGAGAGCTGGAGGCTGGAGATGGGGAAGTCAGGGAGAGGCTGGGGGAAGGCTGAGACAGCGCACTGCTGGCCCCCTTTCCCCCGCTGCAGGAAAAGGCAGATCTTGGGGAGCTCAACTTCTCACTCTGCTACCTCCCCACGGCCGGCCGCCTCACCGTGACCATCATCAAAGCCTCTAACCTCAAAGCGATGGACCTCACCGGCTTCTCAGGTGGGTTCCGGAAAGGCGCAGGCTTCTGAGGGGCGGAGAGGAGGGTGAGACTCCTGGGTCTGAGCCAGGATGGGGCTGGAAGCCCCGACTCCACAGGGTCCTGAGAGAGGAGGGGAGGGGGGTCCAGACCCCCTAAGTCTGGGAGACTAGAGTCTGGGGTCTGGGCTCCTGGATCTGAGGGGCTAGGAGAGAAAAGGTTGGGGAACCAAATGCTTGGGTCTGGGAGAAAGGTCTGGGGTCCGTGATGGGGTCCGAGGGTCAAAGACCCGGTTCAGCGCCCTCCCTCCACGCCCGCCCCCAGACCCCTATGTGAAGGCCTCTCTAATCAGCGAGGGGCGGCGTCTGAAGAAGCGGAAAACCTCCATCAAGAAGAACACGCTGAACCCCACGTACAACGAGGCGCTGGTGTTCGACGTGGCCCCCGAGAGCGTGGAGAACGTGGGGCTCAGCATCGCGGTGGTGGACTACGACTGGTGAGGCGGGGGACGGGGTGAGAGCGGGGCGTGGGGCCCGGCCTGCCGGCCTCTGGCGTGCTCACCGGCCCCCACCCGTGACCCCCAGCATCGGGCACAATGAGGTGATCGGCGTGTGCCGCGTGGGTCCCGACGCCGCCGACCCCCACGGCCGCGAGCACTGGGCCGAGATGCTGGCCAACCCGCGCAAGCCCGTGGAGCACTGGCATCAGCTGGTGGAGGTGAGTAGGGCGCCACTCACCCCTTCATTCGCGCAACCCCTCATGTCTTTGTGGGTTGCTCAGCCACAGGTTCGAATCCCCGCCCTTCCCTTTTCAGCGGTGTGACTTAGAGCAAGTTCCTTGATCCCTCCGTGCCCCAGTTTCCCCAGCTGGGAAATGGGACCGTTAGAAGTGTCTGTTGTTAAGACAGATGTGAAGATGCAGTGGGTTAATGCAGGACTAAGGGGCTGCCTCTTAGTCAGGGCTCAGTAAATAGTCAGCTACTCTTATTACCCATAATGTGAAGTCCCCCCGAAAAAAAAAAAAAAACAAAACAACTCGATGATAAAATAGAGCAGGGCTTTATTTAAAGCAGGCTGTGAAAATTGGTGGATTGTGGTTTACTGGGTAGGGATCAACGATTTTTCTTTTGAAATGGATAAGAAAATAAAATTGAGGTAGAACAGAATAGAAATTTTCACAGGGCAGGAAACCAAGGATTGTGGTATTAATTTATTTTTTCCCTGGGGGTTGCAGTCCAAAATGTTTGAGAGTCTGGGGGGGAAAGGGAATCTGGAGGGGAGTTGGGGGGGGTGCCCTTTCAATTAGGGAGTCCTGGAGGGCTTCTCGGAAGAGGAGACATTTGAGCAGAGGCATGGAGGTTGAGAAGGAATGGGCTTAGGTTAAGAAGCTTGAAGGAAGAGGGTAAGGCTGCCAGTTTCTCCAAATCATTGAGAAGAGGGGTGTCAGTCAGTGGTGAGCCTGGAGCAGAGAAAGAAGGGGATGGGAAGACCCCAAGAGGCCTTGGGGGTCACGGGAAAAATAGCTTGACAATTTTTAAATTAAAAGTTTAAGATCACTTAAGATCCTTAATTGGTCAAGAGAAATTTTCAAGCATGGGTTCTCTCATTTAAAACCAAGAAAAGCAAAGAAGTAACTTTCAAAACTATTGATGACTCTACTGTCACTAAAGCCAAGAAAGTAAAATTATACTAAATTCTTGCAGGGTAAAAATAAAACATTTGAGATAGTATGAATTTCAGTACACTTACTCTCTTTTTTTTCCCAATATTTTCTCAACTAGTTTAATATTCTGGCCGGGGCGGGGGGGGGGGGGGAATAAAAAATACCAAAAATACCAAAAAAATCGAGTACATATTTCTCCTTTTGTCTTTGGTTCCCGAGCCCAGGAACTGGCCTTTACTGACAATTTAAATAAATTTCTCTTTTAAATAAATAAAATAAATTTTAAATAAAACGAGTTTTCTTTAAAATGGCACTGGACTAGCTTTTACTTAAAATTTATATTTTGCTCATCATGGACTATTTTTGCATTAATTTTGATTTTTTTAAAAACAAAGATGGTATTACAATAGCATTTATCTGGATTGCGGAGTTTGGGTGCACCTTGATTTTACACGTGGATTCAGATCCTCACTTGGAACTGACTAGTGTGGCCCTGCTTTGAAGTTTTCTCTGGGGTTGGAGTGGGGAGGGATGTAAAGGACTGAGCGCAGAACTCAGAAGTGAGTTTTGAAAAGACTGATTATACTTAGCTGAACAGATGGCAGCTCTCCCTCCTCTCATCACTTACTCTTCTTCTAATTCACTCACTCGTTTATTCACAAACTTCTCTGGCAGCTCCTGTGAGCCAAGCTCGCCGTGCTCCTCAGTGGAGAGGAGCTGAACCGTGGCAGAGTCTGGCCGTGACCTTGACTTTCAGCCAATGATGTTCTGCGGCTGACCCTGACCATTCTGTAGCTCAGCCCTCCCGTGGCTCCCCAGCACTCTCAGGACTGGGTTTCAGCTCCTCAGGGGCTGTGCAAGGTCTTCCCTATCTCCCCAGTGGCCTCATCATCTCTTCTCACATTTCCAGTGATGTCTTCTTCGTACCTCTGTTTTCCCATCTGTAGAATGGGACTGTAGTACCACTTACCCCATCACTTCAGAGCTGGGCAAAAATGAGAATTATAAATGATGAAAACAGGTGTGATGTCTTATTAGGTTCATTACTAGCCACTGTTTTGCCTCTGTCTCCCTCCTCCTGAGCCTTCTGGATTTACCCCTTCAGGAAAAGACTTTGACCAGCTTCACAAAAGGCAGTAAAGGATTGTCAGAGAAAGAGAACTCAGAGTGAGAGGTAAGGAACCCAGACCAGGGGTGGGAGGGGCTGGATTCCTGGGTCTGAGGATGGAGGGACATAGCACTGGGATTCCTGGGTCCTGGGGTGTTTGATGGTCGTGACCAGCCAGGTCCTGGGCTGGCTGTCCGCCATCGCTAACGCTTCCTTGCTGCCCGGTCCTGCAGGTCTGGCCAAGGCTTGGAATGAGACCAGGCCCCCTGAGGACCCCATCCCTTCCTGCCCGGACTGTGAATTCATCTCCTCGAAGCCATAACGTCCGAGCCGCGTGGTGCAAGGCAGCCCTGGGCCTGCCCATCCTTCTGCTCCTGGAGGCTTGGGGGTGGTGGGAAGCAGGCGGGCCCAGCTCCCTGTTTCAGGGTGGGGGGCATTCAGTTTCCACTGTGTCTGTCTTCCCTCCCCGGGGTTCCCCATCTAGGTGAGGGGCCATGCATGTCTGGGGGATCCCTATCCCCCCAAAACCTCTGTCTGTCGTCTGTCCCTTTGCTGTTTGTACAAGACTTGGTGTCCTAACCCTCGTGCTGGCTGTGAATGTCAACGGACCAATCTCCCGTGTTCCCCTAGACACGCACACGCCTGTGTCCACCCTTTCTGTTCGCCACACCCTGAGTCTGGCCGATTCCCCCCACTGCTGCTGCTATCAACTCCAGAATAAACACATACATTGGGTCTCACTCCATCTGGGGCTCCTGTCCTTTCTGGGACTGGGAAGCTGGGTTGGAACATCTTGGCTCTGCATTCAAACAAATGTTTCATTCACTGGCAGAGCGACCTTTGGAAACTTAACTGATTTCTCTGAACTTTTCTAAATTTCACATTGGCCAGGACCACTGTAGTCATAGGACACAAAATGCTACCCAGACTATTGTAAGCCACAAGCAGAAATGCAGGACCTTCACAGAAGCCTGAGAGTACAGAAGGACTCCAGGCGTGGTTGGACCCAGGTGTTTGAGAGCGTCTGCTTTATCCTTTATTGACTTCGTTCTCAGGCAGATCTTTGCGATGGTAACAAATGGTCATTTGGAACTGCAGGCTTATAATGCTGAAACTGTTATAATGCCTTCAGCTGAAGAAAACAGAATTCCCAACAGAGAGAGCTGAAATGGTAGAGATTTCTTTTGCTCATCTAACATTTTAAAGACACAGAATCCCAGGGTTAGTTCAGCTGCTCAGTGTCAGGCACTAAGTTGGCATCTCTGAGAATAGTTTGCTTTCCCCGCACGGGTACAAACTGTCTGCAACGGTACCACGCATCCTGTTCTCAGACAGTGACATCCAAAGCAGAAAATGCGGTCAAGGGCCTTTCCCTCATGTGTTTGACATTTTTATTTTCTCCCTAGAAGAGTTCTCCTTTCTCATTTGCCAGACTGGGTTCTAGGGGACCAGACTGGGTTGCAATGCAGTCTGGAAAGTGAGCATCTGTCATTTCTAGTCTGTGTCGTGGGGTGTGGGCTTTGCCAGCAAGAAAGCATGGAAAGGGGAATGGTTGTGAGGTAGGAAATAATTAGGAAACAAAATAAGGATATTCCCTTTCTCTCTTTCTCTGCATCCATATCCTTCAGGAAAACGAGTCTGATTGGTCCTCCTCAGATCTTAAATGACCACCTCCAGCTAAGCAACTGTCCAGTTGGCAAGCTTGCTCTTGCCCATCCCCCCAGCCCCACCCCTGCCATAGCTGACTCCCCACCTCCCCATCCCACCCAGATTGGATCAGACTCCCTCAGGAACCCTACCCTTCTCGCCCAGCGGTGAATTCATCTCCTGAAGTCATAACATTTTTTAGTTAGAGAACGCAGGGGTTCCCTTAATTGACAGCCCCAACAGAATGACATGGCAGGGGGCAGGGGACAGTCCTTCAAAGTAGCCAGTGTCCACTCCATGACTAGTTGACATTAATTCACACCCCCTTGCCCGTACACACCATTTCAAAAAATTCAATCATGAAAAACAGTAGTATAGTTCCTGTATTTGTTGACGTGGGGTGCCATAACAAATTACCACAGGCCGACTAGTTGAGAACAACGGAAGTGTATTCTCTGAGAGTTCTAGAGACCGGAAGTCTGAAGTCAAGATGTCAGCAGGGCCCGTTCCTTCTGAGACTCTGCCAGAGAACCTCGTGCCTCATCCATGCCTCTCACCGGGCTCCTGGTAGCTGTCTGAAATCCTTGGCACTTCTGTAGATGTGTCGCTCCACTCTGCTTCCTACACCACCTGGTCCCACGTGGATCTCATACTTCCCTCTTCCTTTCCGGTTCTTTCTCTTTTAAAGCACATAGCACACTGATTTTTTTTTTTTAGTTGTAGTCTGATTAGGAGTACATGAACTCTTTTTTCTCGAGCATTGAGCAGCACTTTTCAAGCCCTAATAAATGTCAAGCTTAGAAAGGTGCGATACAGTTCAGCTTAAAGGTAAATAAGCAGGGTGACAATATACAGCCTTGACGTACTCCTTTTCCTATTTGGAACCAGTCTGTTGTTCCACGTCCAGTTCTAACTGTTGCTTCCTGACCTGCATACAGATTTCTCAAGAGGCAGGTCAGGTGGTCTGGTATTCCCATCTCTTTCAGAATTTTCCACAGTTTGTTGTGATCCACACAGTCAAAGGCTTTGGCATAGTCAGTAAAGCAGAAGTAGATATGCCAGCAAATATGCCAACAAATTTGGAAAACTCAGCAGTGGCCACAGGACTAGAAAAGGTCAGTTTTCATTCCAATCCCAAAGAAAGGCAACGCCAAAGAATGCTCAAACTATTGCACAATTGCACTCATCTCACATGCTAGTAAAGTAATGCTCAAGATTCTCCAAGCCAGGGTTCAGCAATACATAAACCATGAACTTCCAGATGTTCAAGCTGGTTTTAGAAAAGGCAGAGGAACTAGAGATAAAATTTTCATCTGTTGGATTATCAAAAAAGAAAGAGAGTTCCAGAAAAACATCTATTTCTGCTTTATTGACTATGTGAAAGCTTTTGACTGTGTGGATCACAACAAACTGTGGAAAATTCTAAAAGAGATGGAAATACCAGACCACCTGACCTGCCTCTTGAGAAACCTGTATGTAGGTCAGGAAGCAACAGTTAGAACTGGACATGGAACAACAGACTGGTTCCAAATAGGGAAAGGAGTACGTCAAGGCTGTATATTGTCATCCTGTTTATTTAACTTATATGCAGGGTGCATCATGAGAAACGCTGGGCTGGAGGAAGCACAAGCTAAAATCAAGATTACCAGGAGAAATATCAATAGCCTCAGATATGCAGATGACACCACCCTTATGGCAGAAAGCGAAGAAGAACTAATGAGCCTCTTGATGAAAGTGAAAGAGGAGAGTGAAAAAGTTGGCTTAAAACTCAACATTCAGAAATCTAAGATCATGGCATCTGGTCCCAGCACTTCATGGCAAATAGATGGGGAAACAGTGTCAGACTTTATTTTGGGGGGCTCCAAAATCACTGCAGATGGTGACTGCAGCCATGAAATTAAAAGACACTTACTCCTTGGAAGAAAAGTTATGACCAATCTAGACAGCATATTAAAAAGCAGAGCCATTACTTTGCCAACAAAGGTCCGTCTAGTCAAGGCTATGGTTTTTCCAGTGGTCATGTGTGGCTGTGAGAGTTGGACTATAAAGAAAACTGAGCGCCGAAGAACTGACGCTTTGAACTGCGGTGTTGGAGAAGACTCTTGAATGTCCCTTGGACTGCAAGGAGATCCAACCAGTCCATCCTAGAGGAGATCAGTCCTGAGCATTCAATGGAAGGACTAATGTTGAAGCTGAAAGTCCAATACTTTGGCCACCTGATGCAAAGAACTGACTCATTGGAAAAGACTCTGATGCTGGGAAACATACTTACCGAGAGCATTGCCAATGACTGAACAACAGGCAATTGCCATCTGCCTCTACGGAGATTGAACCCCATGCTGCCATAGCTGTTGACCTTCAACAACCCCTGAGGGAGGTCAGGGTGGAGTGAGGCACTCTGTGCTCCAGGGAATCCGGTAGGACAGGTCTGGTAGGATAGTTGGATGTTTTTAGAAACAGATTTTATGATCTCAATCCTTGCATCTCCTCATATCTAGAGAAGCACTAAATCCCCTCATGGTGATATCAAATCCTCACTAACAGAAAGGCTTTCGTAAAATGGGTGCTTCATGGCACTGAACTCCCCCTTCACCAAAACCTTATATGTTGACTTTCCCCACTGCCGCTTTGGAGCAGTCTCTCAGAGCTATATGAGATGCTGCCTCCCGGGCTGCCGTCCTCATTTTGCCCCCAATAAAACTTAACTCATAACTCCCAAGTAGTACATTTTTTTTTAATCGACAGATTGAAGGCGGAAGGTGAAGGGGACGACAGAGGATGAGATGGTTGGATGGCATCACCGACTCAATGGACATGAGTTTGAGTAAACTCTGGGGGTTGGTGATGGACAGGGAGGCTTGGCGTGCTGCAGTCCATGGGGTCGCAAACAGTCGGACTCGACTGAGCTACTGAACTGAACTGAAGGTTAACAAGGCAGCCTGTTAGCATCCACAAGAATTACAAGTTGATTTTAACCTAATAAATACCCTGAAAATATCCTTAAGAAGACAATCCATCACGCCAAACTTTTCCTTTACATTAATGTCATACTCTACTGAGCGTGCGGCTAGTTCATTCTCTTTGCCATCTTTGATGATGTCACTATGTTCGGCAAGTTTATCTGGTACACAGGTGAGCTTTTTTGTTTTGTTTTGTTTGACCATGACCTGCGGCATGTGAGATCTTAGTTCCCCGACCAGGGGACAAACCCGTGCCCCCTGCAGTGGAAGCGCAGAGTCCCAGCCACTAGATTTCCCTACAAGCGAGCTTTGAATTTGAGCCTAGATTCAAATTCCTCCTCCTCACATATTATCTCTGTGACTTTGGGCAAAATAGATAACCTCTCCATGCCCTGATTTCTTTAACTGTAAGATAGAGAAATGATAATGCCTACTTCGCAAGAATGTTATGCAAATTAGTGAAATAATACACGAGACACTTAATGTGGTATTTGGTATATAGCAACTGACTCAAATGTTAGCTGTTAATATGGATAATAATGCTGACTGTAATTGCTAATAATTATTATGTATTATTATAATATAGTTGTGCATTAGAGATCTTCATAATCACTTTCATGATGACCTAATATATTAAGGATCAGGTGTTCTAGAAGGGGAAATGATGTTTCAGGGTAAGGAAATGTAAGCAGGGCAATTTTTTTTTTTATCACTGGTTTGCTTTGAATAACATCAATTGGTTATAGTCATCCATATATGTTTTTTTCCCCTCCTTTCTCTTATAAGATACCTGTCATTGGATTTAAGGACCAGTCTAAATCCTGAACAATCTCATCTCGATACCCTTACTTCAGTTATACATCTTTAGAGACCCCCTTTCCTAGTAAAGTCCCAATCCAGGTTCTGGGGAGTTAGGAAAATATCTTCTGAGGGTCATCATTAAACTTGCTACATACCATCATACCATCTTGGAAAAACAGCTCATCAATTTTTCATAAAGTGAGACATAAGCTTACCATGTGACCCAGAAAAGGCACTCCAAAGCATTTACCCATGAGAAGTAAGAACACATGTACACACAAATATTCAGAGCAACTTTATTCATCACAACCCCAATCTGGAAAGCTAGGAACGGTGGGAACTTTCTGAACAATGGGTGATTGTATGTTCGTAGGACAGAATGCTGCTCAGCAATTAGAAGAACTGCCTACTGATAATGTGCAACACCGCAGATAGAAGCCAGGCAGAAAGGAGTGCAGACTGTATGATTCCATTTCTGCGAAATTGTAGAGACCATTAATCCTTAAGATAGAAGTCAGATTACGGTTGCCTAGATAGCATGTTGAAAAGCAGAGACATTACTTTGCCAACAAAGATGCGTCTAGTCAAGGCTATGGTTTTTCCAGTGGTCATGTATGGATGCGAGAGTTGGACTGTGAAGAAAGCTGAGCGCCGAAGAATTGATGCTTTTGAACTGTGGTGTTGGAGAAGACTCTTGAGAGTCCCTTGGACTGCAAGGAGGTCCAACCAGTCCATTCTGAAGGAGATCAGCCCTGGGATTTCTTTGGAGGGAATGATGCTGAAGCTGAAACTCCAGTACTTTGGCCACCTCATGTGAAGAGTTGACTCACTGGAAAAGACTCTGATGCTGGGAGGGATTGGGGGCAGGAGGAGAAGGGGACGACAGAGGATGAGATGGCTGGATGGCATCACCAACTCGATGGACGTGAGTCTGAGTGAACTCTGGGAGTTGGTGATGGACAGGGAGGCCTGGTGTGCTGCAATTCATGGGGTCACAAAGAGTCGGACACGACTGAGTGACTGAACTGAGGCCAAGGGAGTGGGGATGGGGGGTTGATTATATGCCTGTACAGAGCAACCTTTTTTTTTTTTTAAAGGAATGCTCTGAGTTTTTAAAAACAATTTTATGTCTCTATTTACTGTGCGGGGTCTTCGTTTCGTTGAGGGCTTGCCTCTAGTTGTGGAGAGCAGAGGCTACTCTCTAGTTGCAGTCGAGGACCCCTCATGGAGGTGGCTTCTCTTGTGCAGCACAGGCTCTGGGTGCAAGGGCTTCAGTAGTCGCAGCATGTGGGCTCAGCAGTCACAGCTCACAGGCTCTAGAGCTCGGGCTCCATAGTTGTGGTGCATGGACTCAGCTACTCCGAGGCATGTGGGATCTTCCCTGACCAGGGATTGAATCCATGTCTCCTGCCACAACCAAGCGGATCCTTTACCACTGAGCCATCAGGGAAGCCAGAAACTGTTCTATATCTTGATTGTGAAGATGACCATACACTGTATATATTTGTCAAAGCCCATAGAAGAATACACTTAAAATTGGGGCATTGTTTTAAGTTATGGTAAAATACACGTAACGTAAAGTTTACTGTCTAAACGCTTTTGAAGGTTCAGTGCAATAGTGTTCAGCAGATTCACATTGTTATGCTACCAGTCTCCAGAACTTTTTTATCTTGCAAAAATGGAAGTTTTATATTCATTAAACAACTCCTCACCCCCCACCACCCTCCCTGCCTCAGCCCCTGGCAACCACCATTCTACTATCTGTCCCCATGAATTTGCTTTAGGTACCTCATGTAAGTAGAATCATAAGGTGTCTTCCTTCAATTGTAATAAATATCCCATACTAATATAGGATGCTAATAATAAAGGGAATTCGGAGAGGGTATTAGGGAGTGTGGAATTAGGGTACAGAGTTCCCATTAGGATAGATGGGAAATTTCTGTACTTTAAGCTCAATTTTTTCTGTAAACCTAAAGCTGCTTTCGGAGAAGGCAATGGCACCCCACTCCAGTACTCTTGCCTGGAAAATCCCATGGATGGAGGAGCATGGTGGGCTGCAGTCCATGGGGTCGCTAAGAGTCGGACACGGCTGAGCGACTTCACTTTCACTTTTCACTTTCATGCATTGGAGAAGGAATTGGCAACCCACTCCAGTGTTCTTGCCTAGAGAATCCCAGGGGTGGGGGAGCCTGGTAGGCTGCCGTCTATGGGGTAGCATAGAGTCGGACACGACTGAAGTGACTTAGTAGTAGTAGTAGTAGTAAAGCTGCTTTAAATAAAAAGCTTATTAATCTCTTTTAAACATAACAGATGCCAATCAGGCAAAAACCACAGGTGTCTATTATATGGGTCCATAGCTGCAGGTGGGCGTCCCCTCTAACAATAGTTTGCACGTCTGTGGGCGATTATGGAGCTTGGAAATAATAATAAAGGTGACTGCCCTCTGCACACTAAAGTATTTGAGTCCAAGGTCATTCCTTATTCCTGAGCACAATTTCTTTCTGCCTAAGATACCGTTCTCCAGGGCTCTCGAGCGGAGGGATGTAACCAATCAAGAATGGCCCGTCAGTGGCGTCACCAGTCACCAAGACCTCCAAGGGCCCCGGCACACTGTGGCGCCCTCTGGCGGAGGAATGGGAGGCTGTATCTGAGAGGGAGCCAGTCTGGTCAGCTGACTTGGGCCGAGTTCCAATGCCGGGTGCGACGCCCCTCACGCCCCCTGGCGACTCAAGCCACTTTCCATCTCCAGAAACCCGACCCGGAGAGAGAGATTCTGAGAGGAAGGAAAGAGCAAGAGTACCTGGCATCCAATCAGATACAGGAGTGAACTCAACAGCCATCCAATCAGATTAGCGGACCCAACCGAATAGCTCAGGTATCCCATTAGATGGAGTAGAGTTGCCATGACAACACGAGTGTCCGTAGGGTTGGCTGGTCCCCGAGCTCGAACGCGTGAGCGCCACCTGGCGCTCAGCAACGCGGGGCCACGTACCCGCGGCGAGCGCGTGCTTGCTGAAGGCTGCCGGTAAGGCCGAGCAGAGCCTGCGGGAGTGAGGTCGCCAGCTGCGGAGCCTTGGAGGGCATGAGCTCCCCGGCGAGCCCGCGTGAGCTCCTGCGAGCCCGCTGGCGGGTCGCGCGCACCTTCTCCAGTGCGGCGGATGGTGTGCGGGCCCTCGTGTTTCTCTCTTCTTTTACCTTGAGGGAGCGATAATAGGCGGAAAAAGGGCCTGAGGCGAGGTGTTAGGCGACAGGCACAAGGGGGGTGACAGACTGAGGAATCCGGGTCGGGAGCGGCGGGGCTGACTGACAGATGGACCGGGGTCGGGGCTGTGGCCGGGCTCTGTCCCAGAAAAGGCCTGGGAGAGGATGTTGCTCCATAAAAATCTTGTTGAAGGACAGAGCCCAGGCTTTGCGGGCCCTTGAACGTGGACTTGCTCTGTCTCTTGAGTTATCCACTATTGGTTCTAGGCAGAAGGAAGAGCAGGGGGAAAGCGCGTGCTTGGTATCTTTGAGGCACAGAAAGAAAGTCAGAAAAGCCGGAGGGAGCATAATAAATGAGGGGGGAGGGGAGGCCCAAAATGGAGGCAGAGAGGCAGGGGCCAAATTGTACAGGGCCTGGTGGCCACAGTGAGATGCTTCCTTTTTATTCTAAGAGGAAAGAGAAGGCGTGGGCTAACTAGGCCAGAATTCAAGACCTTCTACGTATATTTGCTGTGTATCTCGGTCAAGTCACTGTACCACTCTGATTCTTTGGTTGTCCAAAGTGGGGGGGGGGGGGGAGAGTCCAGGAAGGAGATTCAAGAGATGGTGAGTTTTCTCCCATCTTATATTTTCCCTCTAGTGGATTCCAAAAGAGGGGCTGAGAGATTTCCTTCAAAGAAACTAAGACTGAAGTTATCCCAAAGAGCCTTTTGTACTGAGCCTTTTGTACAGAGAACTCCCACCTTCAGTTCCTTGATCCAGTCCTTTGTGACCCAAAGCTCCTCTCCAGGAATGGAAGGAGGAATCCTGGACTCCTTGAAGACAGGCTTCTTCCTTTCGATGCCTCCCAGGCAGTCTGCTTAGAACTCAGCTGGACTTTATAACCTGGGGCCAGACTTCAGGGGGTCAAAAGTTCCCCCGAAATTGTACACCAAGTTTTGTCCACAGGTCTTTGTCTCTAGGGAAAGGATTTCTAGTTCATCAGATTCTCAAAGGATTATTTCATTTGCAAAAGACAGAACTCCAATTCAGACTGGCTGGGAAAAAAAAAAAAGAAAAGAAAAAAAGGAAGATGGATTGTTACTGCCTCATATAAATGAAAAGTCATGGCCACCCCCAAAACTTCAAGCACAGGTTGAGACACTCACATGATATTATCTGGGTGCCTCTGGTGAGCCCTGACTTCCTCTGATTGGCTTCATCTTCACACAGGCTCTCCCTTCCTGGTGGAAGTGACCTTGTGATTACATTGAAAGTGAAAGTCACTCAGTTGTGTCCCACTCTTTGCGACCCCACGGACTGTAGCCCTCCAGGCTCCTCTGTCCATGGAATTCTCCAGCAAGAATAGTGGAGTGGGTTGCCACTTCCTTCTCCAGGGGATCTTTCCAACCCAGGGATTGATCCCGGGTCTCCTACATTGCAGGCAGAGTCTTTAGTGTCTGAGCCACCAGGGAAGCCCCATGTGATTACATTAGACCCACCTGAATAATCCCAGCTACTCTCCCTGTCTTCTTTTCTTTTCTGGCTGCACCTTGCAACATGTGGCACCTTGCAGCAATTCCTCAACCAAGAATCGAACCCATGCCCTCTGTCACTGAAGTCTGAAGTCTTACCCACTGGCCCACCAGGGAAGTTCCTTAGTCTCCCTATCTTAAAGTCGGCTGATTAGCAACCTTAATTCCTTCATCAGCCTTCATCCCAATTTACCATCTAACCTGACATATTCACAGGTTCTGGGGATTAGGACATCTTTGGGGAGCCATCATTATGCCTATCGCAGCAGGGGTAAATGCTATGGAAGCAACAGAAAGTAGTCATTGTTTTCTGGATGCTGGGTTAGAAGCAAGGTTAGGGTGAGGAGGGGCTGGGAAATGGAACGGAGTTAACATTAAAATGAATACATACTACCTCTCAGACACTATTCTTGGAACTTTATATACATTATTTACTTTTTTTTTTTTACTTTATTTTACTTTACAATACTGTATTGGTTTTGCCATACATTGACATGAATCCACCACGGGTGTACATGAGTTCCCAATCCTGAACCCCCCTCCCACCTCCCACCCCATATCATCTCTCTGGATTATTATTTACTTTTTATGACAACCCTGTTAATATGCCCATTTTACAAATGAGAACCAAATATCCCCATTTTACAAATGAGAAGACAGAAGTTCAGAGTGATGGGGTAATGTGTCACAAAACTGGTGGCAGAAGTGGGATTAGAAGTCAGGCCTGTCTGCCTCTAAAAGACATTTAAAATAGAACCTTAGGCAGGGGACTTCCCTGGTGGTCAACTGCTTAAGACTGTGCTCCCAAGGCAGGGGCACGGGTTCAGTCCCTGGTCAGGGAACTAAGATCCTTGGTCAGTGAACTAAGAGCCTACATGCCACAAACAAGGCCAAAATAAAGAAAGAAATGATTATTTTAAAAGAATGGGAAGAATTTTTTTTAATATGAAAAATTTGGGGACTTTCCAGGCAGTCTGGTAGTTAAGACCACATGCCTCCAATGCAGGGAGTGAGGGTTTGTTTGATCCCTGGTTAGTCAAGGAACTAAGATTTCATGTGCTAGGTGGCCTGGCCAAAAACAAAAAAGATGTAATATTTTAAAAAATAGAACCTTAGGTTTATATTCACAGTATACCATGGACATGTATTCACATATATTTCTTCCCTTTTAGAAAATTATTTTTTCAAACATACAAGTAATGTATGCATAGAGTGTCCTTGATTTTTAAAAACTGTGTAATAGATCAAGCTAGAGTCCCCTTTGACCACCTGTTTCTTCCCTGGAAGTAACCTTTGTTATCCATTTATGGTGGGTCCTTCTAGATCTTTGTCTATAAGTGTGTGCATATATCTAGTAATATAGTGTGTGCATAGTATTGTATAGTAAATGAGTAGTATTGTTTTGAGCAAGCATGTGAGTGTGTTTTAACATAAATGGGATCATACTGTACATATTGTTCTGCAGCTTGCTTTTTTAACTCAACAATATGTCTTGGAAATCCATCCAGCTTTATTTAAATAGCTCTGTACCATTTCTTTCAAGAGCCGCAGTGGTGTTCCAAAAAACCCGTGTTTCTTTATCCGTTCTCCTGTTGCTGGACATTTGGGTTATTTTTGGTTTCTTTGCTCTTACAATGTTGCTGTGAACATCTTTTTTCTCAGGTACATGTATGTTGCCTGTGGGTCAATAAGGACAGGCAGAATCATCAGGTTATGTGAGTATATTCATTTTAATTTAAATAACACTTTCTGTAACTTCCAACTACTGCCATATAGTGAGTATCAAAAGCTCAGGAACTTCAATTCTGTGATGGTTGATGGAGTCTGGCTTATCTAGGGCTGGTCTGCGGTGGGCTGCAGGTCCCGCTGGCTCAGGTCTGCTCCAAGTATCTCATTCTAGGGCCCAGGTCAAGAAGGGTCCGCACCTACAGCAGGCATCTCGTGGCCAGAGAAGAGTCACAGAGAACTAATGGCAGCAAGCTAAGCCAATCACGTCCTAGATTTACACACCACTGTTCCCACCCACAAGCCATTGGCCAAAGCAAGTCACATGACTGCACACAGCGTGAGGGGTCGGGGATGATGTCATGGCGAAGATGTGGGGACAGTATGACAGCAGTTTTCACTTCTGCAAGCCTAGGACAGAGGGCTTTCCACATCCAATCAACACTCACACCCCAGTCAACCCAGTTTTGGCCAGCCCTGCGGGAGAAATGTGTATTGACTTTCTTTTTTCCCAAAACGCCTTTATGGCTGCTCCCAGCCAAGGGGCAGCGCAAAAGCATCAAGCAGGGGGACTTCCCTGATGACGCAGTGGGTAAGAGGGCGCCAACCAGGGTACCCAGGCTCAGTCCCTCTGGGGAGACTCCTCCCACCACAGAGCGACTCAGCCCGTGCACCATAACTATTGAAGCCTGCGCTGTAGAGACCAAGCACCACAGCTACTGAGCCCGTGGGCCTTGAGACTGTGCTCTGCAGCCGGAGAAGCCGCTGCAGTGATAAGCCTGCGAACCACAACAGAGGCCCAGAGCAGCGCCCCCAGGAAATCACTGGCTGAAGATCAAAAGAGCCTGCCGCTGCCCTGGATGGAAGGGGAGTTTGGGGGAGAATGGATATCTGTATATGGATGGCTGAGTCCCTTTGCTGTCCACCTGAAACTATCACAACATTGTTCATTGGCTATACTCCAACACAAAAATAAAAAGTTTTTTTTTAATGGTGCCATGCAGATTTCTCTATTGTGTAGAGATTTCTCTACACAATTTTTCTGCAAAATTTCTCTATTTTTTTTCCTTTGTCAATAAAGAACTTCTCATTTAAAAAAGAGAGAGAGCCTGCCACTAATAATCCTCTTGCCATTCCCTGTGATTTTAAAGTTGCTTCCTTTGTACCAATCTCAGCTTCCACACCTGTCAATGGAACACAGGACATGGAGTCGTATAGCCCAAGGTCTGAATCCCAGGAGTTGTGTGTGCCTGTTTTATGTAATTTTGAACAATCACTTAATCACCCCCAGCTGCCATTATTTCAGCAGTGTGGAGTGGGGTCGATAAACTCTGCCTTCCCTAGTTCCTCTGCAACAAGATTCCTCTCAAGTCGAGTATATATGATCAGCATTGAAACATGTAGAGCCACGGATTCGACTCTTCCGTTTTATTTATTTATTGGCCGCACCGCACAGCATTTGGGATCTTAGTTCTGCAGCCAAGGGTCGAATCCATGCCCCCTGCAGTGGAAGCTCAGGGTCCTAACCACTAGACCACCAGGGAAGTCTCAGCGCTTCATTTCAGAGTTAAGTAAGCTGACAACCCACGGAGGGGAAATGAGAGCATACTGAGCTGTATGAGAAAAGATAGCAGGAAGTCAGTCACAATACCCATCACTTCTGCCACACTTGGAAGTAACAGAACCTCAATGAAAACTGGTTTAAGCAATAAAATAAAATAAAATGGAAAGAGAGTGTGTATTTCTTGGTTCACGTAACTGGGAAGTTCAAGACTAGTTCCAGCATCAGGAATGGCTGGATCAGGCACTCAGACATCACTGTTGGGAGCGTGACTCCCCATTTCTCCTATCTGCTTTCCTCTCTGTGGCCTTCATTCTCAGGCAGCTCCCTCTCTATTAGTGCAGCATCACCAGGTGTCGTATAGGAAAATTACAAAAAAAACAACAGCAACAATAAAAGGCTCCTGGGATGGACAGATTACCAAAAAGCCACTAACTCTGAGTAGGTCATTTCAAAACGGCAGCCCTTCCATCCGGGTGGCACAGTCCTGAAATCAGGACATAGGTTTGGCCAGAGAAGCAGAGGCTGAATCTGTGGAGAGCTCAGATTGCCCAAGCGTGTGCAGCAAACCCAAGGGAAGCAGGCTGGTCACTGGCACTTTCGGATTTCATTTCTACCAGCTAACCCACCTCAAGATTGAGGCCAGTAACCCCAGAAAAGTTCTCGGGATTGGGAGACACCAGACCTAGGCCATGCGTGCACGTGTGCTCAGCCGTGCCCAACTCTTTGTGATCCTATGGAGGAGCCCGGCAGGCTCCTCTGGCCATGGGATTCTCCAGACAACAGTACTGGAGTGGCTTGCTATTTCCTTCTCCAGGGGATCTTCCCCACCCAGGGAATGAACCTGGGTCTCCTGCATTGCAGATTCTTTACCATCTGAGCCACCAAGGAAGCCCCTAGGTCATGCACCTTCTCCTAATACCTAGGATGGGTTAATGCCACTGAAATCCCATAGAATGAATATAGAACAAGGGAGAGTTCCCAGCGGAAATTACATTGCTATTACTAGAAAGAGGAGGAACTCCTTGCCAGGCTGACAAGACAGCAGAGACCCACTACACTCCCTCAAGGAGACTGCAGTCTAGCCCAGGGAGTAATAAACAAGCAGATTAACGAGAGGCTTGGAAGTTGGATTTGTAAGAGGACAGGTGGTCTCTATTCCAACTTCAGTGAGGTAGGTTCCTCACCTCGACAACACTGTAAGCTTCACGAGGGCAGCTTTTTGTTCTCCGATCTTTGGTTCATCACTGTATCCCCAGTTGGCAGCGCAGACCTTAGTCCACATAGGAGATAAATGAATGAATCGTTAATAAATAGATAGGGCAAGAGTGATTCAGAAAGAAAACAACAGGATGCGGGTACAGCAGCATCCCCAGGATCACACATCCTCCACTAATTTTTAACATTTAAGCTTTCAAATTTGGCTTTTACAAATGATGCTATGATACACATCTTTGCATGAGTATTTTTGTGTACTTCTCTGATTATTTCTTCTTTTTTTTAAAGTCTTTTGTTTTATTTTTAATTGGAGGATAATTACTTTGCAAGATTGTGACGGTTTCTGCCGTACATCAACATGAATCAGCCATAGGTATACACGTGTCCCCTCCCTCTTAAACCTCCTTCGCTGACTATTTCTTTAATATAAGTCCCTAGGAGTTGAATTACTGGGTGATTAAGAAAACTGCAGCAAAAGGCAAAATGACTTTTCACATTAACTGTTTTGTTTTGTTACTTCTGATAAAACCCAAGGGCATAGCTTCAAAACAACTTTGTGAGTCGTTATTTTTTGCCCATCAGATGAGCAAAAAAAAAATTTTTAAGGTTCTCCTGAAGGCTGGTGAGCGTACAGCAAAACAGACATTCATGCCCATACTCCTCGGTGTCGGAATGTAAATTGCCACCACTCTTTTGGAAAGCAAGTTGGCACTAGATGTCAGTTCAGGAAAAATGTTCACACTCTCACAGCCTGAGGATCCACCTGCAAGTCAAGAGACTCATATACAAAGAGGTTCGTCATGATGTTGTTTATAATGGTATTCTTAAAATGAAATTACCAGCATACCCAACTAGAAGGAAATGGTTAACTCTCTGCTGCATCCACTCAATAGAATATTACACAGCCATTTAAAATGACATTTAGAAGAATATGTATTAGCATGGAAATGCTGGTGAGGTAATGTTCAGTGAACAAAAGCAGAATGCTCACATATTATGTGAAGTATGAAGATAACTATGCTTCTAAAGACTAAGTGGAAATGCACCAGACTGTTAAGCAGTCATTTGGATGGTGGACATTTATATATATATATATATATATATAATTCTGTTTTCCACCCATGCTCTCATGCTCGTTGTGGCAGACAGTATAAAGATGCCCACGTCTTAATCCCTGGATTTATGTAGTAAAAGGGACTTTGCAGATATGATGAAGTCGTGCTCAGTTGTTCAGTCATGTCCGACTCTTTGCGACCCCATGGACTGTAGCCCGCCAGGCTCCTCTGTCCCTGGAATTCACCTGGCAAGAATGCTGGCATGGGTTGTCATTTCCTACTCCAATAATGAAGTTAAGGATCTTGAAAAAGAGAAGAGGGACTTTGCTGGTGGTCCAGTGGCTAAAATTCCATATTCCCAATGCAGGGGGCCCGGGTTTGATCCTTGGTCAGGGAATTAGATCCCACATGATGCAACCCAGAGTTCACATGCCCCCCCTAAAGATCCCACATGCCACAGCTAGGACCTGGTGGAGCCAAATCAATGAACACATATTAGAAAAGGAGAGGGGAGCCTAGATTATCCAGTGGGGCCCAGTGTGGTCACAAGGGAGCTTGTAAGAGGAAGCTGGAGCATCAGAGTCACGGAAGGCGATGTGACGATGGAAGCCGAGGGTGGGGTCAGAAGCCAAGCGATGCAGATGCCTCTGGAAGCTGGAAAGAGTCTCCCTTCAGCCTCCAGAAGGAACACACCTTGATTGTAGCCCAGCGAGACCGATTTGAAACTTCTGGTCTCCAGAACTGTGAGAGAATAAATCTGTGTCTTTTAAGCCACTAAGTTTATGGTAGTTTGTTACAGCTGCAATAGCAAACTCATACAGCCATGAGTTATTTTATTTTGAAAAATAACTCTTTGAAGTATATGTAATATAGGGCTTCCCTGGTGGCTCAGTGGTGAAGAATCTGCCAGCCAGTGCAGGAGACAGGGGTTCGATCCCTGGTCCGGGAAGGTCCCCACATGCCCCGGGGCAACTAAGCTGTTGTGCCACGACTGCTGAGCCTGGAGCCCAGTAGTCGTGGGCCAAGTCCAGGCTGCAGCTAACGAAGGCCAAGTGTCCTACACCCTGTGATCAGCAACAAGGGAAGCCAGTGCAGTGAGAAGCCCGTGTCCCACGCTAGAGAAAGCCAGAGCAGCAACGAAGACCCAGCACAGCCAAAAATACAATAAATAAATAATCCTATTTGAAAAGCAAAACTTTCAAATATATGTAGTATACACAGAGAAAAGGACATAAGTGACACGCGTCCAACTCGGTAAATTTCTGCAAGGTGCACACGTCCGCGTGCTCAGCTGCCAGATTAAGAAAGAGCACTTGCAGGCAGGCCCCCAGAAGCCCTCTCACGATCCCGGCCAGGCACCACCCACCTTCAAAGGGCACTCGCTAGCCTAACCTCAAACCCCACAGGTTCTTTTTGCCTCTTCCCTGGTGGTCCAGCGGCTAAGGCTCCACACTCCCAGTGCAGAGGGACCCAGGTTCAATCTCTGGTCAGGGAACTAGATCCCACATGCCACAACTAAGCCTTGACATGGCCAAATAAGCAACAAAAATAAAATAAGTACACTTTTAAAAAGTAACGCAGTATACTGACATGTGGCATTAAAAAATAAAATTTAAAATAAGCTATTTTGTTCCACCTCTTAGGTTCACATGTATAACCAGTCTAGATTTAATTTTTGTAAATTATATGAGATAGAAGCCAAAGAATTATTTATATATATTTTTACTGACGCATAGTTGATTTACAATGTTGCGTTAGTTTCAGGGGTAGAGTAACAGTTATAGATCTATAGATAGGTAGATTCTTTTTCAGATTCTTTTCCCTTGTAGTTTAGTCACTAAGTCATGCCTGACTCTTTACGACCCCGCAGACTATAGCCCACCAGGCTCCTCTGTCCATGGGATTTCCCAGGCAAGAATACTTGAATGGGTTGGTTGCCATTTCCTTCTCCAAGGGATCTTCCCGACCCAGGGATCTAACCCTCATCTTCTGCACTGGCAGATGGATTCTCTACTGCTGAGCCCCTGGGGAAGCACATATTTTAGGTCCTTGTTGATTATCTATTTTATACCAGTTATTATCACTTTATATCAGTTATTTTGAGGAACAGTTTACATACAGTGAAATGCACAGAAACTAAGTTTACAATTCCATGAGTTTTGACAAATCTGTACACGCATAACCAACACCTCATTCAGAACAACAGAACTTTTCCATCAACACAGAAAGTTCCCTTCCAAGGAATCCCCAACCCCCACAGGGAACTACGATTCCGATTTCTATTACTAAAGAGTAATTTTGCCTTTTCCTGAACTCTGAACAAATAGAATCATACTGTATGTACTCTCTGTGTCTGTTTTGTTTTTTTCTTGCTCAACATAACATCTATGAGATTCATCCATGTTACTGAATCTGTCAATAGTTTATTCCTTTGTGTTGGTTAAGAGTATTCTATTTTATGAATACACCACAATTAGCGTATCTGTTCCATTGTTGATAAAAGTCAGGGCTATTTCCAGTTTTATGTTATTATTAACAAAGATGCTTCAAACAGATTTATCTAAGCCTTTTTCTTTTTTTTTTGGAAGTTGTTTATTTATTTATTTATCTATTTTGGCCACACCGCAAGGCATGAAGGATCTTAGTTCTCTGACCAGGGATGGAATCTCCACTTGGAGACTGGAGTCTCCACTTGGAGGCTTGGAGTCTTAACCACAAGACCGCCAGGGAAGTCCCTTATCTGAGCTTTGAGTGGGATGTATGGATCCGTATTTTCATTTCTTTGGCTGAGTACCTAAGAGTGAAATTATCTTGTTATAGCAGAGGTTATAGGACCAGCGTTCTCTTCCCATCTGTTCAATGCCTGAGAATGCTGTTGTTCAGTCACTCAGTCGTGTCTGACTTTGCGACCCCATGGACTGCAGCAGGCTTCCCTGCCCTTCTCTATCTTCCAGAGCCTGCTCAAATTCAAGTCAATTGAGTCGGTGATGCCCGAACATAGTGGCCTCATATGTTTTGTCCAGTTTTGTCACGGGAGGGCTGTTCTGGTACCAGTTAACCCATCATGGCCATAAGCAGGAATTCCCAGTGTATCAGATTTATAATGAAAAGAAACTGTGATTCAGTCAAGTCCCAGACAACATGGCAGAGGGGGAAGAACGTGGGCTTTGGATTCAAAAAGAGCAGATTTGGAGTCCAACTCTAACACTTCTTCACTGTGGGGTCTTGGATCAGTATTCACCTCTATGAACTTGAGTCTTCTCTGTAAAATGTGGGGGAGAGATAATAGCATCTTCCTTGAGTGATTCGGGGAAAGATTATGGAAGTGATAACGTTAAGTGCCTGTCTAATGCATAGCAGACGCCACAAACACAGTTCATGTTTTGTTATGTTGAGGGATGGTTTTGTTTCAAGAAAATCATTTGTGTAGTACTCGGAAGACTGGATGGATTATGTATTATATTCAACAAACGTAATGAAAAGAGACCCTTTTTCTGACACGTTTTAGACACTGGGGATATAATGGTCACTGAGGATAGACTGGGTCTCTGTCCTCAAGGAGTCTACCTACTAGGGAAGAAAGACAGTCAGTGAACGGTAGGTAAACAAACAATGAAGAAAAGTTCAGTTATCATTGCATTCTATGAAGAAAATAGACAAGGGCCATTGTAGACTGCAGGTTTAACTCGAATCAGGGTGTGAAGTCTGCAGAGTGTCAAGCGGAGGGTACCATGATCTAATTTACACTTTAACAAGATCACTCTGTGGAGAAGAGGTTGTAGGGAGGCAGGAGTGGCCACAGTCAGGCCAGTGAAGAGGCCTGGAGCCTGGCATTAGAGAGGGGATGTTGGTTTTTGGTACCATGCTGGCAGAAGAGATGGAAAGAAGGGACTGTCTGCAGCCTCTTTAGAGGAAGAGCCACAGGACTGGATGAGTTGAGTTTACGGGTGAAGAAAAGAGCCCCACTGAGAACAATTTTTACATTCATTTTTTAAAAAATCTGTATTTATTTATTTTGGCTGCTCCGGGTCTTGGGTGTGGCCTGTGGGATCTAGCTCCCTGACCAGGAATTGAACCCAGGCCCCCATGCATTGGGAGCTCAGAGTCTTAGCCACTGGACCACCAGGGAAGTCCCCTCTACATTCTTTTTTCAACAACTCAGTGGAGGGTAATGCAATTTGCTGAGATAAGGAAAATGGGAACCAAAGCAGGTGTGTGGGGTAGGGTGGGAGTGGAAAGCTGTGCTGGAGAAGTCAGTGGGCCTCTGTGAGCTTGCCTGAGGAGAGTCAGGGCTGGAGACCCACGGGGGCAGTCACCGGCTGACTGGGTTTAAAGCTGAGAACTGGATGAGATCACCCTGGGAGAGAACAGAGCTCAGAGCCTGGCCCCCTGAAGCTCTCCTCCCACATCCTGAGACCTGCAAAGGAGTCTGGTGGGGAAAAGAGAACGGAGCGTGTGGCTAAGGCCACACTTGGGCCAAAAGAAGAAGTGGTCTCAAGGAGGTGCTGTGTTAAGTGCTGCTAAGTGGATGCGTAAGATGTGGGTCTAGAAGGAGCCCACAGATTTGCAACATGGAGGTCTTTGGTGACCTTGACAAGGGCAGCTTAGCTGTGTGTGGGGGGGGCGGGGGCAGAAACCCAGCCGTGTTTGAAGAGAGAACAGGAAGAAGTGGGGATAGTGAGCTCTTCCCTTCAGCTCAGACAGTGAAAGTGCTAGTCTCTTGGTGGTGTCCAACTCTTAGCAATCCCATGGACTGTGGCCCGCCGGGCTCCTCTGTCCATAGGGTTCCCCAAGCAAGAATACTGGAGTGGGTTGCCATTCCCTTCTCTAGGGGCTCTTCCTGACCCAGGGATCGAACCCAGGTCTCCTGCCTTTCAGGCAGATATCTTCTTTACCATCTGAGCCACCAGGGAAGCCCACAATTGTCTCAGGAGTTTTGCTGAAAAGAACAAAAAATGAGGTGCAGGCGATGTGTTCTCAAAGGTGGAAACTTTGGGAGTTCAGGGGGGTTTGTTTTGTGTTTTAATATTTACTTGGCGTTGTTGGGTCTTAGTTGGGGCACACAGGATCTTGGCTGCCTCTTGTGGGATTGTTGTGTTTTGGCATGCGGGCTCAGTATTTTGAGCACTCAGGCTTAGTTGCTCCATGGCATGTGGAATCTCAGTTCTTCTATCAGGAATCGAACTCATGTCCCTTGTATTGCAAGGTGAATTCTTAACCTCTGGACCTCCAGGGAAGTCCTAGGAGTTCAGGTTTTCTGAGAGCGGATTACCCGTCCCCTGCTTGGCCCTGCAATGAAGATTTCTGTGCTCAAAAAAAGGAAAGAAAGAAAGAGAAAAGAAAAAAAAGGAACTTTGGGGTGATGCTTATTTGAGATGAGAGATATCTTGAATGTGGAGGCAAAAATTATTAATATTTATGCAGGAGGGGAAAGGGGTTCATAGCAAATAACAACTGCCCTAAATGTCACTTCTCTCAGTGGACTGCCCCCTCCTGATTTTGTATGAAAAATGTCAAATATATAGAAAATTGAAAAGCAAATTTCAATGAGCATTCACACACCCATCATTTCAGTTTCACAATTGTTAACATTTCAAATGTCGACTTTTTAAAAGTTAAGTTGCAGGTGTAAATATTCCAGCATGAATCTTCTAAGAGTAAAAACATTCTCCTACATAATCACAATATCATATTATCACACTAGAGAAGACTAACATTAATTCCCTAACGTTTTCAAGATCAGGTTTAAGTTCCATTTTCCCAATTGCCCATAGACTGTCTTTCAAACCGGGATCCAAGCAAGCTCTATGCAATTGCATCTGGTTTGGGGGCGTCCACGGTGGCTCAGCAGTAAAGAATGCGCCTGCAATGCAGAAAACGCAGGAGACGCAGGTTTGATCCCTGGGTTGGAAAGATCCACTGCAAGAGGGTATGACCACCCACTCCAGTATTCTTGCCTGGAGCATCCCATGGACAGAGGAGCCTGGGAGGCTACAGTTCACAGGGCCACGAAGAGTCAGACGCGACTCAAGAGACTGAGCACAGGTTGTATCTCATTAATACGTTTCAATCTAAAACTGCTCCTCCCCCCTTTTTTTGCTCCCTCATGACACTGACTTTTAAGAGACCAGGCCAATAACCTTGTCAGGTTCTCTACCTTCTGGATTTGTCTGATCATTTCTTCATAGTGTCTTTTGACTTGTTCCTCTGTCCTTTTTTCTGTAGGATGGAAATCAAGTCTGAAGCAGAGGTTCTGAAACATCCTCATTGCACAGTACCTTTAGTGCCTCAGTAATTTTTTTCATGGTATTCCTCAAGACCCTAAAGGAATACCTAACTCTCCCATTTATTAAGTAGCTAGGTCCTTGTGATGTAAGAGTTAGCTACAACGGAAAACGTAATGCACATAAATCAAAAGACAAAAACATTTTGTTTCATCCTAACTGCCCACTAACAGGATTGTGTGCAACTGTTAGGCGCTGCAGAACCTCTCAAACTTCAGAATCAGATTAGACACCACGACCCTCATTTCCAGTTCCACAAAGATTTTCAGGGCAGTGCTGGCTTTTAAGCACAGCACTGCCAAAACCCCAGCTTCACATAGATACGTCAACTCAAAAAACATAGCACAAATCTAACGTTGAAACTGTGAACTACTTCATACACACACACACACACACACGTTACCAGCATCACGTCATTCCTCCAACTGTCCCAACTTCTGCCAATGAGAACCCCTTCAAGTTGGCACCTAGGTCCCTTTGAACTGGCCCCACTAGTATTTGAGTACTGTCCCAGGCTTACTTTGTAATTGTCCTGCCTCACACCCAGAAGCAGCTACTTTCCCGAGGAGTCTGGTTCCTTTTAGGGGGAGCAATATCTAGAAACCAAGACCAGAGTGGTTCAGTTTATTTCAGCCAAACATTCAACCACTGATGGATGTAGATGGTTTGAGATTGCCTGTTTAATATAAAGAACTAGAGTGTCGTGTCCCGTGTCTGTGACTGTTGCCGTTAGCTATTGCTGTACAGCAAATCACCCCCAGTAATTAGCGACTTGAGGCAACAAGATAATTTTATTATCTCTTCAGGTCTCTGCAAGGCAAGAATTTGGGAAACAGTCAGCTGGCAGTTCTGGCTCTAAAGCAGACGCTGTGAAACTGTGGCTAGGGCAGTCACGGAAGGAGAGCTAACACAGCCACGGGCCTTCGTCCCTCTTCAGGTAGCGTCAGGGCGTCCCTGGGTGGCCTCTCTCTGGATAGGACAGTTTGAGCTTCCTCCCAGCACAGCAGCCTCAGTGCCCTTAGTCAGCTTATGAAGCCACCAGAGGCTCAAGAGCCAGGATTCCAGCAAGCAAAGCAGGAGGCGCAGCTCGTTTATGACCTACCCTTGGAAGTCACGTGGTGTTGCTTCTGCCACTCCATTGGTCTAAAAGGTCATAAAAGCCCTCGTAGTTCTGAGGGACACGCACGTGGAGGAGGACCAGAGTGTGCGGGATGGGAGTGGAGGGGGTGTCGCAGCCACCTTTGGGAAACATGGCCAGCCACACTGACTCAGGACAAACACAGAGGTGTTAGAAACTGGACAAGCGAGCTCACAGGGACGTTGTTCTGCACCTAACTCTGTGTCCCTTGGTCAGCAGTTGCCATCTCTCCAAAGAATTAGGGATTAGGTTGGAGGCACAGTGAAAGTCAGGGCTTCCCAGGCGGCTCGGCAGTAAAGAATCTGCCTGCCAATGCAGGAGATGCAGGCTTGATCCCTGGGTCAGGAAGATCCCCTTGAGGAGGAAATGGCAACCCACTCCAGGACTCTCGCCTGGGAAATCCCATGGACAGAGGAGCCTGGCGGGCCACAGCTGGACACAGCTGTTCTGCACACATTATGCTTTTTATTCAATTACATGTTTAGGGCTGGTCTGGTGCTGGAGAAGACTCTTGAGAGTCCCTTGGACTGCAAGGAGATCAAACCAGTCAATCCTAAAGGAAATTGACCCTGAATATTTATCGGAAGGACTGATGCTGAAGCTGAGACTCCAGTACTTAGACAACCTGATGAAAAGAGCAGACCCATTAGAAAAGCCCCTGATGCTGGGAAAGACTTGAAGGCAGGAGGAGAAGGGGAGACAGAGGATGAGATGGTTGGATGGCATCACTGACTCAACGGACATGAATGTGAGCAAACGCTGGGAGGTAGTGGAGGACAGGGAAGCCTTGCATGCTGCAGTCCATGGGTTGCAAAGAGTCAGACGTGACTTAGTAACTGAACACCAACAGTGAGGGTCAGAGCTGGAGGCTAGATCAGAGCTTACCTGAGCACCCACTGTGACATTCTCCCACACCTAGTACTCTCCAAGTCAGTGACGATCTTGTTTATGACTTGTTTATCCACAGTAGCTGCTCAGTGCAAGTGTATTGAACAAAATATAGGAACATAGCTGGGGGTGGGGTGTATGTGACACCTCTAGCCGTTAGGTCCCATGGATCCCACTTAGAAAGAGTTTTCTGGGAAAACCAAATTACTTTAAGTGAAAATTTCCTTCCTTGGCTCATATTTTATTTATCAAAGGTAAAGCTAACTGTCCATGAGAACTCTGATCAGGGTGAGATGAACAGTTAACACACAGAGTGGATTAAAAAAAAAATTTTTTTTTTTTTTTTACAGCCTGAAGCAGAGAAATTTGATTTGGGGTTAGCCTCTGAAATGCTATCCCAAAGGAAACGTATACTTTACGTTTGATTTTTTTTTAATGGTAAACGTACCTTTTGACTGTCCATTACTATTCGGGGGAGGGGGAGGTCTTGGGGTCAGTGCCACTCCTTCTTAGGTAATAGAGTTTCTGGTCCATCATAAGCCCCACTCAGGGTTGAAAACGTGCATGAAAAAAATGGGGATCGAGGTTTAGGTTGCTCAGGACTGCCACTAGAGTTCAGCTTTCGGACAAAGTTTAGGGGACAGACGGTCCCCTGGGCTTGGTTTTGTGTTTGCGCTAATCTGGGGTTCTTCCTCCTCCCTTTCTGCTCTCCTGTGTCTGCTCTGTTTCTGCCACACCTGTCCCATCTCCTCTCTCAAACAGGCCAAGCCTGCAGCCAGCCCCATGCCTCTGCTCACCATACCTCCTCAGCCCATGGACTCTCTGCTGCACACCCAGGCGGCTGCTTCCTCATCATTTAAATCTCAGCTCAAATGCCACTTCCTCCGAGAGGCATCCTCCTCACCTGCAGCCTGCCGCCCCACCCGCCTCTGTCTTCCTAGTGTTTTTTCTTTTTTTGCTGCATGGGACCTTAGTTGCATCACTGGAGATCTTTCATGACGGCGCACGATTCTCTACTGGCGGTGCACGTGCTCTTCAGTTGTGGCACACAGGCTTAGCTGCTCCACAGCGTGTGGCAAGTAGGATCTTAGTTTCCCGACCAGGAATTGAACCCATGTCCGCTGCATTGCAAGGCAGAGTCTCTTAACCACTACACCACCAGGGAAGTCCTGTCCTGGTGCTCTTAATGTTTCTCTGAAATAGGTTCAGACCAGGCCAGGAAAGCTTGGGCTCAAGATGTGGAAATTCTGTACTTCCCCATTCTGGCCTCTCACCAGCAAGCCTCCAGGAACTGAAGGGTTAACTCTGGGCACAGCAGGGCGCCCCCAGATCCTGCTCAGCCTGTGTCCACCAGTGCCCAAGCATCCCTGAAAGTCCAGCTGAGGCTGGTTGTAAGGAATCATCTAGATGTTCATGCTGTACTCAGCATAGTGTCCAGGTCTCACTGAAGCCAGGAAACGCTGGCTGTTATTACTATTACTGTTTTACCACCATTATCACCACTGACCTTGAGCCTGTACTATGCTGTGCTCTGGGGTGGCCATGTTCACACCTCCCATCTCCTAAACCCGGTTTCTGTAGCAGCACCAAGGTGGGGACCCAGTGCTCCACGACCCATCTGGGGCTCCCAGGCCCCGGCCCCTCTCTCTCCCCTCCCTCAGTTTCCCTTCTCTGTAGTGCTCATATCTCATTAACCAGTCACGACCCACAGCCTCTTCTTAGGCACCCAAAGGTGACCTACTTTCCCTCCCTGCCTCCCAGCCCCTCTCTTTCCCCAAGCAGGCTTCCACTTCACTCTATTTCTGCCTGTGGGGAAGAAAGGGGTACCTCGGCTGCTCCTGGGGCTCTCAGAAAAAAGAGAGGAGTCAGTCTCTCTAGGGACCTTGCCACTAAGAGAACTTGTACCTTTTCTCTCTTTGTCCAAAGTTAGTAGCCGGACTTTGGGGGAGGGGGTGGGACAAAGAAGAGGTGAATTTCCTGCCTGGGAGGAAATTCAGTGCTGGGGATAGGGGCTGCCTTCTTTGAGCCCCCTTCTGAATTTCTTTGCCCCCTAATCCCCCATGCCCCCCATCCTTGGTCCCTGAGCCTTTGGGGGCAGCAGATGGCAGGGCTGGGGGGGAGTTGATGAGGCAGGAGGAAGGCGAGGTGACCTCTCAGAGGCCCCTGCGGCCTCTCCCCACCTCCCTGCACCCAAGGTGCAGAGCGGGTTCACAGCTCTAAATGTATCCCCAGCACCCGCTGCCAACACCTGGGGAGGTGAGAGAATGCAGTGGGGGTCGGGGTGGGTGTGGGCCCATCCTCTGCCCTGCCACCCGACATTATCTGGGCCAGGGGCTCCTTGCCAGGGCCCGACGTCCTCTTTGCTCCTCCAAGATACTCCATGCAGAGCCGGGACTCCGCGCTGAGAGGCTGCCGCCCTGGTCCCCCGGAAAGCCCAGTGTCCTCATCCGGAAAGTGGGTATGAGGATCCTCTCTCAGGTGCTGAGTGGGGAAGGGGTGACGAGGCGGGCAGCCCGTGGGGTTCAAGTCCTGCCCAGGCCCCCGCCCTCCCTCTGCCATCCTGCCTTCACGGCTCTAGCTGCCAGGCTCCTTCCTCCACTGCCCTGGACCTCCCCTCTCCCCCGACCCCTCCCTCGGTCTCCGTCCTCTCATCTCGGTCCGGCTCGGTTTCCCTGGGGCTCCCTCCTGGCCCCCATATTCCTCCCCTCCCAAAGCTCCCTGACCTTTCCTCCCGCCCTCTCCCACCTCTCCCCTTCCTCCTCCCTTCCCCCACTTGCCAGCTCCCGGGGCTCCTCCAGGCCCCCGACCATCTCTCCCCTCGAGGTCCCTGTCCTGTCCTCTGCCTGCCCCCTTCCTTCTCCCCAGCTCCGCTTCCCCTCCACCCCTTCGCTCTGGCCCTGCCGTGCCCTCCCGCATTCGCCCCTGCAAATATTTACCAAAGGTGCGCTAGGAGTTGCTCCTCTCCCAGCCTCCCATCCCGGGCAGGACAAGCTCGCCTCCCTCTCCCCTGCCCTCCATCCTTCCTGGCTCGTCCCCGGGTCCCTCTGTCTCTTCCCGGTCTCTGTCTCCCCCCGCTTCACCCCTCCCCTCCCCCCTCGGCCGTCCCCCTCCCCCCTCGGCCCTCCCCCCCGTTTCCTCCCTCCCTTCCTCCCCCCCCCTTCTTCCTCTCCTCCCTCCTCTCCCCCCTCTGCTCCTTCCCGGGCAGCCTCCCCCCTCCCGGCGCCCTCCCTCCCCTCCCTCCCGCTCCCCCTCCATCATCAGTATTCCGCTCCCGTCTCTGCCGCTCTCGGCTGCTCCCGGTCGCTGCCGCACCGTCCGAGGCGGGGGCCGGGGCCGGGGCCGGGGCCTGGGGGGGTGGGGTGGGGGGAGAGCGGCGCCCGCGGCCCGAGGAGGGAGGGAGGGAAGCAGGCAGGAAGGCTGGAAGGAAGGAAGCGAGGAAAGAAAGAAGGGAAGAAACGAAGGCAAGAAGGAAGGCGGGCCGGCGGACCAGGGCGCCGGGCGGGCGGCGGGCGGGCGGGCGAGGAGGCAGAGCGGCCCCCCACCCCCCGCCGAACCCCACCGCTGCCGCTGCGGAAGCCCCCTCCCCATCCATAGCCGGGGAGGGGGGCACAGAACGCGAGAGCCCCGGGCCCGGCCGCAGCCCCGCCCCCCCGCGCCTCCCCGCAGCGGGCCTCGCACCCCGGATCCCGGTGCCTCATTGGGGGGGTCCTCCCCCCGCTGGCTGGGCATGCTGTCCCCCGGAAGGAGCCCCTTTCCTCGCTGTGAGTAGCCGCCGAAGGGCCCGGGCGGGGGCGGGAGGAGGAACCGCGGGGGCGCTGGGGGGTGGGGGGGCATTCTCTAATTAGGGGACCGTGGTCTCAGGCCTCCTCCGGGATGGGGGGGGGCGGCAGAGGACAGTGGGCGGGGCCTGCTGGAGAGCAGAAGCCGGTGGGAGAGGCGGTCGGGTGGGGGTTCTTAGTTCTGTGTGAGGGGTCGCCGCCGCCGAGGCATGGGGGGTGGAAATGCACGTCTGGCGGTCGCTGCGTATCCAGCTGTGGGGCTTAGGATGGAGGCTTGCGGGGGGGGGGGCCTCGCTGGATGTAGGTTTGGGCCCCCTCTCTGGGTCGGGGAGTCCGAGTTCTCCCCCCATTGCCCCTCCCACCTTCCACACCGCTGCTGCTTGGGGTGGGGGGGCACTCCAGTGATGGGGAGGGGGGGAGAGGCGGGCACGGGGTTTCCTTGGTGACCGCGCCTGGCAGGAGCGGTTGCCGTGGCAACCGGGGAGAACCGGGGAGTTTGGGAAGTGAGAATGGGAAAAATCGGAGGGGTGACTGGGGAATGAGACACCCCCTCCCCAACCTGCAGCCCTTCTCCCTCTGGGGTCCCCCAACCTTGACTGCGGGGCCACCGAACCCCGGTCCCTCCCTCTTCCCAAGACCTCCTTCCTTGACCCCATTCTGCTTCGTGGGGCCTTGCATCCCCAGGCACGTGTCTCTCTGGGACCACTACCTGCCCCCCACCGTCCTTAGCCTTCTCCGCTTGGGGCCCTCCCCTCCCCCACTTGCTGCCCTCCCAGGCCTTCCCTCCCTCATGCCTGCTCTTCTAGGACCTTCTAACTGCTCCTCATCTTCCCTTCAGGATCCACTCATCTCTCCCCCCCCCGCACCCCCTACGCCCGTCTCTCACTCTCTCCCCAATATCCTCCCTTGATCCCCTCTCCAGGAGACCCCAACTTTAGCATCTTTTTCCTCTAGCCCCCAGTCCCTACCTTGTTCCCCTCAGGACCCTTACCACTTCCCCTCTCTCTTTAGGACCCTCACCTGGGCAGGGGTCTAGAGCTCCTCTCCAGCACTCCCAGACTCTTTCGCTCCATCCTGCTCTGTCCGGGACCCCCTTCTGTGACCTTTCTTCACTCAGGGCCTCCATCCTCGCCTCCTCACTTCAAGGGCTCCCCTAGTCCCCGTCCTCCGGTCGTAGGGGCCTCCTTTCTGGAACCTCTCCTCTGACTCTCAGGTTTTCCCGACTCCCCTTCAGTCCCTGGGAGCCCGAGACCCAGGCTCTGTCCAGGGTTCCTCTGTCCAGGGTTCCGCCCACGTTTTCAAGCCCCCACATCCGCAGGCTCCTCCTTCTCTCAGGCCAGGGGTCCAGCCACTCTCTCTGCAGGCCTCGGGGTCCTGAGGCCCAGGATGCCCCCTCGCCCGCCCACCCCTAACCGGCCGCTCGGGCACTCCCATCTTCCCCCTCCCTCCCCACCCCCACCTCTTCCGAAGCCCCGGGCCGTTCTCCCCGCCCCGCTCCCTGCAGCCTCAGACCAGGCTTTCTGGAAGAGACTTTCTCAGGGTGAGGAAATCCCCTGGGGAGAGCCCAGCTGGGGAGGGGGAGGGGGAGGGAGCCTCAGGGCCGCCCCTCGGCCCCCTCCCCACCCCCTCCCCAGCTGGGAGCTGCAGTCGAGCCTCCGCAGCGCCCCATTGCTATGCGCCTCACATCCCGAGTTCCCGGCCGCGCAGCCGCCAGACAGGAACTCGGGCTCCGGCGGCAGCTGGGAGTAGCCTTCGTCGCTCCCTCCTGGTCCAGGCCGCGGGCAGCATCTTTTCCCCGCTTAAAAAACTCCCCGCCCCCCACCCCCGACCTGGGCCAGGATCGGCCCCCTTCCCTCTTCCTGTCTCTTTGCTCCTTCTCACCTGCACCTCCTTTTCCCCTCCCCACCGTCCTTCTTCCCTGGGGTCTCCTCTGATCCTAGCACCGGAGCGTTCGAAAGCACACTCAGGAAAGAGGGACACAGAGCAGAGCGGGAGGGATTCAGACGAGGCAGGGAAGGGAGGGAGATAGAAGCGACAGAGAGAGGCACAGCCAGAGTGAGAGAGGGGGCCCCGACTCCCAAATACACACACACACAGCTAGGGCGCATCACCACGGAGCCAAACAGACACGAAGTTAATTTCCAAAAGAAAGGAGAGTCGGGGAGAGAAGGGAACACACACCATCCTCACACACAGGGAGCAGGCGAGGCAGAGACACAGGGAGCCACAGACTCTGGGAGCGTGGGGACAGACCCGGGCACAGGTGACAGGGAGTCCGGGGGCACCCCAACACCAGAAAGGTGCAGGGGCGACTAAGAGGCACAGGGTCCAGCCTGCTGCAGAGTCGGCCATCGGTGGAGGGCAAGAGGGAGAGTGTGCGAAAGACAGAGGCATGTGCAAGCAGAGGTGCACATGAGCGTGTGTGCACGCGCACGCACACACACACACACACACACACACACACGAGTCATTCACTCGCAGCCAGAGACTCAGATGTGGAATCAGACAGACCCAGTTAAACACTCGGCTTTGGTACCCAGAGCCAGGGAGGAAGACCGGAAGGAGAGACGAAGCGGCCAGAGAGAGGCCCTCACACCTGGTAGCCCTGGGACCTCACACTCACAGAGACACAAATGTCGAGGCGCGGAGGCGGTGGCCTCAGAGCTGTGAAGGTGCAACTCCATGTGCTTCTGGTCTAGTCTCAGAGCCCAGCTCGAGGGGCCAAGTGTGTCAGTGTGTGAGTGTGTGTGTGTGCGTTGAAGGGACCCAAGCAATCGCCCTCCAACCCACCCTGAAGTTAGGAGAGTGCCCGGGTGCCCCGAGTCAGAGAGCTCGGCAGAATTAAGACATCAAGTATTAGAGGGCCTTTGACGCTTCTCTGGAAAATGGAGCCAGGGTCCGGCGCGCACACGCACACAGGCACCGAGGCCGGTGGAGAGAGGCAGGTCTCCTGGCGGAAGCGGAAGCGCGGAGGTCTCAGCGTCTTCCGGGGTCTGTGCCTCCCCTCCCTACCCTCTTGACTCACCTGTCTCCTCTCCCTAGACGGTGGGGCTGCTCTCTATCCACCCTCGCCCTCCTTCACACCCTCCGTGGCCTCCCTGGCTGCTCATCTGTCCCAAGGTGGCGCCTGGACCTCCTGTCTCCTATCTCTGCGCCTCCATGTCCCGTCCCTCCCCTCGGCTGACCCTTCACCTCCCCCCTCCCAGCCCAGTGCCTTCGGGTCCTAGCTCCTCTGCCTACCTTTGCCTCTATTTCCATTTCTCTTCAGCCAGGCTTCCTGCACCCATCTTCTTTTTCTTCCATGCGCTTGCCCTCCCCACAACCCTGAGCAGTTACACTGGTGTCCTGAAGACCACGAGTCTTAATTCCCCCAGTACTTTTAAAGTGTTTAATGTGTTGCCAACTTTTTTTTTTAATTAGCGATTTCACATAAAAAACTCATCAGGAGAAAAACAGTGTTTATATGTGGTGACTTGTAACTAGACATTGCGGTGCTTATTTTGCAAATAATGAATTATTATGCTGTGTGTTGAGGTTGTTTAGTCGATAAATCGTCTTCTACTCTTGCTACACCATGGACTTTAGACTGCCAGGGTCCTCTGTCCCTGGGATTTCCCAGGCAAGAATACGGGGGTGGGTAGTCATTCCCTTCTCAAAGAGATCTTTCTGACCCAGAGATCGAACCCGTGTCTCCTGCTTGTCAGATAGATTCTTTACCACTGAGCCACCTGGGAAGTCCATTGTGCTATACACTTAAAGCTAATATAATATTCAATTATACCTCAAAAAAAAATAGCAAACTTATCAGCTTCTTTTGAATATTTCTCCCCCACCTCATACCTCTGGGTAGCAGTGGGCTGTGCTCAGGTGCCCTGAGGGCCAGCCCTCCCTACTCTTGTCTAATCTGCTTCATCCATCTGTCTTCCCTACCCTATAGTCAGCTGAGTTTTCCGCCTCTGCTATTTTCTCTTCTCTTCCTCCAAGTGGCTCTTACCACCACCCCCCACACGCACTGTCTACACTTCTTCCCCTGGTTTTCTTCCAGAATTGGGGCTCCCTCTGCCTGTCCCTCTTGCTCCATCATTCTTTGGGGCAGTTTTGCCCCAGCTCGGAGACTCCTTGGAGCCAGGGGCTGCCTCCCTGCCACACCGAGGGAGGGAAGACTCATAAGACCACCAGGCTGCAGAGTACACACAGTTCTCCATGGCCACAGCCCCTTGAGGTGTCTAGAGCCAGTGCTGCGTGAAGCCACCATGTTACAGCCCGTCCTTGGCTTACTGGCAGCCAGGGTGGGCCCCAGACCCTACCGTGTCCCCCGTGGGTCAGGTTGCAGCCCAAAGGCAGGGGTGGGCTTCCCTGTGTGTTGAAGGAAGGCAGGTACACACTTGACAGCTCACCTGGTGCCAGGGCAGGTCTCAGAGGACATGGGGCTCGGTTCCAGGGGAGGAGGGGCTTCACGTGGTCTCATCTTGGAGTCAGGGTGACAGGAGGTCCCCTTGGTGCCGTGACCGTGCCCAGCCCCACCATCAGTTGCCCCGCCGTCACCCTTGTCGGGGTGAAGGCAGAATGACTGTGTTTCCTCTCTGGCAGGGTGTAGGAAGCCTCTTCATCTTTGACTTTAGAAACCCCCTCCTCTTTGCTAGGAAGAACCCCCTTCCCCTTCCCAGTCCCTGAGAGTGGGTTGGCTCTGCCAGAGAGGGGGGTGGCGGGAGAGTTAACAGAGTGGCAGAATGCCCCCTTGTTGCCTGGAAACCTACGTGCAACTGTTGTCATGGCAGGTGGAGGGGACAGGCTGCATCTGACACCTGAGAGATGGGCTGGTGGGGGCTTTGCAGGCGGGAGTCCATCCCAGGGGACAGCTGGTTCCCCAAGACAGCTGCAGAGAGTGAGAACGCTGGGTCCCGGTCTGCGTGTGTGGAAGGGGGATTTGAGAAGCCCGTGTGTGACCCAGATGGGGAGGAGAGAGGGAAGGAGGTGGGGCTGATGCAGCGACCCAGGCCACCCCCTTCCTGTCTCCAGCTGGGTCCCCCTGAACCCCTCAGCCCACACTCCTGTCAAAGTGTTGAGCTTACACCCCAGAGCTCTTGTTCAAACACTGTGACAAGGGTCAGAAACAGCAGCAGCTCCAGCTCTCCCAGAGGGCCAACCCCAGGCAGTAAGTGTGGGGATCTGCCATCCGCTTGTCTGGAACCCTCAAACACAGGGCTGGAGATAGTGATAAGAGCTGACATTCATTAGAACTTACCCTGGGCCAGGATCTGTGCGGGTCATTCCATGCGGATTCGTCCTGTTATCTCCTCTCGGGAGTCCTGGGAGGGAGGCACAAGCATTGTCCCTAGTTTGACAAAAGGGGGAACTGAGGCTGGGAGAGATGAGGTCCTGTGCCCAAGCCAACAATGGCAGGGCTGGGACCGCAAACCCAGGCACTGGTCACCCTGTGGATTGCCTGTCCCAGCTGAGACACTGCTTTCCAGAGGGGGAAACTGAGACCCAGAGAGGGCAACGTGCTGGCCCATCAGGCCCCTGAGTGGCAATTAGGATTGTTAATAATAACGATAATGAGATTGTTAATAATAATCAATTCAGAAGGTTGGACTTCAAAGGAGACACTAGAGTTCTGGTAACTCACGGGTTCTGGCCTCCCAATCTTGTTAATGCCCTTCAAACCCTAGAGGAGATAAGACATATCCTATCCCCTGGGGCCCGTTGTCACAGACGACTTCCCTTGCCAAGGTGAGGGTGTCCAACTGGGCCTGGGTAGGGCACAAAAGCCCCTCAGGTGATTCTGTGGGCCCCTCCACCCAGTGATAAATGGACATTTTTGATCCATGTAGAAATGCTGGATATACATATGGGGGGGTAAGGGATGGAGTCACAATGAGAAAAAGATTTGTTCTTCTGACCCAGTAAGGATAAACAATAATGGTTATTAATTATTTACTAATAATAATACTGGGAAAGACCCTGAAGCTGGGAAAGACTGAGGGCAGGAGGAGAAGGGGGTGACTGAGGGTGAGATGGTTGGATGGCATCACTGACTCAATGGACGTGAGTCTGAGCAAACTCCCGGAGATAGTGAAGGACAGGGAAGCCTGGTGTGCTGCAGCCCATGGGGTGGCAAAGAGTGGGACACGACTGAGCGACTGAACAACAATAATGATTGTTACCACTAGCACCGTACCGAGCACTAGACAGGTCATCCTGAGTCCCCACCTGGGGGGCCGGAGGGGAACATGGCGAGAAAGGAGCGAGTCAGCGTAGACCCAGGCCTCCCTGACAGCCATGCTCTTCCCACTCTGACAGCTTCGCTATCTAGGAGGAGAAGGATGGTCACAGTCACAGAAGAGCTTTATTGAGACCTTTCTATGTGTCGGGCACTGCGCTCAGCCCATCACAGATACCATCACAGATATGGGACCACACATTCCTCACCATCCAAGGAAGCTGATTAGCTATTTTCCCTCATCATTAGCTATTTTCCTAAGTTCTAATGAAATAGCTCATTAGGGGCCCTTGACTATTTGCTGCAGGACCAGCGTCCCTGGGAGACGCAGGATCTCCACCTTGTCTTGGACCCACCGAATCAGAACCTACACTTTCACAAAGTCCCCGTGGATCTGGATGCACCAATGTCTAAGCAATGTGCTCCTATTCAAGGAATTTTCAACTTCTGGTCACTGTTAGTAGAACCACCTCTTCGCTCTCCCCCTTTTTTAAAAAATGTAGTAGTTCTGCACACCCTGGGATGGAAAACAGAGGGCAACATCACCCTTCCAGGGGACAGCAAGGGAAGCAAGGGGGAGGGAGGTCACAGGCAGGCTGGCTCACACCAGGGCCCTCCCCGCCTGCAAACTCACCCCCATGCACCCCTGCGAAGCTTTGGCAGTGGCCACTGTTTTGAAAGCCATCAATACCAGGCTAGGTCCTAGTTCTCTCCCGGGTAGATTCAATTCAACAGTGGTATTAGCTCCTCCTCACCCCAACATCCAGAGTCACGCAGAGTATAGGGGGCCTGGAGGTTTGGCTTCCTTCCCTCTCTGGGCTCCTACCCAGGACCAGGTGGTCACAGGTACATTGAGGACTTGGGAATCTCACTGCACCTCAGTATGCTCTTCTGTGAAGTGGGCCCAAGGACCCCTCAGCAGAAGCCTGGCGTAGAGTAGGCCTCATATAACAGGTGGAGCCAGCCTGGCTTGGGTGCCCTGCTCTCAGTTAAGCTTGTTTCTCCAGCTTTGATCTTCAGAGTCCTTCCAGAGTGCTGTGAGGCTGTCGGGCAAGGTGTCTGAGCAGGAGCCCAAGTCTCGGGGACTCAGAACTGGTTCCCAGTGAGACTGAGGCTGAGCTGGGAGACACTGGGATGGAGACGCTGGGATGGCCGTACCACGCCACCCAACACAGGAACCACTACGGCCGCAGTCACGTGTAGCCATCGACATTTAGATTAATTTAAAGTGGGACTTCCTTGGTGAGCCAGTGATTAGGCCTCCGCCCTTCCACTGCAAGGGTATGGGTTCGATCCTTGGTCGAAGAACTAAGATCCCTCATGCCACAAGATGCAGCCAAAAAAAAATTTTTTTTCTAGATAAATTTAAAGTAAATCAGCAGCTCAGTTCCTCAGTTGCACTCACCGCGTGGCAAGTGCTCGAAGTGACACATGCTGGTGACCACACCCAACAGCGCAGAGAGAAGGTGCTGGGGGACAGTGACCCATTCAAATACTGAACTGCTCCCACACCGGTTGGCAAACAGCTGCTGCTCTTTCCTCATCCCCTGCCCTCCCAGCCCTTTCTCATATGGTGCGTGCTTGCATGCTAAGTCACTTCTGTCCTGTCCGACTCTGTGAGACCCTATGGACTGTAGCCCACCAGGCCCCTCTGTCCATGGGGACTCTCCAGGCAAGAATACTGGAGTGAGCTGCCATGCCCTCCTCCAGGGGTATTCCCCACCCCCACCATGAGGGACTGAACCCCTGTCTGTTACATCTCCTGCATTGGCAGGCGGGTTCTTTACCAATAGCACCACCTGGGAAGCCTCTGTCATAGGGTTCAGTTCAGATCAGTTCAGTTGCTCAGTCGTGTCCGACTCTTTGTGACCCCATGAACCACAGCATGCCAGGCCTCCCTGTCCATCACCAACTCCCGGAGTCTACCCAAACTCATGTCCACTGAGTCGGTGATGCCATCCAACCCTCTCATCCTCTGTCGTCCCCTTCTGCCTTCAATCTTTCCCAGCATCAGTCTTTTCAAATGAGTCAGCTCTTCCCATCGGGTGGCCAAAGTATTGGAGTTTCAGCTTCACCGTCAGTCCTTCCAACGAATATTCAGGACCGATTTCCTTTAGGATGGACTGGTTGGATCTCCTTGCAGTCCAAGGGACTGTCAAGAGTCTTCTCCAACACCACAGTTCAAAAACATCAATTCTTCAGCACTCAGCTTTCATAGGGTACCTGTTTTCAATTCCCGTTTCTCAGATGAGGAAACAGAGGTGGAAAGTATGGTTCCCAGCAGAAAATTGGCAGCAGCCTGGGACTAGAGTGGGTTCACTTCTTTGCCCACTCACCAGCTGGACTTCAAGTCCCAGTTCACCCTTGCCTGGGCCACCTTGCTCCAGCTCGCAGCTGCTCTGTCACTGACATCCTGTGTTAGAGGAGGAAATGGGAGCCCAGAGATGGGGAGGAGCTGGCCCCAGGTAGCACAGCCGGTGACACAGAGCACCCAGCCCAGGGTCCCTCCACCAGTGCCTCCGGCAGCATGGCTGGTCTGCCACCTACAAGTAAAGGTTGTGGTTAGGAGCTGTGTCTAGCCACCTCACCGTTCTCCTCCCTCTTCAACCCCTTTCCCCACCCTCTCCACTTCTCTGTCTCTAAGAATTTGACCCCTGGACGGATCAGAAGGCCCAGGCCTCTCCTCCTGCCTCATAGCCTGCTTCTGCCGCTGTTGCAAACTGGCAGCGTCTTTTCCTTCTCCTCCTCTCCATCCCTGTGGTCCCCTTGCCCCAGCCTCATCCTCTCCCCTTGGACCTTTGACCCAGCTCACCCCTGGCCTCCAGTCTCTCCCAAGAGTCCACTCAGGGGGGACCTCCCAACCCAGAGCGGACCCCACCCTCCCCTGTCACAGCCTCCCAACCCCAGCGTCCACAGCCCTGCCTCTCAGCGGGCAGTGGAGGCAGGACGTCTTTGTAACGGAGCTGGACTCTGCAGATCCCCGGCTCCCATCCGCCTCTCTGGTCCCCAGGGCTTTGTACGCAGGGGGTCCCTCCACCCCACTCGCTGCGCCCGCCCGTCTTCACCTGCGAGCCTCGCAATGGTCCTGCAGCTTTCAGCTTTGCCATCACCTCCTCCCGGCCAGGGGTGGCACCCCTCGGAGACGCTCCAGGGCCTTCAACCCTGAGCTCACGCTCTCACTCAGCCCTTTGTGGGTCTCCCTTCTGGACCGCTAACTCCCCCCAAACAAAGGCAGATTCCTCTGCCCCCTGAGGCCCCACAGCCTGCAGGGAACTCGGCGGTAGGCGGCGCTCGCTGGCACCTCCATTCCTCGAGTGTGGAGAGGCTCTGTGGGCGCCCGGAGGGTTACAGGCATCCAGGATGCAGCTGGACAGAGGAACCCCCTGCCTGGGGAGCTCACCTCCTAGTGCGCAGACAGGCAATCAGCAGGACCAGTCGTGATCCATCAGATAAGGTCGGGCCAGCCATGAGGGTTGTGAACGGAAGGAAGTGAAGTGTAAGGGGTGGGATGGGGAGCGGAGGGCCGAGACACCCTCCCGGAGGTGGCATTGGAATTGGAACGGAGACCGGAATGGAGACAGAGGGAGACGCGCAGACCCAAGGAGGCCTGCTTCAGGCAGAGGCAACAACAGGAGCCAAGGCCCAGAGGAGGGAACAAGCCTGGGATGTGGGTGGAACCTCGGGAGCTAGTGCGGGGCAGCCCCTCTGTAAATATCCCTTCAATGAATATATGGAAAGATCAAATAAATGACCCCGCCAGTGCATCTCTAGGGGGGTGTTGGGGGAAGACAGGAAAATATAGGCTCCCTCACCCGGCAAGTTACCCCTCCCTAGCCTACCCCTGCCAGGGGGAGCCTGGGCCAGTCCTGATCTGAGACCCCAAACTGTCCCCAGCAGCAATCGTGAAGGGTCTGGGCCGCCCTATTACCAGGGTGGTTCTAGCTCAAAAGTTAGGCGACTGTCAACTCCTGAGGCTTTGGGGGTGCTTTTATTTTAAAAGCATTCAGGACACGGACTGGCTCAGAGAGACACACGTGTGAACTTGTTTCATCCATCCCTGAAGCCTGCCAGCACCCTCCCCCCTCCCCACCTTAACAGCTCCCGGCCCCCCCACAGGACAGACATCCAGAGAGGGAAGTGATCCTCTCTGCCCGGCTTTGATGTCTCTCCACCCTCCTGGCTCCAGGCTCCTTTCCCTGCCGCCCCCATCCAGTCCCTCACAGCCGGGAAGTTCTTCTTTAGATCTAACCTCCATCTCTCTTGCTGCGGCGGCAGTCAATTTCCTATCTTTTCTCTCACCTTCTGAACTTCCCCCAGAAAAAAAAAATGAGTACGCCCTGACAGGAATGTTCCCTGCCTCCCTTTTCTGCTCGCCCCGCCTCTCCTGGGCCCCTGAATTTCCCAGCTGCCATCTGCTTGAATCCTCTTAGGCGCGATGCCCTGAGAGTTCTCAGGACTGGGGCTTGGGAGGATGGGGAAGCTGGTGAGGCCTCGGCCCACACCTCGAGTGCCTGTGCCTCCATGCCTCCACCTTCCCCCCTCAGCTTCCTGTCTAGGTTCCTCTGTTCCCCCTTGAAGCCTCTCCCTCTCCCTCCCCTGGTGCCTCAGATGGTAGAGAGTCCACCTGCAATGCAGGAGACCTGGGTTCGATCCCTGAGTCACAAAGAGCCCCTGGAGAGAAGAATGGCAACCCACTCCAGTATTCTTGCCCGGAGAATTCTGTAGACAGAGGAGCCTGGTGGGCTACTGTCCGTGGGGTCTCAGAGTCGAACACAAGCACGCTTTCTGTCTTGCCCCCTCACCAGGCTCCCCTTGGTCTCTGCTTCCTCTCTCCGGCTCTGGGTCTGTCCCTTTGTGCTTCTCACGCCTCTCCTCTCCAGGCCCTCTTGCAGCTCTGTGTCTGCTTTGTCTCTTGCACCACGTAGCGGTGGAGGATCCCAGTGTTGAGGCTTCTCCAGGGCGCTGGGGTGAGAGGCAGCACGGTGAGCTGGCCCAGGGCTGGGGCTTGGGTTCCAATCCCAACTGTCCCGCCTCCGGGCTCCATGACCATCAGCCGTGCCTTCAGCCCTCAGAACCTGCTTCTCCATCTGGGAAACGGGCACAAGGACAATGACCTCCTAGGGCCACAGGGGAAAGCCAGCAGCTCCAGGGGAGGGGGCCTCCCAGGTGGCACTAGGGGTAAAGAACCTGCCTGCCAATGCAGGAGACATTAAGAGGCGCGGGTTCGATCCCAGGGTCGGGAAGATCCTCTGGAGGAGGAAATGGCAACCCACTCCAGTATCCTTGCCTGGAGAATCCCCATGGACAGAGGAGCCTGGCGGGCTACAGTCCACAGGGTCGCAAAGAGTCGGGCACGACCACGTGGCTTAGCACACACACACGAGGTGACGGCAGGCAGCACTCAGTTGGCGCTGGGCCCATAGTGAAAGCTCACTGGAGCTCCCCGTCACTGTCACGGTGCACCCTGGCCAGTAGGGGTCACAGAAGGCAGGTCACATTTGAGCAGGTCCCCCAGGAGAATTGTCCCTGCTCTCATGACAAACTGGAAAGTCTGGAGCCACTCAGCTCTGGGGAGGCTGACAGGGAGGGGCCCCGTCCCAGCTGTGTCTTTGGCCTTGAACAGGTGACTTTGCTTCTCTCTGCCTCACTTTTCCTGTCTGTGAAATGGGGGTAAGAGCAGTCCCCTGTCAGAGGGCCAATGGAAGAGCTATGGTAAATGCTAGCCAACCTACCAGCACGGAACTCAGTCCCTCAAATACTGACAACTGACCAGAGCTGGGGTGTGAAGGTCTTGAACAAATGCAGGGAAGAACTGTCTTTAAAAGGGAGCGAGGTGTTTGGCCCGAGGAGCCTGGGGGAAGCGGCTGGGAGAAATGAAGAAAACCCCAAGAAGTTGAGGTAAAGGGTAAGGGAGGAGCTGGAGAGCTGGGGGGGACCCAGGGAAAGCCAGAGGGAGCCCTGGTGGGCAAGGCTGCAGGAAGGGCCATGAGGGGGTCGCTGGGGCAACTGCTGCACCAACCTCAGTGACGAGCCACTGGGGTCGACGGGTAGAGATCTCGCTGGGCTAGATACATGGCGGACATTCGTACGTTGTGGTGGCATTATTCAAGGAGATGGTGTGAGTCAGGCGTGTACTTCATCCGTGAAGAGGGTTAGCCAGCACTCCTGTTAGCTGGTTTGGAGGGATGTATCTGGGGCCAGGTGTCCCCTCAGCACACAGCAGTGTAGCCCACACAGGTGGCATTGGAGGTGTGGCTCCCCTCAGATTGCCTGTGTTTGGTGGGTGCGCGCAGCTGCCCTGGGGACCTTGGGTAGAGTATCTGGGAGCCGATCAGCCAGGTGGCACCAAAGAGTAGGCACGGATGTCCAGCTGAAGGCGGTTGTGTTCAAGGTATACGGATGTGCTGCCTCCACCAGGCTGGCCTCCTGGGATGGGAGGGAATGTCTGGATCCAAGACGTTGTAAGGGGGTGAGCCTGAGATGTGCAGCTGGGGGTGCGTATCTGGGCTGAGTGTGCAGAGAGGGGCATCGCTGGGTGATGGTAGGAGGGAAGGCGTCTAGATGATGAGTCAGAAAACCTACCTGCTGATGCCTCACCTACCCTGTGCCAGGCGCTAAGTGCCTGGAACCAGAGTGCACACAATAGACGCAGTCCCTGCCCTTGAGGAGCTTACACTCATGGGCTTCTAAGAGGTCATCTTTGTTGTTCAGTCACTGCAGTCAAGTCCAACTCTTTGTGACTCCCAAGGACTGTACTCCGCCAGGCTCCTCTGTCCATGGGATTCTCCAGACAAGAATACTGGGAGTGGGTTGCCACACCCTCCTCCAGGGGGTCTTCCCCCCTCCAGGGATCAAACTTGCATCTCCTGCAATGGCAGGCAGATTCTTTCCCACTGAGCCACCAGGGAAGCCCCGGTCAGAGAGGTAACAAATGCAACATAGACGAAGCAGAGAATGTTCTGGTGTGAGGCTGGGGTGCTGTGTGATGCCAGGTGTTCAAGCTGGCCTGAACTGAAAAAGCAACCTCTGAGCAAAGTCTTGAAGGAGGATGGGACGCCTGAGGGTCCAGGCAGTGGGAAGAGCATGTGCAAAGGCCCTGAGGCAAGAGTGTTTGCCTGGATCTGGAAGCAGTAAGAAGTTAGTGTGTCACGAAGTGGTTGAGTGAGTAGGGGAGCAGCAGAGGGTCCGCTTAACCTTGGTCAGGTTACACACACACACACACACACCTACCCGCCCCCTCCGACCCCCTCCACCTGCCCAAACAGAGTGTGAGGCTGCTGAGCAGAGGCGGGGCAGGACACCTCAGGCCGCCTGTGGGAACAGTCTGGGAGGGAGGGCGAGAGTCAGAGAAGGGAGACCAGGGCACCTCTGATCACCCAGGGGAGATGGTGGTGGGGTTAAGAAGTGGTCAGATCTGCATTTACTGTCAAGAGAGAGCCATTTCCTGAGCCAGTCAGTCCCCCAGTGGCCCCGTGAGATAGATTCTATTATTATCCCTGTCTCACCGCGTTTTTCTGCAGCTCAGAAAAATGAAGTCACTGGCCCGAGGTCACACAGCAAGTCCAGGACTCAAACCCAGACCCCCTGGTGCTTGATCTATGGTTTTCTACTACTGCTGCTTGACGGTGGGGCCTGGAGGGTGGGGGTAGCGTTTGTCAACATCGCTACGGGCATCTGCACATAGAAGGGACATGAGGGGGAAAATCTGTTGGATGGATGCATTCATTGACGGATGGATGAATGGAATGAATGGAAGAGGCTGCCCTGCCCATTTTGCAGAAGTGTATCAGGAGGCAGGTAGCTGGAAACAGCTGAGGTCCAGCAGGAGGGGACTGCGCCTGGGGTGGGTTTCTTTGTGATATGAGCAGGGGTGGGCCCTCGGGCTGAAGGACTGGGGTGACGTGGGCCCGGGTTCGCTGGTATATTGGAGTGGAGGTCTGTGCCCATGTGGTGGGGGGAGCGCTTGGGGGAGCTTCTGGGGTGCTGAGGGGAGCGCCTGCCGGCAGAGGAGCCCTAGCTAGGTTGTCTGCACTCTGGGGGGCAGGTGTGGGAGGGGGTGGTGTGGCCAGCGGTGGAGGGGGGCGGCCAGCGCCCGCCCAGCCTGGTTTTGCAGCCCGTGAGGTTGTCTGGACCACGAGGCCGGGCTTGGCACGGCCCAGAGCCCCCCTTCCCCCCCTTCCCGGGGCAGCCCAGCCTTCAACCTTCCTCCCCCGCTTCCCTCGACCTTCCCCGGCTGCCCACAACCAATGGGTTAATTAGATAACAGAGCCTTTGATTAGCGGGGGAGGGGGAGGCCTCCGGCGCAAGGAAAGGGGGGGAGGCGGACGAGGAGGAGGGAGGGGAGGCGCCCGCCCCGCGCAGGAAGCGAGGAAGAAGATGGGGGGAGGGGGGACGGAGCCGAGGCGCACAGCTTGGCTCTGCACTGCCGTGTGACTAGAAATTGTAATCGCGGAGAAAGCGAGCGAGAGACAGACGGAGCCCGGCCGAAGGGAGACCGAGACGGACGGACCGACGGACAGAGAATCTGACCGAGACGCGCTCCCCGACCGACCTACGAGCGGGTGATGGGGGCGCAGCGAGAGTGAGGAGGAGATGGAGGAGAAGGAGAGGGGGGCCTGGTGGTCCCAAGGGCAGCGAGACAGCGAAGGGGGCGCCTGAGGAGGGGGTTGGAGGGGGCCCCTGAAGAGGTGGACGGGGGACTGGAGGAGGCAGGGGTGTCAGGGAGAGAGCAGGGGGCCGGGGTCCCCGGGGGGAGACGGGAGGCGGACGGAGGTGGGGGCGGGGGTAGCCGACCGGAGGAGGCGAGCCGGGAGGGGAGGAGGAGACGGTTGCTGCAGTGGCCTAGACGAGCCTCCCGGGGGGGTGGGAAGGGCGACAGGCGAGGAGGGGGGGGCGCGGGGAGACCCAAGAAGCCCCTGCGCCCCCCCCCACAACCTCGACGGGAAACCCTGGAGGACTGGGGAGGCAGAGCCCCCGGCGGCTGGAGGCATGCAGAGGGGGGGCCTGGGGCGCAGGGAGAGACCCAGCGGAAGCCGAGCCACTGGGGTGAGTGTCCCTCGCGGTGTGTGTCGGGGGCCGGGGGGCGGTGGGGGAGACAAGGACGGAGAGATGGCGGAGGGCGAGGAAGGAGGGGAGGGAGGCCCAGGCGCCGCAGAAGCGGGTGGGGGTGGCTGCGGGCTGGCAGCGGGCGAGATGGGCACCGAGGCGGCGGGGAGAGAGACGCAGCGGCGGTCTGGACCTGGGGTGGGCGCTACCGGGCTCTCACCGCCCGAGGGGCATCGCGATCTGGGGGTTCCCGGGCCTTGAATCCTGGCCCCCTCGGCCTGCGCGGCCTCTAGGCTCGGTGGCGGGGGAGGGGGGCGGCGGAGAGGGGAGGGCGGGTGGCTGGCTTCTCACCAGTCTCGTGAGGTGGGGACGGGCATGGTGGGCGCAGGACGAGGACCGAGCACCCCACCGCCCTCGCAGGGCACACAGAGAGAGGCGCTCGCAGCTCCCTAGCCCTCCGGGCAGAAAGATGAGTCCTGGGGTGTAGACCCAGGACCAGCCCTCCCCCCACCGCGCCCCCCCCCCCCCGTGTCTGTCTCTCCGCTCTGTCTCTCTTGTCTAGCTGTTGCTCTTCCCCTCACACACGCGCACAGGCACACGAACACACGCACATGCATTTTTTTTTTTTAATCCGAGTTACAATGATGTTGGGAACCGCGAGCGGGAGCGGGAGCGCGTGCGTGACGGAGTGCGGGGGCGAGCCGCCCCTGGTCCGCGGTCTGGGAGCGCCAGGGCGCGCCCCGTCACCGCTGAGGGTGCGCGCGTTTGTGCAGACCGCACCCGCCCCATATCCCCGGTCCCCCTGGACTCCCCAGCGTGGGAAACTCTCGGGTCAGCCGTGTTGAAGCAGAGCTCGCGGGCGTGGGCGCGCGCGTGTGTGTGTGCGCTTGGGATGGAGATGCTGCTTGGAAGGGAGGGCCGGGCGGCCCAGGGATAAACCCAAGACCACAGTCCCCTTCTGCCACTACCCAGCCAGCTCCAGGCTCCTCAGTGGCCTCATCCGTCAATTGGGTATCCTCACAGCTTCCTCCCGAGGCTCCCAGGGAGCTTAAACAAGCGTGTGCAGAGTCTGGCGCAAGAAGGGGCTGACTCACAATTCCCAAGTTATTGTTTTCAGTGCGACCGTCCTGACTAGCCCATCTCCCTCTAGCCCGTCTCTCCTCCAATGGAGATGGGGGTGGGAGGACCTGACCCCACGCCGCCCCCTCCCCTCCCAGAGCTCCGGGTGGGAGTCCCCAGTCACCCAGCCCCTACCCCAGCAGCAGCTCAGCCTTATCCTGCGGCAGCCACTGGCACAGACCCACCAGCCGCCATCGTGGCCTCCAGCGCCTGCCACCCTGGGCCACCTCCTCCCCTGTCATCACGGCCAGTCCCCTACCTCCCCGAGGGCTTCCTCCCAGCTTCACCTGCCCACACCCGGCATTTCCCCACTTGCCTTGTCTGGCACCTCACCTTCTCCTTCAAGGTCCCCCTTTGAGTCTAACTTCAATCTTTCCAGCTGCTGCCAGGAGGCGCAAGGGAAACAGGAGCCCCGTGTGTGATGGTGGGTGGGGTGTCCGGGTCCCTGGGAAACCTGGCCTCTGCAAGCACTCTCTGGAGGGAGGAGTGGGGTGAGGGGGCGTCCAGAGGCACGTGCAGGTGGCAAGGGGACCTGGGTGGATGCTGAGTCAGGCGCCAGACCCCAGCTCTGACTTTCTCAGCTTGGCTCATCACCTTTTGTCTGTCACTTCTGTCTCGTCTCTCATTGCATCTCCACCTATCGACATCCCTTTGTGAAATCACACAAGGAAGCAAGTTTTTAACCTAGCTGCTGTCTCCACCTGTCGGCACATCCTCTCCCCCTAGACTCAGTTTTCTGTTCTGGGAAATGGGCATAAAGTCTTCCCAGCAAGGAGATGGTGTGCTGAGGGCCAGCCCCCGCTGTCTGCCTCCCTCGGCCTGTTGGGCCCTCATCACCTGGGACCTGGGGTGGCCTCGCCCCTTGGGTCCTGAGCCTTGGGTGGCAGCCGCAGCAGAGAGCTGTCTGGACTTGGGGGAGGAGCTGGGCTTCTGGAGGGGGAGGTCCCTTCCCTCACTGAGCCTCTTCTTCTCTCCCCCCACATCACAGCCCCCCGGTGCCCAGGCGGAGCATGAACATTGAGGATGGCGCGCGCCCGCGGCTCCCTGTGCCCCCCACTGCCGCCCGGTAGGATGTCCTGGCCCCATGGGGCCCTGCTGTTCCTCTGGCTCTTCTCCCCGCCCCTGGGGGCCGGCGGGGGCGGCGTGGCCCTGACATCTGCTGCCGGAGGGGGCGCCCCGCCGGCCACCTCCTGCCCTGCGGCCTGCTCCTGCAGCAACCAGGCCAGTCGGGTAATCTGCACCAGGAGAGAGCTGGCGGAAGTCCCGGCCAGCATCCCTGTCAACACACGGTACCTGAACCTGCAGGAGAACGGCATCCAGGTGAGCCAGGCTGGCCGCCATTGTGGGGGCCCTGGGGCAGGGGCGCGGGTGGTGGCCAGTCGGCCGGTCCGTCCTACCTAACCCACCAGCTCTTCGTGCCCATCCTTCCGTCCCCTGAGCACTTCTCGGACGCCGTGTGCATCTTCGTCCCTTGAGCCAAGGCTGCGTCTTGGGTTTTCTCAGCATGAGGCTCCTCCATATGTCTGGGCTGCGGCAGGACCACCTGCCTGCCTCCCACAGCACATTAGCTGCAGGTCGTGCTGGGGGTGACCCTTCGCTGAGGCTCCCTGTGCCATCTGCACTGCTGCGCCTGCAGCCTGGGGCATTGGGCACGTGACGCTGGCCTCAGTTTCTCCATCTGGAAAATGGGGATGATGAGAGCTCTGCCCGCAGGGTGGGTGCAAGGGCGGCTGGACTTCATACTTGTCAAGAGTGTAGACTTGCTCTGGCACGGGTAGCGCTCATTCGCTTATGGTTCGGGTCTCCCGGCCCCACGGAGTCTTTACGAGAGCCAAGCGCTCCCAGGTGCTGGCTCATGCTGGAGCGGGGCAGGTGCTATCTGATTATTATTGTGGTTAAGATGGATCGCCCAGGATGCTTTGGGGGCAGAGCTGTGCTGTTTTGAAGCAGGGTGTCTCCTTCTCTGCTCTGTTGAGTCTCGGGCTGGATCATCCTTGGTTGGGGGGTCATCCTTGGTTGGGGGAAGTCATCCTTGGTTGGGGGAGTCATCCTTGGTTGGGGGAGTCATCCTTGGTTGGAGGAGTCATCCTTGGTTGGGGGGTCATCCTTGGTTGGGGAGGATCATCCTTGGTTGAGGGGGGTCATCGTTGCTTGGAGGGGGGCGTCCTGTGGGCTATAGAATGTGGAGTGGCGTCCCTGAGCACCAGAAGCCAGTAGCATCCCACCTCCCCGTCCCACAGACATCCCTGGGGGACGGAGGGAATCCCCTTTGGTTGAGAGCCACAGCGGGGGAGGGATTGTGTGGGTGGTTTTTTTTTTTGCCTTGAGGCATGTGGGATCTCCTCACCCATGGAACAGACTGTACCTCCTTTATTGGAAGGCAAAGTCTTAACCCCTGGACCACCAGGGAAGCCCTGAGAACCACTGGGGTTGGCTGGTTTGGTTTCTGCTTTGCCCTGTGGCAAGGCAGGCAGAACCTACCCCAACCAGGGGTCAAACCCACGCCCCCTGCGTTGGGAGTACGGAATCTTAACCCCTAGACCCTCCAGGAAGTCGGAGACCCTTTCTTAAAGGCCTTTGGTCAGTCCTCTGTCCCCATGCAGGCCTCTCCCATCCCAGCCTGCAGAGCCATGAGACAAGAGGGGGCTGAGCTAAACATCTGCTCCCACTGAACCTCCTAGCCTGACCCCAGGACGGGGAGGGGTTAGGGACCCCCCATCTGACCATGTGAGGACTGGGGCCCCGAGGGGACCTCTTGCTACGGCGGCGGGGTGGTCAGTGGCAAGAGAAATGCCAAAGGCCAGGCTGTTGCTTCCTGGGTGGCTGTGGTGATAGAAACCCCGAAGCCAGAGTTGGCCCGTCACCCAGCCCCGCTCCCGCAGGACTGTGTACCCCCGCACCCCGTCGCCCAGCCCCGCTCCCGCAAGACTGTGCCCCCCAACCCCGCCACCTTTGCCCAGCCCAGCTCCCGCAGGAGTGTGTGCCTCCACCCTGCCACCTTTGCCCAGCCCAGCTCCCGCAGGACTGTGTCCCCCCCGGGCTCCAGGCCGCCTCCCCAGCCGCCTCCCCCAAGAGGCTCCCTTTCCCGCCCCTGATCTTGGAGTCCAGCTTCAGTCTCACCGCTCTGTCCAGCTCTCCCTTAAGTGGGTCCTCCATCCTCGCCCTTGTTCCCCCTGCCCCCTCGCCCTGTCCTCCGGCACCCCTGTGATGGCAGACCGATGCTGCCAGGCCCTTCCCTCTCCCTGGGCAGCTTCCACTCCAGGAGGGAAGGAAGGCATAGCCGACTGATGGCAGGCCGGGGGAGCTGGGAACTGGGAGCCTGAAGTGGGGAGGTGAGCACGTCAGGGATCCTGTCTGTGATGGAGCTGCAGAGTGCACGCCACAGCGGCCTCCCCGTGGTGGGAGCAGACCGCTGTGGGGAGCTCGATGAAAAATTCCACCCCTCCAACAGCTGCTGAGGGCGTGTCCCCACCCAGGTGCCCCCACCTCCAGCCCAAACTGGGCACTGGCCTCAGACAGCCGCTGAGCAGCACCAGTGCCCCAGCCCTGCCAGCTGCTAACTCCACACACCCAGCCCATCCTCCCAGGGGCCTCCACGCAGGCCTGGCGGTGCCCTCTGCCTGGTTGCTGTTCAGTCGCTGAGTCGTGTCTGACTCTCTGCAACCCCATGGACTGCAGCATGCCAGGCCTCCCTGGCCATCACCAGCTCCCGGAGCTTGCTCAAATTTATGTCCATGGAGGCGGTGATGCCATCGAACCATCTCATCCTCTGTCATCCCCCTTCTCCTCCCGCCTTCAGTTTTTCCCAGCATCAGGGTCTTTTCCAGTGAGTCGGCTCTCCGCATCAGGTGGCCTGATGTAAAATGCCCTCTGCCTAAAATGCTCCAAAACCCCCTGGTCTCTGGAAAGAGTCCAGGCTCTTGCGCAACAACCGGTCACTCTCCCAGCCCTGAGAGGCTGCTCAGGCCATCCCCTCGCCTGAACGTGCCTCTCTTTGGGCCCTGAGGTCCCCCAGGCGAGCCTTCCCTCTGGATCCACAGTCCCCCAACATCCCTGGCCTTCCCTCTTAATGCTTCCATCATTTACTATCACCTGGTCACCTTCCACGAAGGAGGCTGTAGTATAGGTACTTGGGACACATCAGTGAGCAAAATTGACCGCCAGGCGCGCCCTCCCAGCACACGCATTCCAGGCCCCTGTCTAAAAGGAAATATGCATGCGTGCGAAGTCGCTTCAGGCAAGTCCGATTCCTCGCAGCGCCGTGGACTGCAGCCCACCAGGCTCCTCTGTCCATGGGATTCTCCAGGCGCAAATACTGGAGTGGGTTGCCAAGCCTTCCTCCAAGGGATCTTTTCTTTTTTTCTTTTTTTTTTAATTTTTATTTTTACTTTATTTTTCTTTACAATACTGTATTGGTTTAGGGGATCTTTTCAACCCAGGAATCAAACCCACATCTCTTACATCTCCTGCACTGGTAGGCGGTTTCTTTACCACTAGCACCACCTGGGAAGCCCAGGAGGAAACGTGCTTTGTGTTTCAGATGTTAAGGGCTGTGGGGAAGGAGGCTGGATGGGGGTGAGGGGTGGTGGCTGCAGCTTTGTAGGCACAGGGGTCAGGGCGGCCTCAAGGAGAAGGTGACATTTGAGCAAATGTTTGTTTTCAGGTGTTTTGTTTGGCTGAGCTGTAGGGCTTGTGGGATCTTAGTTCTCTGACCAGGGATGGAACCCGAGCCCCCTCCAGTGGAAGCGTGGTGTCCTAACCGCTGAACAGGCAGGGAGTTCCTTGAGTACATGTTTGGAGGAGGTGATGGTGGGAGCCTTGTGGGGGCGTTCTGGGCAGGGAGCAGCAGGTGCAAAGGCCCTGGGGTGGAGCCTGCCTGGTGTGTAGGAGGAACAGCCAGGAGACTGGCGTGGCCAGAGTGGAGTGAGCCACAAGGAGAGGGCGGGGGGTGAGGACAGAGAGCGGACAAAGGGGTCGCGTGGTCACGGTGAGCGCTTGGCTCTTCTCTGCCGGAGCCAGGAGCCAGGCTAGGCACTGAGCAGAGGACGTATGGGCCCTGACTTGGGTCTCTCTCTGGCCAAGGTGTGGGGACCCCAGAGGCAAGAGTGACGGCAGGCAGGCCTGTTCGGAGGCTGGTGCAGAGCTGAGGAGAGACAGGTTGGTGGCCCGGCACACTCCCGGACTGGTTGCGGTGGCGGTAGAGAGAAGCTGACAGATCCTGGGTCTGTTTGGAAGGTGGATACCACAGACTTTTTCAGCCAAGTGGATCCGGGAAAAGAGGGGGAGAGGACGACTCAGTCTGCTCATGTGTCTGTCACCCCCTCTCCCAGGCCACTGGCCAGCAAACCATGAAACCCACACGCCTGTCAGATTATACATGTATGAATTTATTACAAAAGTCATGCAAACGTCTACAGCACCCATGGATCGCATATATTATAAAGCTTATACAAAAACGGCTGCCGTTAAAGGATGATGTACGTGTGTGCTCAGTCACGTCCAGCTCTTTTGTTACCCTAGCATGGACTGCAGCCCACCAGGCTCCTCTGTGCATGGGATTCTCCACGCAAGGATACTGGAGTGGGTTGCCATTTCCTTCCCCAGGGGGATCTTCCCGACCCAGGGCTCAAACCCTCACCTCCTGCATTGGCAGGCGGATTCTTTACCGCAGAGCCACCTGAGAAGCCCATTAAAGGATGGCAAGCATGTCTTTTTTTTTTTTTTTTTGGCTGAGCCATGTGTCATGTGGGATCTTAGTTCCCTGACCAGGGACTGAACCCACGCCCCTTGCAGTGGAAGCTTGGAGTCTTAACCACTGGACCACCAGGGAAGTCCCCAGGCATGGCAGGCATGTCTTGAAGTCCTAACACTTTCGTGTCTCACCCCTGGAGGTTCTTACACCCCCTGCTTTGAAGAGCACTAATCCCCTACCCTAAATCGCATGTTCCTTGAGGTCAGGGAATGTCCAGTCCACAAAAGCAGATGATTTGAAACATTTAGTAGAATCGTACACCCTCGGTGGACACAGGCAGATAGCAGGAGAAGTGAGGTCACTTTAGTTACCAAATAACTTTTTAATTATTCAGATTTTAAAAACTGAAATAACTCACCCTTAGTTCCACCACCTAGATATAAATAACTACTGTTTACATTTTGTTTTAAAGCCTTCCTGGCTCTTTTCTGTGCCTATGTAAATGTGGTTTTAAATTATTTATTCTAGAATAAACACAGATTAATTTAGGAAAACTAGGAAAGATATCTAAATAAGAACACAGGGACAAAGTCAGGTGTCATCCGACAACCACCAGTAACTCCCATTAACATGTGAATTCTTTTCATTCAGAGGCTCAGCACGTGCACCTCTGTGCATAGGACAGGTTCAGGTCTCTAAAGAGATACTGCTTTTATTTTTTAAAAGAAAAAATGGAATCACCCCATTTCATACTGGTTTGCAACTGACTTTTGGCACCTAGGAGTTTAACCGTGAACATCTTTCTCCCTGATTCTGATACTTGTCTGTTGTACGTTTGTGTGTGGTCAGTCACGTCCGATTCTGTGACCCTGTGGGCTGTAGCCCTCCTGGCTCCTCTGTCTATTACTTGTATTTTAACCACCACATTAGATTCCGATATGTGGGCGTCGGGTTAACTCGTCCCTTCTTATTTCCAATGTTTTAACTGATGTAAGCAATACTGCAGTGAACATCCTCAGGGCTTGTTCTTTGTACCATTCTGGATTCTGCCTTGGGGATAAATCCCGAGAAGCGAGACGGTCAGGTCAGAGGCTGTGACCTCCCCAAACACACATGCACACACCCGAGGCCTGGCCCCATAGAGGTGGCCGGGGTTGGGAGATTCAGGAGCCCCACCCCCTTGTCCGTGGTCACCTGCTTGTCATCTGGGCTCCCAGCCAGATGGTCACCTCCCTGAGGGCAGGGACTTCCCCGGCTCCCTTCTGCTTCCCCAGCACCCAGATCAGAGCCTGGCACACACTAGGGCTCAGCAGGTGTTTGTCTAAGGATAGAAGGCCAGCCCGAGGGGACCCTCCGTGAGCTGTAGCAAGCCTGCCCTGCAGCCCCCCGCCCTAAGAACTGGGGGCAGCCCTCAGGTTCAATCACCCGTTCCCACTCGCCCCGGCCTACGGTCCAGCGAGGGCGAGAACCACACCAGGAGCGCAGTGCCCGTGTAGCCGTGGGGACAGGGGCCAGGCCCTCGGAGATGCTTTCTAGGCAAAGCCCTAGGGACTCGCCTTCCCTCAGCCCCGACGCCACTCAGGCTGGGCACATGCCCACCCTGGCGGGCTCAGGGCCACCTCTGCTCCCCTGGATCCTCTTCCAGGTAGAAGCCAGGCGTCTGAGCAGAGCTCAGCCAGCTCACCCCTTCCCAGCCCCAGCAGTCCTCCCTGGGACCCCTCCCTCAGTCACAGCCTCCTCTCCTCATCTCCTCTCTGCTCCCCTCCCCACCCCCACCAGAGCCGACCATCCGCGTGTGTTTACTCTGGATCTTTCTGCTTGTGTGCATTCTTGCAAAATGTTTATTGTTGCGTTGTGTGGATGCGTTGTTAATTTATGTAAATGAAGCTGCGTTATAGACGGCTTCTTTTGTCTCACTGTTTTCACCAGGCCTGGGGTGTTAAGAGCCTTCCAGGTCGTCGCTGTGTGTGTGTGTCTGTGTGTGTATACTCGGTTGCTTTAACTGCTGCAGAATTCCCTTGATGGGCGCCCCCACCAATCCCCCCAGCCCCCAGGAAGCTTCAAGCTGCCCCCACCACAAGCCCTCCCTCGGGAGCCCCTTGGGGGCTGTGGCGGGATCATGTCTTCGGAACGCACGCCAGGGGGATTCAGAGGACATGATGCATTCGACCCCACAAAGTACACTGACCCGCCCAGGCTTCTGGGGGCTGCCCTGGTCCCTCTGGGGGCCCACCAGGAGGTCCTCTGGGCAACGTGTGTGGAGTCACTTGACTAGGAAATACGCTTCCATCCTAAGGAGATGCTCAGAGTTGTGCTGAAGGCTGTGTGGCCCAACAGCCAAAACACAGAAGCAGCCTGGGCTCCCGGTGATCAGACATCAGTTCAGTGAATCACTGAGCGTCCTAATGACAGAACATCCACGTGCCGATTTAAAATGGAGTTTCAGGGGCTTCCCTGGTGGCCCAGCGGTGGTCCTTGCAAGGCAGAGGACATGGGTTCGATCCCTGTTTGGGGAACTAAGATCCTATGTGCCTTAGAGCAACTAAACGCCAAGCGTTGCAACTACTAAAGCCTGCACGCTCCAGAGCCAGCACACAGCTGCATAGTCCGTGTGCCGTATCAAAAGATCCTTCATGCGCAACTAAGACCCAATGCAGCCAAATAAATTAATAAAAGTTTAAAATGGAGTATTGAAGACTATTGAAGGACACTGGGAAATGCTCAGAAGATCATATTGAACTTTTCAAAGGATGCAAGTAGTATGTCCAATGTGTCTTTAAAATTTAATTTAAAATTAAAACAAAATCCAGGGACCACCCAGATGTATTAACAGTGCCTGTGTTTTGTTTTGTTGTTTTTTTAATTTTTTGGCCACACTGCTGCTTGTGAGATCTCAGCTCCCCAAACAGGGTGCGGCCTTGGGCTCACAACTGTAAAAGCACTGAGTCTTAACCACTGGATCACCAGGGAATCCCTTTAATTTCTTCTTGATGTCTTGTTCATTCTCTAAATTTTCTACAGTGAGGTTAATAATTTTTGTATCTGGGAAAAAAATGAACTTAAAAAATAAGTACAGGGCTTGTTTACGAATCCGCCTGCCCATGCAGGAGACTCGGGTTCGATCCCTGGTCCGGGAAGATCCCACAGCCTTGGAGCGACTAAGCCTGTGCTCCACAACTACTGAGCCTGTGCTCTAGAGCGCGGGAGCTGCACCTACTGAGCCCTCCTGCCTAGAGCCCGGGCTCCGCAACAAAAGACGTCACCGCAAGGAGAAGCCCAAGCACCTCACCCGGAAAGTAGCTCCCGCTCCCAGCAACTAGAGAAGAATCCACGCAGCAACCAAGACCCAGCAGAACCCAAAATAAATACAGCTGTTAAAAACAAAAATAAGTACAAAATGTTACACAAGCCGAAGGAAAAAGTCTACACTGGGATTTGCTCACCTTTCCCTGGAGAAGGGAGAAAGGACTAGTTTGTGGAAGACTTGCCCTGACTCGTTTGTTCCTGTAGCAGCGGGATTGCGCCCATGACGGGTGCGGGAGCAGGGGCACAGGCAGCTTGTCCCCCTGCTCGTCCAAGGCCACCCAAATCGCGGTGACCCCGACGGCTTGCCCCAGGAGCCGGCCTGGAAAAGCGAGGCCCTGCCAACCGGGCTTTGGCTTCAAGAAAGTCAGTCTGTTGCAGAGAAGATCCCACCGTGGTGCGTGACCCAGGCGAGCACCAGAAATGGCTTTGCAGTTACGCGCCAGTTTGTGATTTTCTGGGTAGTCGAGTCCTCACCAGCATCAGGAAACACAGGGAGTGTTTGACTGGATGGACTTTTCCCAGCCAGAGCTCTTGAAGGAGGGGAATGGTGAGCAGAGCGGGTGCAGAAGGACCGTCTCTGGAGGTCAGCAAGGACAGGCTGGTGGGACTCCCCACCCTGGGTCACTGGGGTAGGAAGGGACAGCCAGCCTCCGGGGCCACGCCCAGGTTCCCAGGACTGGATGCCTAACTCAACCTCCCCAGCTTCCATCCTGACTCCCATTTCTTCCTTACTTCCTTCGGAAGCGCCCCCCCGAACCCTGGGTCATCCTACCGCCCCCAGAACCCTGGATCACCTGTTGCCCCCCAGAACTCTGGGTCATCCCAGCGCCCCCCCAGAACCCTGGGTCACCCCAGTGCCCCCCAGAACCCTGGGTCATCCTATCGCCCCCCAGAACCCTGGATCACCCTGTCGTCCCCCAGAACCCTGGGTCATCCCATCGCCCCACAGAACCTATCCCGTCGCCCCCCAGAACCTATCCCATTGCCCCCCAGAACCCTGGGTCTTCCCTTCACCCCCCAGGACCCTGGGTCATCCCAATACCCCCCAGAACCCTGGGTCACCCCAGTGCCCCCCAGAACCCTGGGTCACCCCAGTGCCCCCAGAACCCTGGGTCATCCTGTCGCCCCCCATAACCCTGGGCCATCCCGTCGCCCCCCAGAACCCTGGGTCATCCCATCACCCCCCAGGACCCTGGATCACCCCATCGCCCCCCAGAACCCTGGGTCTTCCCGTCACCCCCAGAACCCTGGGTCATCCCAACGCCTCCCAGAACCCTGGGTCTTCCCATCACCCCCCAGGACCCTGGATCACCCCATCGCCCCCCAGAACCCTGGGTCATCCCATCACCCCCCAGAACCCTGGATCACCCCATCGCCCCCCAGAACCCTGGGTCTTCCTGTCACCCTCTCTGACACTTAGTTTCCGCATCTGTCAAGAAAGGACTCTGGAAGCCTTGGAAGTCAGGAAGACTCTTCCTGACTTATTTTCATTTTGACATGTAACACACACACAAGAAGAACGTGGACGTGAATGTCCAGCTCAAAACGATCATCAGAAAGGGAAGGGCTGGGACTTCCCTGGTGGTCCAGTAGCTAAGAATCTGCCTGCCAATGCAGGGGACACGGGTTCGATCCCTGGTCTGGGAAGATCCCACGTGTCTCCGGACAACTAAGCCCGTGCGCCCCAACTACTGGGCCTGAGCTCTGGAGCCCGGGGGCCAGAACTACCGAGGCCCAAGTGCCCTAGAGCCCGTGGCCCCAAAAAGAGAAGCCCAAGTACCTGCATCGGAGAGGAACTGCCGCTCTCTGCAGCTAGAGAGAGCCCGCATATAGTAATGGAGACCCAGTGCAGCCAAAAATAAATAGAAAAGTGGGAAAAAACGGCTCCTTGCTTCCGCTTCATGGGGTGAGCGTCTGATCCCTGGTCGAGGAATGAAGATCCCACGTGCTGTGTGGCGCAGCCAAAAAGTGAACGTTTTAAAAAAGAGAGAGAGAGAAGGGCCACGTAAACACCACCAGGACGAGAAATGGAACATAAAGAACCTCTGGACCCTCCCCCAGAGTCCTCACTCCGGGCAGCTACCCTCCTGCACATCTGGCTGCTTCTGCTCTGCCCACCTGCTGAGGTGCATCCCTGGGGTTTCCTGTGGCCGTGGCTGCTCCCCTTTCCCTTCTGTATTGTTGGGTCACGTTCTATCCATTGCAGATACCTCAGTTCCGCTTTGCATTTCTGTTGACGGGCATTTGGCCACACCAAGCAGCATGTGGGATCTTAGTTCCCCGACCAGGGATTGAACCCACGCCCCCTGCATTGGAAGTGCAGACTCTTAACCACTGGACCACCAGGGAAGTCCTGTTAATGGGCATTTGGATGGTCTCCAGGTTAGGGCTCTCACAGGCTTCCCTGCTGGCTCAGCAGGTAAAGTGTCAGCCTGCCAATGCAGGAGTCACAAGAGGTATGGGTTCACTCCCTGAGTCGAGAAGATCCCTTGGAGGAGGGCATAGCAACCCACTCCTGTATTCTTGCCTGGAGAATCCCATGGACGGGGGAGCCTGGTGGGGTCCATGGGGTCGCACAGAGTCGGACACAGCTGAAGCCACTGAGCACACACGCAGAGTGAGAACTCTGCCTGCTTTTAAATTTCGTTTTCCCGAGTGGGAGGAGATGTGGGTGGAGCCCCTCCCCCATTTATCCCTTGAGAGTGGGCTGCCTGCCTTGGGCTAGGGTGGGAGGGGCGGCAAAGCTGCCTCGGACTCAGGTTTGTAGGTGAGTGGGCCCAGGAAATGATGCCACACGCCTCGGGCCTCACAGGGCAAGTCCTGTGCCAGCAAGCTGGTCTGCTTCTTTGAACATCGGGCGCCCCGGTGTTCCCTCTGGTACCCACCCTGATGGAGGCAGAATCCTTTAGGTCTTGGCCCCCACCCATCTCTCCCCTCTCCAGCCTCCTGCATCCTGGGCAGGACACTGGCCCTTCCTGCTCCCTCCTAGCTCAGCACCTTCACGTGTGCTGTTCCCTTTTTCTGGAATGCTGTTCCACTCTGCCACTCACTTGGGCAACCCTGGCACTTAGGATGGTGGGGGACTGTTGAGATTTGACTCACGAGCCCTCCGACACATTATGGAACCCACTGGAGCCTCAGTTTTGTCATCAGCAAAACGCAGATAATGGTCCATCTTACAGCTGTCAAGAGATTCCATGTCTCTAACCTTTGGACCAGCACGTACTGAGCACCACTGTGTGCCGTGTGGTCTTGGGGGCCCTGGACTCAGCGCCTCAGCAGGTCTGATGAGGGAAGAGCGCCTGGCGCCTTAGCACGCATGCCCACAGCCGATGAACAGTGTTGTGGTAGTTAGAGGTGAACAGCGAAGGGGCTCAGCCATACCTACACATATGTCCATTCTCCCCCAACCCCCCCGCCTCCCCTCCAGGCTCCCTGTGCTCTACAGGAGGTCCCTGTTCAACCCCAGAGCTTTACCCACCAGGCTGCAGGTTGACCTGTAAGGGTGGCTGGGCAGGGTCTGTCTGAGCACAGTGGCTGTCTGGGGAGCCGACACGTGGACGTCAGGCAGTCTCCTCTCCCACCCTGGCCTGAGCACCCCCTGCTGCCCCATGTAGCTGAGGACAGCCAGCCCAGGGAGCATGCTGAGAGTTTGGTTTCAGCCGCCCTCTCCCATGATGGGTCCTGGGGCACGGCAGGGGAGAGCTGCCCCGGCCCCCCTGGAGCCTCTCGGAGCCCCTGTTAGAGCGGTACCTGGTACGGCCTGGAACCTCTTATCAGGGACAAATTGGCTGGATCTGTGGGCGGTGCAGGAACGGTGATGGAGAGGATGCTGCGTTCTGGGTGGCCCCTGGGCTGGGCCGTGTTGTCGTGATACATATTTGTTCTCAGTCCTCAGGGCCCGTGTTCCCATGTTCCAGAGGGGACTCAGGTCCCAGAAGGCCGAGTCTTAGGCCTGGTGGGGCTCCGTGAGCAAGGTGGGAGCCCTCAGTGGTCCGCACGCTTGCCCAGCTCTGGCCACATCCTTGCAGTCAGACAAATCCCCACTGAAAATGGGAAGCATGAGTCCCTGACCTCAGAGAAGCAAGAAGTATGAGGAGTCGTCATAAAAGCAGTGGGTACAGGAGAAAAGAAACAACTAAAAAAAAAAATCTGGGAATGTGGACTTCCCTGGCAGTCCAGTGGTTAAGACTCTGCACTTCCGACGCAGAGGGGTGCGAGTTCGATCCCTGGCTGGGAAACTAAGATCCCACATGCCGTGGGGCAATTAGGCTCAAGTGCCCCAGCTCCTGAGCCCAAGTGCCTCAACTAGGACCCAACACAGCCCAAGGGGAAAAAAAAAAAGTGAACCTAAAATAATTAACGAGAAAAAAACACCCGGGAATCTTACTAAATTTTTGTTTCCAGTTCATTACGTTCAAAACCTATAAAAGCGATTTATCTTCATAGTGTTCAGATGAACAATTCGCCTCATGGTTCTCCAACCACAGTTAAATTTTTAATAAGGGATTTCTTGACAGTTTATTTTGTTAAAAATCCCAACAGAACACGGTGGGTTTTTTTTTCCCCCCAACGTTAATAGCATTTATCTACCACTACTGAAGTGGAAAGTCCCCTAATTTATAGGCGAGGTTACAGGATGGAAGGAGCCGGGGAGAAGTCCCCGGTGGGGAGGGAGGTGGTCAGGGATGAGACCATGTTCCCAGGCCGGCCTGACTGCTGTTTGCATCCTTGACAGTTAGCACAGAGCCAGGCTCTCGGGTTGTGGGGGGAGGCGGGAGGGCTTGGCAGGATGTCAGCGTTCCCTCGAGCTAGAGACATCAGGCTCAGAGAGCAGGGAGATTTGCCTGCTCCGGGAAGCCAGTCCCCACCTTGTCCATCCCACTGTGTGTCAGTGGACACAAGGGTGAGCGGCCCTTAGCACCAGAGAGGGTTTGGGGAGGGGTTTCAGATGGTGCTGGGTGAAGGGGCCGCAGGCCTGCCTCTCCCCTGCGGCCAGGGCACCTCCCAAGATCTGTTTACACCATCACCCCTTAAATGATCATTTGCATAATTAGTATGTTGGGTATCTCTGGTCCCCTCTCAAGGTCGGGCTCTGGGAAGTCAGCTGTGGCTGTGTCTTGTCCCTGCTGGATTCCCAGAGCCTGGCACAGTGCTTGACACATAGCAGGCGCTCAAAGAGTATCTTCTGAATGAGCGAGTCAGCAGGTGGGTAACGTGAACAACGGACGGGCTCTGCAGCTCAGAGAAATGCATTGGAACCCACAGAAGCCCCAGCCCTCTCGGTTTAGGTGTGGGCGTGGTGGAGACCCGGTGTTTCGATTCAGGAGATGCAGACACTGAGTCTTTGTTCTGCTACTCTGGAGCTGTGAGACTGAGGGCAAATGACTTTACCTCGATAAACCTCCATGTCCTTAGCTGTAAACCACCAAATGTGCAGAGAGAAGGCAAGGGCATGTGGTTGGTCATCTCCATGTGACAAGATTTCCACAAGGATCAAAGCAGATCACAACCTCCAAGTGCTTAGCACAGGGTCTGTGAAATGCTAGGCACTCAACAAATACTAGTTTCCCCATTTGACTTGTCGGGAACCTGCCTTGGATGGTCCTTTGTTAGAGTCACAGATGGGATCAGCCTTGTATTCTCTGGAAGAAGAGGAGAGGAGTTGACTGGCTTTGATCTTTAGGTTGTTGTTCAGTCGCTCAGTTGCGTCTGACTCTTTGCGCCCCATGGACTGCAGCACACCAGGCTTCCCTGTCTTTCACTATCTCTGGGAGTTTGCTCAAACTCATATCCACTGAATCGGTGATGCCGTCCAACCATCTCATCCTCTGTTGTCCCCTTCTCCTGCCCTCAATCTTTCCCAGCATCAGGCTCTTTTCCAATGAGTTGGCTCTTCCCATCAGGTGGCCAAAGTATTGGAGCTTCAGCTTCAGCATGTCCTTGCAATGAATATTCAGGGTCGATTTCCTTTAGGATTGACTGGTTTGCTCTCCTTGCTGTCCAAGGGACTCTCAAGAGTCTTTCTCTAGCACCACAATTTGAAGGCATCAATTCTTCGACGCTCAGCCTTCTTTATGGTCCAACTCCCACATCCATTCATGACTACAGGAAAAATCATAGCTTTGACTCACAGCTGGATGCTCTCCAAATAAGCCTTGTCCATTCTAAGCCTTGGCTAAGCCTTGAACAGGGTACAGAGAAGGCAGAAATGATTCAGATGAAGTCTACTCATGAAGACTCACAGCCCAGGCAAGGAGACATACACACTGAACCAGCACAATAAGGGTCTGCTCAGAGAATGCCTGTGACGAGTCAGTGAGCGCCAGCCAAAGAGAGACTCCTGGCAGAAGGCGATTGGAATGTTCCAGGGAACTAGAAGCCCAGGTGGCATTAATGGTAAAGAACCTGCCTGCCAGTGCAGCAGACGTAAGAGACATAGGTTCGATCCCTGGGTTGGGAAGATCCCCTGGAGGAGGGCATGGCAACCCACTGCAGTATTCTTGCCTGGAGAATCCCATGGACAGAGGAGCCTGGCGGGCTGCAGTCCTTGGGGTCGCCTAGAGTAGGACACGACTGAAGCAACTGAGCAGCGGTGGCAGGCATTCCAGGCGGAGGGCACAGCCTGTGTGAAGGCAAAGAGGCTGGGCAAAGCATGGTGAGCATATAGAACCTCGTATGTCTCCCTGTGGCCAGAGCAGGGGGCGGGCAGTGAGGCAGGTCCAGAGCCTCTGATATCAGGCAGAGGGTCACAGGGAGCCGTGGGAGGGCTGTGAGCAGGGATGTGGCAGGATCTGAACTGCACTTTAGACAGTTCTGGCAGCTGATGTAGAGAAAACGGCCGGGGAAGAAGCCAGAAGCCCAGAGGTACGACAGTTGTTAACGGTCATCATCAGCCTCATCAACAATTTAAAAATATGTATTACTGCCTGCTTGCCGTGTCCCGGGCATTCAGTATCTTGTCCGAGCCTCACAACGCTGCAGGACCTGCAAGGAAAATGGTTTCAGAGACGCACCGGCCACCTGGCCAAGCGCGCACCGCTGGTCAGCAGCAAAGCCGAGATTCGAACCCAGCCAGCGCTGACTCCCACCCGCAGCCCCCACCCCCAACGAGGGTGCTCCCCAGTCACCCTGCAGAGAGGAAGAGGGAGAAGAGACTGGAATCCGGTTACAAATAAAGGGACTCACTATTTAAAGCAAGCCTACAGTGCCGCCTCAGTAAACCCGGGCTTCGCTTCTCTGCCACACCCCCGGCCTGTGGCCTGCTTATTCCTGAGTGCATCATTAAAGGGGCTGCCAGGGAGATCCCCCCAGCCCTGCCTGGGGAGTGCCCCTGCAGCTCCCGTCACAAACCCCCTTCCCAGCATGAAGGGGGCAAAGCATGTGGACCAGGAGCAGCCACAGCCCTGGGTGGAGCCGGACGCACCTTTTGGATGTGGTGTGGTTTCAGTTGCTTTGTGCAGAGAACCAGGGAGACCTGGGCACACCTACCAGCTGTGGGCTTCCCCCAGGCCCGGTGAGCAGCCCTGCTGAGTCACTCGACCTTGCTGCGCTAATAGCACCGGCCCCACCGGGCTGGGCAGGACAAGCCGGGCTGGCAGTTGGGGATGCCCAGCCCAGAGCCTGGCACTCATCGCTGCAGCTCAGATGCTGCCTGCGGGTGCCAAGCCTTGTGCCGAGCCAATCTCGCCGAGCACCTGGTGTCCTCCAGCCGGCTCTGCAGGCCTGGTGTTGAAGGTGCCCTTCCATGGAGGACGGTCCTGCTCCATTTGCTCCTTCAGAATTGCCCTATCCTGACTCAATAAGTAGGCAAAGGATGGGTGAATGAATGAGAGACATTTGGGTTCAAGAGGGTGGACCAGAAAGAGGGCTGTTAACGTGGAAGAATTGATGCTTTCGAACTGTGGTGCTGGAGGAGACACTGGAGAGTCCCTTGGACTGCAAGGAGATCATACCAGTCCATCCTAAAGGAAACCAACCCTGAATACTCATTGGAAGGACTGATGCTGAAGCTGAAGCTCCAATCCTTTGGCCACCTAATGCCAAGAGCTGACTCATTGGAAAAAAACCCTGTTGCTGGGAAAGATTGACAGCAAGTGGAGAAGGGGACGAGAGAGGATGAGATGGTTGGATGGCATCACCGATTCAATGGACATGAACTTGAGTGAACTCCGGGAGATGGTGAGGAACAGGGAGGCCTGGCGTGCTGCAGTCCATGGGGTCACAGAGTCAGACACGACTGAGTGACTGAACAAGAAGAACAAGAGGGTCAGTTCAGTTCAGTCGCTCAGTAGCGTACAACTCTGTGACCTCATGGACTGTAGCACAAGAGGGTGGGCGGGAGTTTTCCAGGTGGATGAAAAGGGTAGGGCATTCTGAGCAGGGTAAGAGTGTATGCAAAGGTGGAGTGCCTGTGAGATAGTTCTAGAAGTTGATACTGGCTGAAATGCAGCTGGAGTGATGGCTGCAGGTGAGGGGGCCAAGCCAGGCTTCCAAAGCAGGCTGAATCTCCCCGGAGGGCACTGGGGAGCCATGGAGGGCTCTAGAGGAAGGCAGAGGCCAGGTCAGCTCCAGGTGTGGCAAGGCCCTGCAGATGGACTCAAGAGGAAGAGATTGGAGGCTGGGAAGGTTGAGACATAAGCTGGGCCATGGGAACAGAGGAGGCGTGAGACATTCAAAAGGGACAGAACTGGCTGGCTTGCTGGCCGACCAGCCCTAACATGGGGAGGCTGTGGACAATGCCGGGTGCAAAGCTACATTCCTGCTTTTGACTGGGAAGGCGGGCTGGAGGGGCCCTGCTGAGAACGGGGACCCTGGAAGGAGTGGGGCAGGGTGGGGCATGTGGACGGATTTGCTGGGAACTAGGGAGGACCACAGGGCATTGTGTGACTCAGACAGGGTGAGGGGGCGATGGGGCAGCTCCCAGAAATTCTTTTCATTTATTTATTGGTTGGTTTGGTTGGCTTCACCTGGTCTTAGCTTCGGCACGCGAACTCTTAGTTACGGTGTGAGGGATCTAGTTCCCTGAGCAGGGATGGAACCCGGCCCCCTGCACCGGACGCATGGAGTCTTAGCCACTGGACCACCAGGGAAGGCCTTCCCAGGGGATCTTGCCGGCACCTGGGCCAGCAACCCGTGTTCTCAGCTTCTCAGTCTAAACCCTCAAGTCTGACCTTTGAAGAGTCCACCTCATTCTCTGCCTGGTAATTAGTAATGACTGCATATTACTGTTATTATTATTGTTGCTATTAATAGAAACAGCAACTAAAAGGCCTGCTTGGGGCTTTGCCAGCGTTTCCCAGGGCGATGAGGAAAGGCAGCCTGTGAGAAGGGTTCTGTGGCTATTATATTTGGGAAACTCAGAGTTGTTGAGCAAAGCAAAGGGCCGGCCAGTTTGATCGGGAAAGCTTTTTGTCATGCTGCTGTTTCGAAGCTCACAGGATGAGCGGGCTAGAGAACACACTGGGCTCTTTCTGGGGTCGCTTAGGGAAGGAAACCCAGGCTCCCGCGGCCCACGCAGCAGGGCTGGGGCTCCAGGGCCCCTGAGAGCTGCCAGGCCAAGGCTTTCGGGCCCCCCTTCTTCTCAGCCCCAACTGCAGGCACAGACTTGGTGGGCTGCAGAGTCCCCAGGCCAGTCCGCCCTAGCTGAGTCCAGGTCTAAAGGTGAGCCTGTTCACTGCAGGAATTGAGACGAGGCAGGGGCATACACAGGAAAAGAAAAAACTGACCTTGTCAATTCCATCACCGAAAGCAGGTGTAGCTCCAGGAAGAGATTCTAGGTGGGCACGGAAGTCAGGTTTCAGAAGCATATTTATGACGTGGGGAAGGCTCACAATATCCTATTATTGAGGGGAAAGGCAGGAACCGGCTGCTAAGGGCGTGGCCTGTCAAACACACATCAGACCTCAAAGACTTAGTGTGGAAAGAGTGTAAAATAGGGGCTTCCCTGGTGGATCAGTGGTAAAAGACCCCAGCTGCCAATGCCGGAGACACAAGTTCGATCCCTGGTCCCGGAAGATCCCACATGCAGCGGAACAGCTAAGCCCGTGGGCCACAACCATTGAGCCCGTGACCTAGAGCCGGTGCTCAACACCAGGAGACGCTACCACAATGAGAAGCTAGAGCATCACAATTAGAGAGTAGCCCCCATTTTCTGCAACTAGAGAAAAAGCCCACGTAGCAATGAAGACCTAGCTCAGTAAAAATAAATTTTAAAAAAAGATTGTAAAATATCTCATGTGTAAGTTCTCCCCTGGATTACATGTTGAAATTATAATGTTGCTGTTCAGTCACCAGTGAGTGTACGAAAGTTGCTCAGTCGTGTCCAACTCCTTGCGACCCCAAGGACTATACAGTCCATGGAATTCTCCAGGCCACAATACTGGAGTGGGTGGCCGTTCCCTTCTCCAGAGGATCTTCCCAACCCAGGGATCGAACCCAGGTCTCCCACATTGCAGGCAGATTCTTTACCAGCTGAGCTACCAGGGAATCCAGTTCAGTCGCTAAGTCGTGTCCGTCCAACTCTTTGCGACCCCATGGACTGCAGCACGCCAGGCTTCCCTGTCCTTCACTGTCTCCCAGAGTTTGCTCAAACTCATGTCCATTGAGTCAGTGATGCCATCCAACCATCTCATCCTCTGTTGTCCCCTTCTATCTTGGAACTATCAAGCTAATCAATCACTAAAATTGATTTCATCTGTCTTGGGTTTGTGGTTTTATTTTTTAATGTGGCCTCTAGGAAATTGATGATTAAACACGTAGCGGGCATCATGTTTATGTTGGGTCGAGCCAGCAGGAACGGTGGTTCTTGTTTTACGATAACTGCACCAGGAATAACATTGTTCCTTATACTGGGGTGCCTCCCAGGTTAGAGTCTCTTTTTTTAAGTTTATAAAGTGTTCTTCTCCTTAAAAGTAATTTTTCTTCATTAAAGAGAAAGCGTAACTTAAGAGAAATAACTTAAGCCCATAAGCCCCAGATGCTGGAGTTCACCACCAAGAAGTGGCTAGGGCATGTCTTTCCGGCCTTTTCTTGCTGTGTATATGCACACACCCAGTTCCTTGGCTGTTTTTTTTTTTTTTTTTCAAGTTCTATGAAGTCATCAGTACACTGTCTGCTATTTAGGGTTCTCCATTATCCCCTTAATACTCAAATGCAAGCATCTCCATGGCATAACTAGGCTGCAGAAAAGCTGTCTGATGGCTGCGCGGTCTCCCGTGCCTTGGTGTAAGCAGCACGGTGATTGATGAGGAGAATCTGGTAAGATTAGATTCTGTGTCCCAAGCCCAGCCCAGCGCTGCCCCTTCGGTGGTCCATCAACCTCCACCCTGACAGGTGGCAGCCGAGTGCAAGGGTGAAGAGCTGGGACTCTGGAGCCAGACAACCTCGGTCGGATCCCAGATCTGCCGGCCCCTCCTGGGCGTCCCTGGGCCAGTCACTGCGTCTCTCTGCGCTTCCACTTCCTCCCGCTTTGTCCTTGTTCTGTCACTCAGTCGTTCCCCACTCCCTGCTACCCTGACTGCGGCACACCAGGCCTCCCTGTCCCTCACCAGCTCCTGGAGCCTGCTCAAACTCACATCCATCGATTCAGTGATGCCACCCAACCATCTCATCCTCTGTCGTCCCCCTCTCCTCCTGCCTTCAATCTTTCCCAGCGTTGGGGTCTTTTCCAGTGAGTCAGTTCTTCGCATCAGGTAGCCAAAGTATTGGAGCTTCAGCTTCAGCATCAATCCTTCCAATGAATATTCAGTATTGATTTCCTTTAGGATTGACTGGTTTGATCTCCTTGGAGTCCAAGGGACTCTCAAGAGTCTTCTCTAACACCACAGTTCGAAAGCATCAATTATTCAGCGCTCAGCCTTCTTTAGGGTCCAACTCTCACATCTGTACATGACTACTGGAAAAAATCCAAAGCTTTGACTACATGAAATTTTGTGGGCAAAGTGATGTCTTCTTTTGAATACGCTGTCTAGGTTAATCACAGCTTTCTTCCAATGAGCAAGCATCCTTTAATTTTATGGCTGCCAGTCACTGTCCACAGTGATTTTGGAGCCCAAGAAAAGAAAATTTGTCACTGTTGCCACTTTTTCCCCATCTATTTGCCATGAAGTGATGGGACTGGATGCCATGATCTTAGTTTTTTGCATGTTGAGTTTTAAGCCAGCTTTCCCACTCTCCTCTTTCACCCTCATCTTCCTACTTAGATGGAGATAATTCATAACCCCCCGTGTGACACCCTCGAGGCTGAATGTGTTTGGCTATCTGATATTAGGAAGGTATTCATATATAGCATATAGGTTTACAGCACCCCCAACAATCTCATACTTCTTAATTCTGGAATGTTTCTAGAGTGGAATGTTTGGCTAGTCCCAAGAAGGGGATCAATACAAGCTTTAAACAGCTTCACATGAGTTCTGATCAGGTTTTGCCACCAAATGGGGTTTGGTGCCAAAGTTATTGAGAAACCTGGCTTTTGGAGCTCTATGGATTTCATAGTTGCTCTATGGATTTCAGGGCGATTTGTTGGATTAACTGAGTTGTTGGCTGTAAAGCATTTACAATAGCTTCTGGCACCCAAGAAGTATCCGAGGGATGTTAGCTGCTGGCATAGCTTTTTAAAAAATCTTTTGGCCATGCCATGCATCGCGTGGAATCTAGTCCCCCAGCCAGAGACTGAACCCATGCCCCCTGCGAGGGCAGCACAGAGTCAACAGCTGGGCCACTAGGGAAGTCCCTAACTTTTTTTGATTTTTTTTCTTTTTTTTGGCCATGCCACAAAGCTTGTGAAATTTTAGTTCCTTGACCAGGGACCAAACTGGAGCCCCTGGCAGTGAGAGCTTGGAGTTCTAATCACTGGACCACCAGGGGATTTCCTATATTTAATCTTTTTGATTAAATACTTTATATGGGATAAAATGCCTCCCATGTTACGGGTGGGCTTCCCTGGTGGCTAAGCTGGTAAAGAATCCGCCTGCAATGCTGGAGACCTGGGTTCAATCCCTGGGTGGGGAAGATCCCCTGGAGAAGGAAAGGGCAACCCACTCCAGTACTCTTGCCTGGAAAATTCCATGGACAGAGGAGCCTGGTAGGCTACAGTCCATGGGATCACAAAGAGTCGGACATGACTGAGTGACTTCACTATGTTATGGGTACAGTTTCGGAACTTTTGACAGTTGCATTCACCTTTGTAGCCACCACCCCAACTAGGGACATTTCTATCAGCCCAGGAATCCGGTTCCCTGGTGGCCCTTGGCAGACTGTCCTCCCCCTGCCCCGGAACGTACACACACACGTGGAATGGACAGGGTTCTGTGGCACATGCTCCTTTGGGTCTGGCTGCTTTCACCCAACCTGATGCCCATGAGATCCATCCAAGTTGTTGTATCCAAAGTTTGTTCTTTGTCCTTGCTGAGCCATCATGTCCCATCCTGCAGACACAGAGCGTGGCTCCATCACCAGCTGATGGGCCCTGGTTCTTTTCCAGCTTGGGCTGCAATGAACACAGATGCTGTGAGCGCCCATCACAGGCTTTTGGATAGACATCTGCTGTCCTTTCTCATGGGGAAATACTTGGGAACTGGAAGGGCCAGGTCCCAGGTAACTAACTCTCTGTTTCACTTTATAAGAAAAAAGCCTCAAATTACTTTTCCCCAGTGACCTCATGGTCTTACAGCAAAGATGGAGACGTGGGGAGTCATCGCCCGCGCCAGCACTCAGAGCTCTTTGATCCAGACATAGATAACAGACTCCTGGTTGCCAACGGGGAGCGGATGGGTTGGGAGTTTGGGATTAGAAGTTGCAAATGGTTATATATAGAATGGATAAACAATGTTTTACTGTATAGCACAGGGAACTATATTCAATATCTTGTGATAAACCATCATGGAAAAGAATAGAAAAAAGTGTGTTGTATATATATATATTTTTTCATATATATGAATATATACATGTATTTTTCATGTATATATAACTGAATCACTTTGGTTTACAACAGAAATAAACCAACCAGGAAAAGTGTGTTAGTCATTCAGGGTGTTTGACTCTCTGCAACCCCCTGGACTATATAGCCGGCCAGCCTCCTCTGCCCATGGGCTTCTCCAGGCAAGAAAACTGGAGTGGGTTGCCATGCCCTTCTCCAGGGGATCTTCCCAACCCGGGGATCCAACCCAGGTCTCCAGCATTACAGGCAGATTCTTTACTGTCTGAGCCACCAAGGAAGCCCAAACCAACCATACTTCAATAAAATAATTTTTTAAAAAAATCCTCTGTGGTCCACCCGGTTAGTGTCAGTATCACCGATGGTGTTTCCCCTCCCCCACCTCAGGTGATCCGGACGGACACGTTCAAGCACCTTCGGCACCTGGAGATCCTACAGCTGAGCAAGAACCTGGTGCGCAAGATCGAGGTGGGCGCCTTCAACGGGCTGCCCAGCCTCAACACCCTGGAACTGTTTGACAACCGGCTGACGACGGTGCCCACGCAGGCCTTCGAGTACCTGTCCAAGCTGCGCGAGCTCTGGCTGCGGAACAACCCCATCGAGAGCATCCCGTCGTACGCCTTCAACCGCGTGCCCTCGCTCCGCCGCCTCGACCTGGGCGAGCTCAAGCGGCTGGAGTACATCTCGGAGGCGGCCTTCGAGGGCCTGGTGAACCTGCGCTACCTCAACCTGGGCATGTGCAACCTCAAGGACATCCCCAACCTGACGGCCCTGGTGCGCCTGGAGGAGCTGGAGCTGTCCGGCAACCGGCTGGACCTCATCCGCCCGGGCTCCTTCCAGGGCCTGACCAGCCTGCGCAAGCTGTGGCTGATGCACGCCCAGGTGGCCACCATCGAGCGCAACGCCTTCGACGACCTCAAGTCGCTGGAGGAGCTCAACCTGTCCCACAACAACCTGATGTCGCTGCCCCACGACCTCTTCACGCCCCTGCACCGCCTGGAGCGCGTCCACCTCAACCACAACCCCTGGCACTGCAACTGCGACGTGCTGTGGCTCAGCTGGTGGCTCAAGGAGACGGTGCCCAGCAACACGACCTGCTGCGCGCGCTGCCACGCGCCCGCCGGCCTCAAAGGGCGCTACATCGGCGAGCTGGACCAGTCGCATTTCACCTGCTATGCGCCGGTCATCGTGGAGCCGCCCACGGACCTCAACGTCACCGAGGGCATGGCCGCCGAGCTCAAGTGCCGCACGGGCACGTCCATGACCTCCGTCAACTGGCTGACGCCCAACGGCACCCTCATGACGCACGGCTCGTACCGCGTGCGCATCTCCGTCCTGCACGACGGCACGCTCAACTTCACCAACGTCACTGTTCAGGACACGGGCCAGTACACCTGCATGGTGACGAACTCGGCCGGCAACACCACGGCCTCGGCCACGCTCAACGTCTCGGCCGTGGAGCCCGCGGCGGCTGGAAGCGCCGGCGGCGCGGGCGGCGGCGCGGGCGGCGGCCCCGGGGGCGGCCCCGGAGGCGGGGGCGGCGGCTACACCTACTTCACCACCGTGACGGTGGAGACCCTGGAGACGCAGCCCGGAGAGGAGGCCCTGCAGCCGCGCGGGACCGAGAAGGAGCCGCCGGGGCCCACGACGGACGGCGTCTGGGGCGGGGGCAGGCCCGGGGAGGGGGCAGGCCAGGCCTCCGCGTCCACCACGGCGCCCGCCCCTCGCTCCTCGCGGCCCACGGAGAAGGCGTTCACCGTGCCCATCACGGACGTGACGGAGAACGCCCTCAAGGACCTGGATGACGTCATGAAGACCACCAAGATCATCATCGGCTGCTTCGTGGCCATCACGTTCATGGCCGCCGTGATGCTCGTGGCCTTCTACAAGCTGCGCAGGCAGCACCAGCTGCACAAGCACCACGGGCCCACGCGCACGGTGGAGATCATCAACGTGGAGGACGAGCTGCCCGCCGCCTCCGCCGTGTCCGTGGCCGCCGCCGCCGCCGTGGCGGGCGGGGGCGGCGTGGGCGGGGACAGCCACCTGGCCCTGCCCGCGCTGGAGCGCGACCACCTCAACCACCACCACTACGTGGCGGCCGCCTTCAAGGCGCATTACAGCAGCAACCCCAGCGGCGGGGGCTGCGGGGGCAAGGGCCCGCCCGGCCTCAACTCCATCCACGAACCTCTGCTCTTCAAGAGCGGCTCCAAGGAGAACGTGCAAGAGACGCAGATCTGAAGCCGGGGTTGGGGGTTGGGGGGGTTCGGGGGGTTGGGGGAGTGGGCCCCCCCAGGGGGGAGGGGCTGGGGCCGGACCGGGACCCTCCCCACAGCCCCAGCCCCGCACAGGGGAGGTTGGGGCAGGCAGCTCAAGGCCCCCACCCGCGTCCGGACCCCAGGGCGGCTCTCCAACCGAGGACAGGGTGGGGCCCCGGGAATGGAGCCCCCCAGCGGTTCCGGGCCTCGCCCCCCTCCCTGGCCGATGGGAGGGGAAGCAGGAGGAGAGTGGCCGGAAGCCTCCGCCTTTCCTCCTCGCTCTCCGCCCTCCGCCTTCCAGGGGAGAGAGGAGCTTTTTTGAAGGGCGTCCGCCCCCCTCGTCCCCAACAGCCCTCCTTTTACGGTTCATTTTTTGCAGTTTGACGCCTGTCCCCAACCCCCACGCCCGCCCTATCCTACCCCTAACCCCCTGGAAACTGAAGAGACAGCCACGCGGTCAGAGCCTCCGGACACCCCGGCCCTGCCCCGGGGGAGTCCACTCCCAGCCCCTGGCCCCCGTGGGCCGGGGATGGGGCGGCGTCAGCCCGCCCGCCACCGTTATCCCCAACCTTCTTCTGCCCCACAGACTCTTTTGATACTGAAGGGAGGTTTGCGTCAACGACTACCTGCTCTGTAATTACTTAAAAAAAAAAAAAAAAACACGGAAAAAGTAAAAAAAAATTTTTTTTGGTCATGGAAACATGGAGGAGAGAGAAAAAAGGGAACGTGGGTGGGCAGCTGAATGAGAAGAGGATAACTCCAGGCCCCATTGGGAAAGTCAGTGGGGAGCTGGCGCCTCCAGGCGCTCTTAGACCCTTGCCCTTTCACCCCTGCGGCCCCAGAGAAGGGCTGGGCCGCCCAGCGCACCTGGCATCGTGCTTAATCTCCTTGCCCCTCTTAGGAGGCATGTTCTGGGGTCCTCTCCCCTCACCTCCCACCTCACAACAGGAATCCAGGGGGGTTGTTTCTTGGGGCTGCCGTTTCAAGGTACCACAGCCACAGCAATTGAGTGTCTCAGTTCCGAGTCCAAAGTCAAGGTAGGGGTAGAGCCGTGCTCCCTCGTAGGGAAGGGTCCTTCTCCGCCCCTTCTGGCTTCTGGTGGCCCCAGATGCTCCTTGACTGGTGGCAGTGTCACCCCAGTCTCCACAGGCCATTCTTCCCATTTCTCCACGTCACCTTTCCTCTGCATCTGTGCTCAACTCCCCGCCTTCTATGAGGTGCTTGTTGTTTAGTCCCTATGTCATGTCCAGCTCGTGACCCCATGGACTGTAGCCCTCCAGGCTCCTCTGTCCGTGGGAATTCCCAGGCAAGAATACTGGGGTGAGTTGCCACGCGCTCCTGCTGGGGATCTTCCCAACTCAGGGATGGAACCGGTGTCTCCTGCTTGGCAGGCAGGTTCTTTACCACTGAGCCAGTTGGGAATCCCTCGTTATGAAGACAGCAGCCACATTGGATTGGGGACCACCGACTCCAGCATGATCTCAATCATCTGCAAAGATCCTATTTCCTACTAAGGTCATATTCACAGCTTCTGGAGGCGAGGACACAATTCAGCTCATCACAGAGCCAAACCTGAGAGGGTCCGTCTCCACTGCAAACCCATTGGAGACACTGCCTCCGGAGAAAGCCGGCAGGGGAGGGAAGGAGGGGATGAAGCGTGCTCCAACTGCAGCTGGGGCCTGCTGGGCATTAGGGGGCTGCACTTCTGCCTGGTTAACTCGGAGGCACCAGGCAGAGTCCAAGCCAGGGGAGTAGGCGGGGGCTATGCTGTAGCTTCCCAGGTGGCACTAGTGGTAAAGAATCCTCCCGCCAGTGCAGGAGATGCGAGAGACGTGGGTTGGATCCCTGGTTGAGGAAGATCCCCTGGAGGAGGGCATGGCAACCCACTCCAGTATTCCTTGTCTGGAGAAGCCCATGGACAGAGGAGCCTGGCCAGCTAGAGTGCATGGGGTCATGAAGAGTCAGACACGATTGAAGTGATTTAGCAGGCTCGGATGCACGCTGTAGCTCAGGAGGGCAGGGGCCGCACACAGAGTCCTCAAAGAGACAAGAGCCAGCCAGTGGGAGCAAACGACAGAGGTTGGCCAGGCCAGCGGGCAGATGCTGGTGGGGCTGGAGGAGGCCAAGGTGCCAGCATTTCAACCTCCAGAGGGTCCCCCAGGGCAGCTTTTGCATGCTGTGAAGACGAGCAGAGGCCAGTGGAAGCAGGATGAGGCACTGCTCCAGGCAGACATTGCTGCTCACACGCGGGGCTCGGCCCCAGCAGCGGCTTGGGTCTCAGCCGCCTTTCTCCCCTGTGCCCACCCTGGTCCGCAAACAGGGCGGGTCTGGTGCATGCACAGGACAGCTGGGCCCCGTGGGCTTCCACAGCTGCAAGTGAGGTGTGAGGAGAGCTGGAAGCCCCCAGGACCCCACCCAGGCCCAGTGTGCTCCCAGAGGGCCTGGACTGGGTCCATGCTCCTGGCCCTCCACCTCCTCCCTGCCTGTTTCTGAGCCACAGAATCTTATCTCTCCCCCACCTGGAGCTCTTAGAGCAAATTCTTCCCTTATCACCCCTGGCAGCTGCCTCTGCTGCAACATGTCTGGGGTCCCCGGCCCTATTTGTCTGGCCTGTCTGCTGGGTTCTCTCCTCTCGAGCGATGCCTGGCTCCCTCGCTCCCCCTTTCAGGCTCTTTTTCTCTCATCCTCTTTCAGGCGATCCTGGTTGCTATGGCAACCCTGCAGCGGGTACCAGGTGGTGGTTGGGGGCAGGGAGCCGAGAGTGCCGCAGCCTCCACCATTTCCGCCATTTCCGATGCCAGGCACCCTCGAGGTGCAGTGGCGGGGCCTCATGGTGGGGGGTCACTCGGGGCCTCCCCAGGCCTCACAAGTTCCTCCTTGGCCATGGGAGGTGGCGAGAGAGGGGCGGGCATGGGAGTGAGGATATAAGCTGGCATCGTGGCTGGGGGCAGGGAGGATAAAAGGTGAGAAGTCAAGGTGACCAGAAGGATGAGCAGACTGGCAGGAGGCAGGTTTGGAGAGCGGCTGCGGGAATGGACCCCTTCCGTGGGAGCTGGGGGGCGTTGAGGGTGGTCGCTGAGGCTAAGATGAACGCAACTCCAGCTCCTGCTGCCTTGTGGGGAGATGGGCATGAACAGGCCAGGCCTCCCTCGGACTTTGAGGGAGATGAGGGCCTGGTCTAGCTGGGGACAGAATGGTAGCCAGCCCAGAGGAGGCAGGAGTGGGAGCTGGAGGGATGGAGAGCCAGGAAAAGGTGGAGAGACAGTGATGGGAGAGAGAGAGACACGAGATGGAGACACAGAACCAAGGGAGGAAAATGCTGAGGAGGAACATTGACAAGAAACCTGGGTGCCAAGGCACTGGTGGTGGCTGGGGTGGGGCAAGGATGGGGACTGGAAATGCAGAAGCAAGGGGACAAACAGAGCCCAGAGTCCAGCGTCACCATCTCCTCTCCCCTGCTCCCAACCCTCTCTACCCCCAACCCAAGCAGGATGCAGTTTCCATGACAACCTGGCCGGCCAGAAAGGAGGGCGGGGGACTGCAGAGGAAATTTTCCACATCAGCAGGAAGACAGGAGGATGTGATGCAGAGAAAGAAGAGGCTAGATGGCGGGGGGGGGGGGGGGGGGGGGGGGGCGGGGACCACACAACGCAGGGTCCTAGAACCCCAAACCATCTTGCCCACCATCCCCAGGATCCTCCTTCTGCCCCCACGCAGCACCCCCTCACCCCCGCCTCTGGGCCACCTCAGGGAAGGGGGAAGGTTTGGGAGAGGACTGAGGGTCAGAGTCCAAAGATCAGCCGCTGCCCAAACCTCGTGTGTGGCGTGAGACGGGCAGCAGGCAGCAGAGCTCAGATGCAGACCACTGAATTCAAGGGCATGGCCCTCGACAGGGTCCCGAGGAAGGTGGGGATAGTGGGCTACGGCCGCCTCGGTGAGTCCTTGACTGTCCGGGGCCTCTCCCCCAGGGCCCTTTCTGGAGCCTCAAAAGCCTGTGTCCTCCACCAACATTCCTTTCATCTCCGTCTTGATCTGCGGCCTGGCTGATTCTGCCTAAGCATGTTCCACTCCCCACTGGGGGGCTCCGGCCCCTCAGGGTCTCTGTCCTCCGACTCCTGATTCTCTGCCCCCCACCTGTTTTGGTGTCCCCTCCGGGGTCCTTGTCCTCCTCTCTGGGTCCTTGTCCCCCTCTCTCTGGGTCTCTGTCCCCCCTCCCTGAGTCCCTGTTCCCCTCTGAGTACATGTGCCCCCTCTCTCAGTCTCTTTGCTTCTCCCCAGGACAGTCCTTGGTCTCCCACTTGCTGACTCAGGGACCAGAACTGGGCCTAGAACTTGTTTTTGTCTGGAACCGTGACGCAGGACGCATGGCGGGGAGCGTACCCCCTTCCCTCCAGCTCCAGAACCTTGCTGCTCTCGGGGAGAGGTCAGTGACCTCGCCATGAGAGAGCAGGACTCTGAAACTCTTATTCTGGCCTCCTTTAGGTGCTGTGTGCTCTCAGGCAAGGCCCTTACCCTCTCTGGTCCTCGCTCACCCAAACGTGAAACAGGACAAGCCTCCATCCTCTTTCCCCTCCCAGGCCAGAGTGAAACATGACAGGCCTCCACAGACTCAGGGAACCTTGGGAGCAGGGGGAGATCCAATACCACTTCGAGGCCTTCCCCGCCTCTCTCCCATCTCCCAGGCACCCTGACGTTGTGGTGGAAGTGGCCCATCCCAAAATAATCCAGGAATCTGGGGCAGAAATCCTGCGCTACGCCAATCTCCTGGTGAGCCCCGCCTCTTCCGCCCTGACGCCACCCCACCCTAAAGTGGGATCCGTCTCCTGACTTCAGCTCCCCGCTTCATCTGCCCCAGGTGGGGTCCCCCTCAGCCCTGGGTGACCAGGCCACAGAGCGGCAGCTCCTGGAAGCCTCACATCGCTGGGGCCACGCTGTGTTCGTGGCCCGGGGGGCCCTGTGGGGCGCGGAGGACATCACCAGGTTGGACGAAGCCGGGGGCCTCCAGGTGAGGGCCCACTGCACTCCCCGGGAATGAGAGGCGGCCAACAGGCACACTCAGGCTCCCTGACCCCAGCTCTCACTTTCAGAGCCTCCGTGTCACCATGGCCACACACCCCGATGGCTTCCGGCTCGAGGGACCCCTGGCTATGATGCGCAGCACTGGGCCTCGCGCTGTGCTCTATGAAGGCCCTGTTCGCGGGCTCTGCCCCCACGCCCCCCGAAACTCCAACACCATGGCGGCCGCTGCCCTGGCCGCCCCCAGCCTGGGCTTCGACCGTGTGATCGGGGTGCTTGTGGCTGATTTCAGGTGAGCGGAGCTGAGTAGGGGTCTGGGCTGGGGCCAGGCCAGCTAGACTGACCACCCTGCTTGCCCTAGCCTCAAGAACGTGCACGTGGTGGATGTGGAGCTGAGCGGACCCCCGGGCCCCACAGGCCGAACCTTCGCTGTGCACACGCACAGAGAGAACCCCGCAGAGCCAGGCGCTGTCACCGGCTCTGCCACCGTCACCACCTTCTGGCGCAGCCTCGTGGGTACGGCCAGGCTCCTCCTGGGCACTAGCAGCCCCTCTCCGCAAGCCCCAGGCAGAGCTTGAGTCTCAGGCTTTCTGAGTCTGCAGTTCTGATTCCGTCTCTGTCGATTGATCTTTATTTCTGAGTCTCCTTAACCTTCTTCTCCACGACGTTGTCTTTATAGATCCCTCTCTCTCTCTCCCCAAGTCTCCTCTCCCAGCCTCTGTGTCCCTGTCTCTTGGGGACTCTAGCACATACGTGAGTCTCTCCACCTGCCAGGTGTCTATCCCTCTTCCTCTAGGTTTTGGCCCCCCTCTCTGGGTCTCTGTTCCCTTCTGAGTCTCAGTCCCTCCCTCTAAGTCTTTCTCCGTCCCCACGGTGGCCTGTTCCTTCTTCCAGGTGTCTGTCTCTCCTCATCTCTCTGTCTTAGCCTTTCATTCCCCGTATCTCCCCCGCAGGGTGCTGCCAGCTCCCCTCCAAGCCGGGGATCCATCTCTGCTGAGAAGCCCCCCCTTCCCAAGAGGACTTCCTCATCTCATTATTTACCTCCCACCACCACCGACCCACTGCTGCCCTGGCCTCAGTGTCCCCAGCCATCCCTCTGGTCTCAGTAAACATTGGACGCTCTTCTCCCTGCGTGGTCTGGTGTCTGATCACTTTCCCTTCCGTGACGTCACGCTGCGTCGTCACGCTAGGCATGACGCCAGCTCAGGGAACGGACGTACAGGAAAGTAACACCCCTTGAAGCTATCGCGAGAGCCTCCTCACTACGTTTCCCAGAAGCTTCCGAGCAGCAGAAGGCTGCTGTGAGAAGGAGAGGACCGATTTAGGGCACATTTCCGGGACTCTTCGAAGGGCCGACGGAAGTTGTAGTCCCGGGTTCTCGGGGCGACAGCGGACTTCCGGGCCACACTGCCCGGACGTTCCGTGAGGAGCTCTCGTTCTCGCTGGAGTCGCCGGGAATCGTAGTCCGGCTCGCGGGAGCCGCCGGGAGCTGTAGTCCGTCCCACCTGCCCAGTCAGCGCGGTGCCGCCCGTCCAGCGCTCTCGGAGCCCGGAGCCGCCGCCCGGGGGGATGCGGGAGCCCCCGGTTTGGGGGGACAGAGAGGCAGGCGGGGTGAGGGGCATTTCCAGGCAGCGGAGCGGGCGAGCGCCATGTACAGGTCGGGGAGACAGCTCTGTTACTTGGTGTCCGGGGAGAGGGCCCTGTTGCCAGGTGACAGGAGGAGAGAACTCTGTTGGTTGGTGACAGGGGGGAGCCTTCTGTTGCTAGGCGACCAGAAGAGACCCTGTTACCTAGAGACGGGGAGGAGGCTTCTTCTATTGCTAAGTAACCAGAGGAGAGCCTGGTTACCTAGTAGGGGGCGAGGAGGGGGACGAGGAGGCTCCTCTGTTGCTAAGTAACCAGAGAGGAGGCCTGTTAACCTAGGGACAGGGGAGGGGAGTTCTCTGTTGCTAGGTGACCACCACAGGCACCCATTCACTTAGGGATGTGGCGGGGGCCGGGGCGGGGGGAGTGGTCCTCTGTTGCTAAGCGAGAGAAGAGAGCTTTTTTCCTAGAAATAGGGAATGGAGGTACTCTGTTGCCAGGAGATCGCCAGAGTCAGGGGCCCCTCAGGCTGCCCTAGCCCCCACTCAATGACAGTGCTCCCGAGGGCCTGCTGGCAGGTTCGGCTTCCAGATCCCAGACTCCTAAGCACCTTCTCCCCCTACCCCTCCAAGCAGGAGCCGAGGACGGCATGTCCCAGGCCCCAGGAGCTCAGCCAAGCCCGCCCTCCGTGTACCACGAACGGCAACGCCTGGAGCTCTGTGCCGTGCATGCCCTCAACAACGTCCTGCAGCAGCAGCTCTTCAGCCAGGAGGCTGCCGATGAGATCTGCAAGAGGTGACCATCACCCACCCCAACCCCTGGAGAAGCAGGGCTCACGGAGGCGGGGACACCCACCTGGGTCTCGGAGCAAAGCAAGGCCCGGGGCAGAGCCCTGCGGCTTTCTGCTGCCCCATCCCCTGCCCTGCTGGACTCCAGGACTCAGAAACCGAGATGTTACCCAGGCGTCTGCTCACCCCGCTGACCTCAGCCTTTTACCTGGGCCCTCAGCCTCACTCTCTTCCCGCCTCCCAGCTTCTGGTTTATCTCCTTCAGTCCCGGCTACACAGGGCTCCCGCACTGCACCTGCCCTCCCCCACTCCCAGGGCTCCCCCAGCACCCCTGGCAGAAGCCCCAGGCTCCGCGCCCAACCTGATAACCAAAACCCTGTGTGCCGTGGCCCCACCCATCTCTGCAGCTTCGTATCTCACTGCTTGCTTCCAGACAAATTCCCTCTGGTCTCTGAATGAGCCCCACATGGTGCCTCTGGGCCTTTGCACAGGCTGTTCTTTCTGCCTGGCACGGCTCTCTCTTCTTGGCGGCCTGGAGTGTGCCGCCTCACTATTCAGGATTTCAAACATCACTTCTTTGTTATCTCTCTGCCTGAGCTGCTCTTCTCTGGCCCCACTGCCTTCTGGACCCTCCCCTCAGCCTCCAGTCTCTCCCCTCCAGTCAGTCCCCCATGTGATCCTATGCCCCCAGATGACCCTTTCTCCCCATCTCTTGCTCACAGCCCTCCCATGCCTCCACCCCTGCCATCCTCAGGCCAGTCCCAGGCCCTCAGACTGATTATTTTAGAATGTATTCACCCCCTCCCATCATTCAGAACAGGAATCAATCAACTCTTTCATGGCTCGGCCTTGCTGGAGACTCCGAGATGAGTCCACTGTGAGCCCCTGCCCTAAGGGAAGCCAGGGAAACAGATACACAGAGGAAGAATACACAACTTTCCCCCTCTCCCGCCCCTCCCCCTGCCTTGCCCCCCAAAGGCCCAGAGACAGAACAAAGTTGCCTTTGTCTCAAGGAGGCGGGGCCCAGAGACAAGTGGGCTGGGGGACAGCTGGAGAGAAGGCTGGGGGCAGGAGCACAGGAGATGCGCTGGGTCAGGTGGCTGCGAGGAATGGGGTGGGCATGGATCCAGGAAGCCAGCAGGGCCCAGATCCTGCCAGGGACAGCTGGGGGCTAGGGTTCTCTCCTGGGGTGACGGGGGTGCCAGGGACGGCTGGGGCAGGGGCAGTGCTGGGTGTAGAAGGAGCCCCCAGGAGGCGTGAGATTGGAAGCTGGTGAGGGTCCAGGAGGAGGAGGGCAAGGCCTGAGCAGAGCTGTGGGTGGGAGACAGGAGGAACATGGCTGGGGGTGATGAGTCGGCAAAGGGTTGAAGAGAGGGAAGAATCCATGGCTGGATGACTCATGGACCCTGGGACGCTTTGGCTCTGTGAGGGAGGGGGATGCCTTCTCAGGAACCCCCAACTTAGGAGGCCCTGACCACCTCCCACTCAGGTTGGCCCCAGACTCCCGGCTGAACCCCCATCGCAGCCTCCTGGGCACCGGCAACTATGACGTCAACGTGATCATGGCTGCCCTGCAGGGGCAGGGCCTGGCTGCCGTGTGGTGGGACCGAAGGAGGTGCGGGCCATAATGCTGCGTCAGGCATGCTGAGCTGGGCGCGGTGGGTGTGGTGGGATGGTGGCCGCTGGGGGACGAAGCAGAGGGAGGGGCCGGGTGGATGGGAAGGAGGAAGGAAGGGGCAGATGGGTGGAGGGTTTGCAGCGATGGATAACGGGTGGCTGGCCCACTGGGGGCTCGGGAGGTGGTAGAGGGACGGTCAGGGTGTGAGCTGATGGATGGATGATTGGCAGATTGATGGTAAGTGGATGGTGAATGGGTAGGATGGGTGATGGGCTATATGAATGGATGGGTGGTTGAGTGAATGATAGATAGATAAAGGATGGATCATTGATATGTGTGACGTGCTCAGTCACTCAGCCGTGTCCAACTCTGACCCCATGGACTGTAGCCCGCCAGGCTCCTCTGTTCATGGAATGTTCCAGGCAAGAGTAATGGAGTGGGTCGCCATTTCCTGCTCCAGGCCAACCCAGGGATTGAACCCGTATCTCTTGTGTCCCCTGCATTGGCAGGCGGATTCTTTACCCCTGAGCCACCTGGGAAGCCCTCAGTTGATAGGCAGTGGATACCAAACATCCAAGATGGTCGGTTGGATGGACAAATGGAAAGAGCGGATGAAGAGTTGGGTGGGTGGTGGAGGAGATGTTGGGCTGCTGGCTGGCTGGCTGCGGGTTGATTGCATCAGTGGGTGGATGAGTGGGTCAAGGAAGAACGTGGATGGTGGGTGACTGTTCTATGGCTAGGAGGCTTGGATGGGTGGGTGGTGCATAATGGATGGATGATAGATAGAATCAGCGGTAGATGTGTCAGGAGTGGATGGGGAGAGAGTGGATGGGGAGAGGGTGGATGGGGAGAGGGTGGATGGGGAGACGGTGGATGGGGAGAGGGTGGATGGGGAGAGAGTGGATGGGGAGAGGGTGGATGGAAGAGTTGTTGGGCAGGTGGTGCTTGGGGCTTGGCTGGGTGGGTGCATGACGCGTGGGTAACGAATGGTCAGGCAGATGAGGGTGAAGGGTGACTTGCTGGGTGGGTGGCTGACTAGGAGGTCTGGGTGGGTGGGCAGCAGGTAAGTGGAAGGAAGCAAAGGGTGGGCTGATGGAGGTGAGTCCTTTGGTGGGCTGGGGCTCCCACCGCCGCTACCAGCCTGGGCCCCACATACAGAGGGCACCAGCCCAGGGTTGAGGCTCTGCCAGCAGCGTCCCCGCCTCACCCGCAGGCCCCTGTCCCAGCTGGCGCTGCCCAAGGTGCTGGGACTGATCCTGAACCTGCCCTCGCCGGTCTCGCTGGGACTGCTGTCCCTGCCCCTGCGCCGGCGGCACTGGGTGGCCCTGCGCCAGGTGGACGGCGTCTACTACAACCTGGACTCCAAGCTGCGGGCGCCTGAGGTGCTGGGCGACGAGGATGGCGTCAGGTGAGGGGTGGGGGGAGCAGCTCCAGGGCCGGGGGCCACGGGGAGGCGGCCTGTTCCCCCCTCCCCACCCAACCTCCGCCAGGCCTCAGACTCCCCATGTCTGCGCGCAGGGCCTTCCTGGCGGCTGCACTGGCTCAGGGCTTGTGCGAGGTGTTGCTGGTGGTAACCAAGGAGGTGGAGGAGCAGGGCTCCTGGCTGCAGGCAGACTGACCCCAAGAGGAGGGGCCCACGGCTGCCCGTCTGGAGCGGCTCCCACGACCACATTAGCCTTCCGAGCAAGCACTGGGGCCGGGGCAGGAACCTCGTGGACCCAACGGAGGCCCCGCCCCCTGCCCCGTACGCCCCGCCCCTGCCCGGCCTCCTGCCGCTGCTGCCTCAATAAACCCGGTAATTTGCTCCCAGTCTGGCCCGTGTCTCACCGGGGACCCCTCTCCTTCAGTTTATCAGAGAGACCTAAGCGGGTTAGGCTCCTGCGACGCACTCACCTCTCAGGGCCTCAGGTTCCTCATGGGGGTGGGGCGGGGACGCACAGGGGAAAAGCAATGCAAATCCTTGCCCTCTGAAGGCGCAAGGGGGAGACTAGGAACAAACAAATCGGTGCAGGCCAGAGTGTACTGGGAGATGAGCCCCACGGAGAAGGCGAGGGTTGACTTCTCAACGCCCAGCTTGTCCGCCAACTGTCAGTCGTGGCCCCAAAAGACCTTATCCAGGAACCTGTGAGTCTGGCTAATCCGCTGACCTCAAAGGCGGGAAATTGTCCTGCGTGGTCTGGGTCAGCCCAGTATAATCCCGAGCGTCCTTAAAAGTGAAGGAGGCAGTGGGGCTTCCCTCGTGGTGGTGAAGTATGGTTAAGACTCTGCACTTCCACTGCAGGGTTGGAGGAGGTTCAGTACCTAGTTGGGCAACTAAGATTCCACACACCGTGCAGTGCAGCCAAAAAATTAAAAAAAAAAATGGAAGAGAGACACAAGAGGAGAATCAGAGAGAGACGGGTGATGAAGATGCTATATGGGAGGCTCGGGGTGGGGGGCTGGGGGTGTCTGAAGACAAGAGGGGGTCACGAGCCAGGAAACAGGCAGCCTCTAGGAGCTGGAAGTGTGAAAATGAAAGTGTTAGTCATGTCCCATGGACTGCAGCCCGCCGGGCTCCTCTGTCCCTAGAATTCTCCAGGCAAGAATACTAGAGTGGGTTGCCGGATCCTCCGCCAGGGGATCTCCCCAGCCCAGGGATTGAACCTGGGTCTCCCTCATTGCGGGCAGATTCTTAACTGATTGCGCTGAGGGGTCTTGGGCAAGGCTGGCTCTAGGAGGCTGGGCCGGGGCGGGGGGTGGGGGGGTGCCTCTCCAGGGAGCCAGTGGGAAAGGGCCATTCCAGAATTAGAAACAGCCCCCAAGGAGACCTGGAATGTTAAGGGAGGAGATTTCTCCTGTATCTATCTGAGGAGGTGATTAGAGATAACGGTAGATCCTGGCAGGCCCACTGCCCACAGAGCCTCCAAGAGCAGCTGGACCTGACCCAGGGGGAGGCTGTGAGCAGGGGTTGGGCAGATCAGTCCTGGATACAGAAAGACCTCTCTGGGGCCACATGGGGGCAGGCTGGAGGCCCAGGAGGAGGCTGAGCCGGGACACTGAGGGCAGAACAGAACTGACAAGAGGGTCAGGGCACGCTGTGGGGGTGAGGGAGCGGGCAGGGAAGGAGGGACCCCGGGGTCTGGCCCTGAGGGACCCTGGGGTAGAGCAGCTGCAGGGGGCACACTGCCCTCGATGGGATGCAAGGGGTATGACAGGCTGGGTGATGTCAGAAGAGGACCAGGGTCAGGGGCTCAGGAGATGGCTCTAGGGGTCATGGGCCTGACCCAGGAGGCGTGAGCATAAGCACAAGAAGGAGGCAAACGTGGGGCACCTCACTAGGTGCCAAGCAGAAATGAGGGACCCAGAGGCACAGGGAGGCTGTGGGCAGGGAGAGGCAGTCAGGGCCCCAACTCAGGGTGTCTCCCCGCCCCTGCCTCAGGCTGTGTTCCACCCACACAGTAGATTCATCCAAGGGGATAGGGGGACACAAGGAGGAATGCGGGGAGCAAATGCTGGCAGGATGCAATGGCCCGTGGTGATGGGGAGACTCGGGCTTGGTGGATTCTGGCTCCCAAAGCTTCAGAGGTCAAAGGGCAACTGGTAAAAGTGAAGAGTCAAGCTGCACAAGGAACCTCCCTGGTGGTCCCATGGCTGACTCCAGGCTCCCAATGCCAGTGGGGGTATGTAGTGGGCTGGAGGAGTGGGGGGGGTCAAGGTTCAATCCCTGGTCTCCCCAGTTGGGAACTGTATCCCACATATAGCAACTAAGAGTTCATATACCACAGGTGAGACCTGGAGCAGCCAAACGTATAAATATGAAACACGGCCAGGCAGTACATGCAGGAAAACTGCCGGGCTCCCAGGACACCCCAACTCTGGGGGTGCCCCCTGGGCGCCCACACTACCCCCCCAGTCTCTGATCTGGCCCCTGCTTGGTGCCCCTGCCTTGGGCTCTCTTTCCGGGTGTGTCTCTCTCAGCCTTTGTCTGTCTGTCTCCCTGGGCCCTCTGTGACCCAATCCCCACCCCCACACCATGCCTGTCGCCTGTCCCGTCAGGTCCCAGACAGCCTGGCGGGGCTCCCTGAGTGTTTCTATTCCTGGGCCTGAGTGATCTTCCCAGGTGCCTTCTCCGCTGTGGCCTAAATATGGTCTGAGGAGCGGGAGCCTTCAGGGCAGGGGGGTGGGACCCTGGGGGGTGGGGACGAGTAGGGGCATGGGGGTCCGGGTAGCCACCCTCCTCCTACTCCCAGCCCCACCTCAAGTAATAACCCCTCCTGCTCTGCACAGGCTAGAGCACCAACAGGCTGGGCCGGTGCACGTACTGAGCGCCTACTGTTTGCCCCTTAGGGTGGATGCAGGACCACTCCACACAGCCTCTCTGGCCCCCACCTGCTGACCCTGCAACTCCCCCTCACCGCCCTCCTGCGCTTCTCACAAGCCTGTTCCTTGTCCCAGGATGCCCAGCCATGCTGGTCCCAGAGCTTCAAGTGGTGGTGGGGTGCTCCTAGGGATCCCCGATGGCCCGTTAGGGGCGGCCCAGGCAGACCCACCGGGAGTCTCAGTGCCCGAGGGGCTGCAGGAGGGGGAGGGGGCGGCAGGTGCAGGGGGAGGTGACAGCTGTCCCGCGCCCCCCTGAGAGCCGGGTGCCGACAGCTGAGGCCCGATTTAGCTCTCTGAACCCGGGTCTGGCCAGATAAGGCAGTGGGGGTGCGGCCCCGCCCCCCGGGGCGCCCCTTAAATCGCGGCCAGGCCGGGCCGGGGCGGCCGCCGGCGATGCCAGGTGAGAGGGCCGCGCTCCTTCCTGCCTCCCCGCGTCCCATCCTCTCGGCGCTGCCCCTCTCTCCAGCTCTCTCCTCTCTCCCGGCGGCGCCCGTCTCTCTCCCTCTGCCTTTCTCCGTCTCCTCGCATCTCGGACCCGCGCCCCCACTATTTCTCCTCATCCCGTCCCCGACTCCACCTTTGTCCTCTCTTTCTCTCTTCCCCCGTCATCTCTCTGGGCTTTGTCTTCCCACGGCTCTCTCCTCTCTCTTCATCTCTCTCTCTCCCTCTCTCTTCCTTTGCACCGCATAGCCGGCGGGTTCTCAGTTCCCTGACCGGGAATCCAGCCGGCACGCCCTGCAGTGGGATCCCGGAGTCTTAGCCCCTGGACCACCAGGGAAGTGCCCGCCCTCTTTCTTTCCATTTCTCTGTCTCCGTGGCTTTCCCCGCTCTCTCGCTTTCTCTCTCTCTGTCCCCCGCCCAGCCCTTCTCTCTGCACCTCTCTCTGCATCTCCGACCCTTCTGCCCACCCCTCTCCCGTCTCCCCTGTCTGTCTGACTCCCTTCGTCTCTCTCCATCTCTCCTGCCTCTCCCCGTCTCTCTCTCCTCTCTCTGACCTCCCCTCTCCAGCGCCCCGGATGGAGCCGCCCTGGGGCCTCTGCCGCGGTTTCTGCTGAATAAAGCTGTGTCTATCCTCACCTTTCCAACTCCTCTCGCCTTCTTTCCTTTCTCACCCCTCCGCCTCTGAGCTCAGCAACACCGCCCCGGGCCCTGATCCCGGGTACCCGGGGCTGGGGTCAGGGTTCCTGCCTCCCAGAGAGACCAGCAGAAACAGGGGCTGAGAGCCAGATGGAGGAGATGGGGAGAAAGGCAGAGAGATGTGTGCAGAGGGACACCCAGAGGCAGCAGGGGACAGGGACTGAGACAGGCAGACCGGCTGGGCGCCATGGACTCAGAGATGGGGAGGGCCAGTGAGGGCGCAAGACCCGGAGACTCAGACAGACAGTGAGACCCGGAGTGGCAGACACAGAGACTCAGAGGCTGACAGACAGACAGCAGGCAGTGCCTGAGTCCCCCAGACACAGCAGACGGGGCTGGTAGCCAACCCCGAACCTCCGCCAGGCGGTGCCAGGCCCCGACAACGGGCCCTTGTCCGACTGAAGATTGAGGCCTCCAGGCACAATGGGATAATAAGTAATGCCCAATGCTTTGAGACCCTTGGGTGACCTTGGAAGTATGATGTCCCATTGTCACTTTGTAATGACCTGGGCAGACCAAATCTTGGAATGATTTCATGGAGCCAGTTTTTTTTACCACCTCCTCAGCCTTCTCAGTCCGGGTGGAAAGCCTTCAAACCCATCCTGTGAATGTATCTATCATGACTAATAGGTGTCTATACCCTTGAGAAACTGACATCTGGGTGAAGTCCATCTGTCCTCTCCCTGGTTAGGCTCCACGTCGTTGGATGGGCTGGGCCAGCTGGAGTCTTCGAGCTCTTGGGGTTGTTTAATTGGCAAGTGGGACAAGAGGACACCACCTGTCTTATAGTTGTTTGGAAGCCTGTTCCCTGAAGGACTTTTCTAGTAATCTTTGGAGGGCCTTTTCTCCTAAATGAGTGCATGTAAGGAGTTAACCAACTTCCATTGGAGGTTCCCAGGCAGAAAAAGGAGTCCCTCCTTTTGGAACCACCCCACGTGATCTTCTTGAAAGCACTCGCTCTTAGCTTTAAGAGTCTCATCTTCAGTATATGAAGGAGTTTCTGGCAAATTAGTGTGTGGAACTAAGGTGGCAACCCCTATTAGGTCATGGTTCTGTAATGCTGCTCTCCTAGCTGCCTGATCAGCTGCTTGGTTCCCTCGTGCCTCTTCTGTGCTCCCATCTTTGGTGTCCTTTACAGTGGGAGACTGAAACCTCAGTGGGCAGATGGACTGCCTCCAAGAGTCGAAGATTTTTGTCACCATATTTGATTGGGGACCCTCAGGTGGTCAAGTGGCCCCTTTCTTTCCAAATAGCAGCAAGTGCATGTAGCACCAGAAAGCATACTTGGGATCAGTGTAAATGGCTATTCTTTTTCCTTTTCCCACCTCTAAAGCTCGAGTCAGGGCTATGAGCTCAGCTAATTGGGCTGAAGTACCTGGTGGCAGAGGCTTAGCCTCTATGGTCTCGAAAATTGGAGACTACTGCATACCCGGCTCTTCTTTTTCCATCCAAGACAAAGCTGCTTCCATCAGTGTACCAGATTTCCATCCAGACAGAAGGAGGATCAGTGTACCAATGGGGTCAGAGGAGAGGGTTTTATCTAGTGGTCCAAGGTTTCTAGACAAGAGTGAAAGGGGAGAGAGCTCTCGGGGGTAAGCAGGAGGGTGGCTGGGTTAAGAACCTCACAAGGAGATATAGTGAGGCCTGGATTTTCCATCAGCATTACTTGATAGCTGAGGATTCTTTGATCAGACATCCATAAATGGCCTCTCCCATTTAGGAGTTGTTTTACTTGGTGGCTGGTAAAAATAGTTAGTTTGCCCCCAAAGGAGAGTTTTAAAGCATCTTCTATCATGATTGCAATAGCTGCAAGATTTCGAAGGCAGTAGGGCCAGCCTTGGGTAGGTGGATCGAGCTTTTTAGATCACTAAGCTACGGGCTGGGGCTCAGATCCCAACCTTTGAGTTAACACTGCCAAAGCTATCCCCTCTCTTTCATGGGCATAAGGTTGGAATGCTTTTTCTGGGTCTGGCAACTTCAAGGCAGGTGCTCGAGTTAAGGCCTGTTTTAGTGTAGCCTCTGCCTTCTTTTGAGGAGTTCCCGTTTAAGCTTTCATATAAGGACTGGGCAATTAGACCATAGTTGGGTATCCGGATTCTACAATATCCAGTTAGCCCCAGGAAAGCTCGCAATTGTTTTTGAGTCGTGGGGGAGGGCAACTGGAGGATTCCTTGTACCAGATCAGAGGACAGCCTCCTGGACCCGTGTGTAATCTGAACTCCCAGGTAAGTGACCTTTGTCTCGACCATCTGTGCCTTAGCACGAGAGACTTTATATCCTCTTTCTGCCAAGAAGTTTAGAATCTGAATTGCATGTTGTTGGGCACTTTTCTCACCTGGATAGCAGATTAGTAGGTCATCTACGTATTGTAATGTTTTCCTGTTAGGTCCCAGGTCCAGATCTAGGAGATCCCAGGTAAGGGCCTGTCCAAACAGGTGGGGGCTATCTCTGAACCCCTGAGGTAATACTGTCCAAGTCATCTGTTGGTGTTTTTCTCCTGGGGCCTCCCACTCAAAGGCAAAAAGATATTGGGATTCTTTAGCCAGTGGTATGCAAAAAAATGCATCTTTGAATTCCAAGACTGTAAACCACTTGGCACTGGGTGGGATTTCTCCCAAGATTACATAGGGATTGGGTACTGTGGGATGGAGGGGGACTACAGCTTCATTTATGATCCGGAGATCTTGAACCATTCACCAGGTTCCGTCTTTTTTTTCTTTACTGAGAGGATTGGGGTGTACGTGGCAAACTGGTGGGAACCAATAGCCCACAAGCAAGGAATTTATTTATTAAAGGCTGTAGTCCCTCCCGAGCCTCTCTCTTGAGAGGGTATTGTTTCCGGTTAGGAAACCGAGTGGGATCTCCCGAGGACAATGATGACCGGTTCGGCCTGGTAGGCTCATCCAGGAATCCCCTGGTCCCACACCTGCGGGTTAATTTTGTCTTCCCATGGTTTTTGGTCCCTCTCTATTGAAAGTGTAATGGGTTCTTCAGTAGTAACCAGGAGCTGTAGAGCTCTAGGGGCTGAAAAACTTCCCATCACAAGGGTGGTCCCCAGTTTAGTGAGTATATCTCTTCCCAATAAGGGAGTAGGACACTCAGGGACCACTAGAAACTGGTGGGAAAATATTTGTCCATCCCAGCAACAAAGAAGTGCTCGGGTGAATCTTTTAGTAGTTGGTTTTCCTGTAGCACCCAAAATGGTACAGGTTTGGGAGGAGAAGGCTCCGGAGTAGGAGATCAAGATAGAGTAGGTACCCCCTGTGCCAACCAAGAAATTCTCGGGCCTACCTGCCACATCCAGTTGCACCCTTGGCTCCAGCCCCGTGATGGTTATCTGTGACAGGCGGGCTGGCTGGAGTGGGCCGCTTCAGTCCTCTTGAACCGTTGTGAGGGTAGGCTTGGCACTTGACCTTGAGGCTCTTGGGTCCCGAGGGCAGAGTGCCACCCAGTGTCCCAGTTGATGGCATTTGTGGCAAGCCATTCTAGGAGACTTGTCCCGGTTTGGACACTCTTTGGCCCAATGCCCCGCCTGTCTACAGATCAGGCATTTGTCTCGTGCCTTGTCCTTCAGGGACTCGGGGTTTGCCATAGGGCTTCTCTGGAGGGCGGCCAGCATCTGGGCATGCCTTGTCTCTTTCTTTCTCTCCTCCTCCTGGGCCTTGGCCTCCTTCTCCTGTTCTCTGTTATAAAAGGTATTGGTGGCTGTCTGGACCATCTCATCTAAAGAGGCAGCGGGGTCCTGCTGTTGTAGCTGTTGTAACTTAATTCTGATATCTGATGCACATTGGGACAGGAATTTGTCGTTTAAAATCACCTGTCCCTCGTAAGAGTCTAAGTCCAGATTGGTAAACTTTTGGAGTGCCTCTTTCAGCCTTTCCAGAAAGGCAATGGGGTTCTCACTGGGTTCCTGAGTTATTGCTGAGACTGGGCACAGTCCCACAAGTAATAGGCTTCCTTCTGTTTCCTTAGGGGTGAGTCTTTCTGAAGCTTATCCTACCCAGAACTGTTGCAACCTGAGAACCAGGCGTCCCCAGGTCAGGGTGCAGAGCCCCAGGCAGGCTGAGGCGTGACAGCCTCCTAGAGATCGAATCACCGGGCAGGTCGAGGTGTGACAGCCTCTCGAGAATTGGGTCCGTGGGCAGGCTGAGGCGTGACGACCTCCTGGGACCCCTGGGACTAGCAGATCCCCGAGCAAGTTGAGACATGACAACCTTTCGAGGACCAGATCCCTAGGCATGTCAAGGTGTGATGACCTCCTTGGACCCCCAGACTGGAGCTGGACGTCCCCAAGATCTCCAGTGTGAACAGTGCTGGGTAGGATTAGGGGGTTGGATATTATAGAGTATTTCCCTACCAAGGCCAGCTATTTTCTGGTTGTCTCTCCAGAAGATTTAGAGGCAAGATTGTGGGTCTGGATGGGGCTCAGGCAAAGAGCATGCAACTGGAGGGAAGGGGGCAGAGCACAACCTTTGAAAGAATGACATTGCACAAGGGTATAATGTAAACCAGTTAAAACCAAGTGGGTCCAAAATAACAAGTCAAATTCAAGTACTTAATCCCCAATCTATAAGCCAACAGACAGGTGGCAGGACAGCTCCAAGGCATATGAGGGAGGAGTGGGTGGTGCCCCAATGGTTGGGGTGATCCTCCCACTCATTAGCATATGATTTTCACCCCCCCCCCACCAAACCTAGCCAGGCCTAATGCTGTGGCCCCAGCCCTTGCCCTTGGCAATGGTTCACACCCTGAAGAGTGGCTTCTCTCTGGATCCTAACAAATCCACCTCTTTGTCTCTCAATGAATTTTTGCAATGAGATACCAGAGCCTGAGTTTCATTAGTTTTGGCTGAGCTTGAGTACTGGGAAAGAGCTGAAGGACAGGAGGAAAAAGCAGTGGGAAAAACGTGCCAAGGAATCCCCTTCATGGCCCGCCAGAAAATTTGCTAAATATCTGACCAGTGCTCACAATTTCATTGGTCTGATCCTTGGCACAGAGAAGAGAAAGGACAGAAGAACCCCCACCGGCTTGTGTAAACAGCTGCTGGGGCTCGGCAGACAGCGCCTTTGGGGCATGCTGAGGAGTAGCCTCTCCAGAGTCCCTCAATTGTGCCCCCTGCCACCCGCCTGTTTGCAGGAGGTTCGAGGCAACAAGAAAGGAGAGATTGTAAAGGAATTAAGATTTCATTAGGCATATCCCTCCAGTGAGGACCTCTTACCTTAATCGGAGGTCTTCTGGGATCAGAGACTGGGCCGCGTGACCTTTCTGCTGAGTTTGTTTTTCGCTGTCCCGGTATCCAGCACGATGGGCCTTCCCCCTGCTGGGTTTCTTCGCCTTCTGCTTCTATCGCGGGAGCTTTGCTGAGTTGGACTCCTGCTGTGCTTGGCCTCTTCCGCTGGGAGGTTGTTTCAGCCTGGTTACATCCCAGTCATGGCACCATAGATGTCACGCGGGTGTATGTTCCTCAGTTCTTTGTCTCATCACAACAAAGATTTGGAGCCTGCCCTATGCGAATTGGGTTTAAGCAGGAGTGCTGTTTCTTTAGGAGAAGGCAGTGGCATCCCACTCCTGGTCCTTGGACCCTCCTTGACCTTCCTTGTCTTTTAGCCACGGCCATTTTGGACTCCTTTTCCCTATTCTACCTACCTAACAATATCATCCTCAAATATTTATGTATATTTCAATCATTTAAAAATTATCCTGATTTTATTGACATGACAATTAATAAGTACACAGTCCAATTTGTCTCTTAATAAGTACACAGTCCCATTTTAGTGTATGTCTGTATGCATGAACATGTTAACATCATTGATTGATTTTTTGTTTTACTTTTTTGAAGATTCCGTGAAGCAGGGAATAGCTACCCACTCCAGTATTCCTGCCTTGACAATCCCATGGACAGAGAAGCCTGGCAAGCTACAGTCCCTGGGGTGGGAAAGAGTAGGACACGACTGAGTGACTAACACTTTTCTTGTTTTTAGTATTATTTACAAATACAGAAATTTCTATAAACTTTCATTAGAGTTAGCTCTGTGCATTTGTCTGTATTTGATTAAAGTCTAGAGTCACAAACTGAAGTAAAAGTTGCTGCTGCTGCTAAGTCGCTCCAGTCGTGTCCGACTCTGTGCGACCCCATAGACGGAAAACTACCAGGCTCCCCCGTCCCTTAAGCTGTCATTTAAAGAATGTTTGTTAAAATATTTGCTGAAAGATGATACCGCAACATTATTGATTTTAAATTATTTCTGTTATACATTCAAGTCTCTGAAAACTGTCAGAAAGTAGTATATACCAGACTGTTAAAATGATTCTTGCTGCCGAGATTACTATCCTATCAGACCTGTAAAACCTGTAAATCACTTAAACTTCAAAGTTAAATGTGAATTCTTTCCTTACTATTCTACCTCGTTGCTGTTCACACATTGTCACTCATGGAGCAGAATTTTCAAAATTACTCATTCAAATAAGCTTGTGAAAAATGTGGCACACTGAGCCCACTCCAGAATATTTGGATCAGGAAGTGCTTTTTAAAAATATTTCCTGTTTCTTTTGATAGTCAGTTTATCGTCTGTCAACTGAGTACAACACTCAAAAATAACTATGCCAATGTTGATCTGATCATATGATTTCTCTTTCAAATCAGAATAATTTCTGTAGTGGTTCATGGATCGTATCTCATCCTCTTTTCTTGGGGCTAAAAATGTGGTAGAAAATATTACTGTGTAAAAATTATATTCTTGTGTAACACCAGACATTCTCCTAAATCAAAACCATTTCTCTTGCTGGTTTCCTCTTGGGTCACATTAGGAAGTCTTCCCATGGCCACATGGCACCTGTACTTTGCATTTCAGGGACGGCTGACATTCCAGGATGTGGCCATAGACTTCACTGAAGAGGAGTGGGAATGCCTGGACCTCGGGCAGCGAGAATTGTACAGGGACGTGATGTTAGAGAACTACAGGAACCTGGCCTCCTTGGGTGAGGATAACTGCCTTCCAGAATCCCTTCTCTACCCACTGGGTTTTGGTTCCTGCATTTCTAGAATGTCTCCTAGAATCTTCTGCTCCTTATAATAGTTTCAGATCCCTGCTTTCTATGGGAAAATGGATATTTATGAGTTGAGAAAGAAGACTTCATGATGATTCATTATGATTCTAACTTTTCCTTGATGGAATCTGCCTCCTTCTTCTAGGTGAGTGGTAATTCTGTAGGTTCTGTGGTATAAAAGGGTGCCACTCTCCTTTATAAATCAGATTTCTCCCACTTACTTACTTTGGCCTTAGTAGTACTTGACTAGAATCTCAAGAACTTTTCTTTATGTATTTGTTAGTTAGAAAAGTGCTTCGATAAAGTATTTGGGGATATAACTTTCTAGGCTGTATTAACATTCAACCATGCCTTCTCTAGAATGTTAATAATGTAATAAGCAAGGTAACAGTCATGTCTGACTCTTTGCGAGCCTATGGAATAGTCGATGGGAATCCTCCAGGGCATAAATAGTGGAGTGGGTAGCCGTTCCCTTTCCAGAGGATCTTCCAACCCAGGCATCAAACACAGCTCTCCCACAGTGCAGGTGGCTTCTTTACCAGCTGAGCCACCAGGGAATTTTAATACAGCTTAGTAATTATGTCCCCAAATACTTTAGTTCTAGTGTATTAACATTCTACCATGCCTTCTCTGGGCTTCCCAGGTGGCACTAGTGGTAAAGAACCTGCCTGCTAATGCAGAGACATAAAGAGTGGGTGTGATCCCTGGGTTGGGACGAACTCCTGGAGGAGGACATGGCAACCCACTCAGTATTTTGCCTGGACACTCCCATGGACAGAGGACCCTGGCGGCTACAGTCTCTAGGGTGGCAAAGAGTCAGACGTGACGGGCGCGACGTAGCAATGTACCTTTTCTTCTCACTTGAATACATATCAGATTGGAAACTGATGAATCTCTAGCAAAACGAATATTCCTTTTCCTGATAGCAGGTCTTGTGGTCTCTAAGCCAGACCTGGTCACCTTTCTGGAGCAAATGAAGACTCCCTGGGATGTAAGGAGACTGGAGACGCCAGCCGTATACACAGGTAGGGTCAATGGATGAAGCCGACCAGTCCACGACAGGAACAGGGATTAGTGAGGAATTCATCTTTTTCATGTGGTTTGGGAAGATCTGCTTCAATGGAATGATTTTAGAGAAGTCTGGGTTTCTTTCTGTTGCTGTCATAGGCGGATATCACCTGCCCCGTTCTGTCTCTTTAAATCATTCCTGAATTCATCTCCAGTGATTACTTTTCTCAATCACAGTGAGAACTGAAACCCTTCTCTTGGCCGGTGACAACCTGCATGAATCGATTACTATTCCATTCGTGGGGGGCGGGTGGCCCTCGGAAAACTGAACATTCTGAAAAACTCTAAGACGGTCCTATGAAAATTTCTACCTCTAGATGACAGTGTGTGAGTGGAATTGAGGACATACTGCCAAAGTTCTAGGAATATTGGGGACAGTTTTTTTTTTTTTTTTTCCTGACTTATAATTCCTAAAACACTGGAAGCTACAAATATGATCTTATAAATTTTAAATTCAAGTAATTTTCTTCACTGTATAAACCAAAACCTCCCTAAAGAGAAAGAATGCCAATCTCAGGATTACTTCAAAGTTTCTGTTTTCTTCATATGAATCATATGAAATGTTAAGTGTATCTGCCCCAATTCCTCAATGCTAAAAGGCTTAACTGAACTGAATTGAACTGAAAAGACTTAAATATATTCAATTAACTCAAAAAAATTTCAAATAAATTGGCATAAGAGCTTAAAACGTTTTCCACCAAATTTTTAATGGTTTCAAACTATTATAATGTTTCGATATAGAATCTTTTATAACGTTCTTATTGGAGTATAACTCATTTACAATGTTGTACTGCAAAAAGAATCCATTTCACATATAGATATCTACTCTTTTTAAGATTTCCTTCCCAATTCGATCTCCACAGAGCATTGATAGTGTTCACACCATACTTTGAAAGTCTCATTTCTTAATTTCTCAAGAACTGCTTCTTTATTTAATGAATCTTGTTATCAACTTCCCCAGACTTTGTCCTACATGTCTTTGCTTTCTGATTAGACCTATGTCAGTATCATTTATGATTTTTATATGGAAACATCATATAGAATGTGCTAAAATAAAAAGTGGTTAAGGAATTAGAGGGCACCTAGTGGCATCAGCATTTAAGATGACTTAAGTGGAAGAGTAATCATTAGACTGCCTGTCTCTTCTTCATTTAGTGGTTGTTGTAGCTTTTTGTCTTGCTCCTTCCTCTACACCATACTTCTTTGTCATCCCATTTTGTCAAATTTTCTGGGTTTGTGGTCTGTTCTGCAGGCTGCAGGATCCTAGCTCCTCTTGCTCTGTTGTCTTCCCCCTAGGGGGTGAGGTTGGTCCACAGGCTTGTACACTTATCCCCTTGATCTGGGCTTTGATTGCTGTTATTGTGACCCGTGCCTCCCCAAAATATTGAGGGGAATTTCCCCTTGGCTCTATGGTTGTCACTGGTCTGTTGGGGTGGGGTCTGCTTCTTGGTTTGTGGAGAAGAGCCCCAGATGTGTTTCTTTGCTGTGATTCTGATCTGTAGTCAAGGCAGGTAGGATTGGAGGACACCCACTGGGAGAGAAGCCACTAAGCATTGCTCTTCTGGGATTGTTCACCTTGGGGTGTGCTCAGGCACTGTGTGAGTCTCATGTGACCCCATGTTGGCACTGCATTGGCCCCTCTTCAACCATGGGCATGCTGGCACATTGCTGTGGTGCCAGCAGCTTTCACTTTTAGGGATTTACATAAACTGTTTGTGAAAGCAGAGAGATGTGCCTCCTCAGATGTTGTTTTCACTGGAACACCAGCAGAGATCCAGTGAACTCAGGTCCCAGAATTGCATTCATGGAGCTGGACCTGCTGTGGTGCTCTGGGGGCAGCTCAGACTCTAGCCTGGCCCTTCCCCCTAGTATGCATCCCCACAAAGTCTACAGCTGCTAAAGCTACACCTTCCATGTCTGGGGGAGCCCTGGTTGTCCATTCAGATGTTCTGTACGGGCTGAGTTGACAAAACCAGTTGCAGGTGTAAAAGCATGGTTTGTGTAACCGTTAGGAGAGACTTCAGTTTTCCTTCCTTAACCCTGGGGCTAGCTGAGCTTTCAGCTCCTTCTATGTGTGTGGGCCACCCACAGGTGTCTGCTCCAGAAGCTGCCCCAGAGCACAGGAGTCTGCTGATTGTGGAGGAGGTGCATGGGGGGAGGCTGTGGCTGGAGCTCAATAGAGCCCACCTGGGTGGTGGCCCTTCCTAGTGCTGGGAGAGGAGGGGCCAGCACAGGGGAAGAGGGCTGCAATGGCGGGTCTTCCCTTTGGGCATCAGTCAACAAAGGCGCTCTGCTCTCTGGTGGTCAGGCTTCCTCCATAAGCATTCTAGTTATAGAGCTCGTCCATCACCCCCGGCCCCTCAGGTTGTCTGCTCACAGCCCACAGCAGTCCTCTGCCTGGGTCTGCTCTCCAGACCCCACATTTCAGCACCCAGCCTTTGATGCAGCAGCAGATACCCTCTCAGGCTGGGTGGGCAGGGCTGGCATCAGTACCCTGTGTACAGGTCTCACTCTGTCCTGCTGCCACAGACTGTTGCCGTGTTCTCTTCCCACAGAGAATGAGGCTCCCCTTCTGTCCCAGCTGAGCTCACACCAGCCCCAGTAGATAGGAAAGGTAGATAAGAAAACTTTCATTTGATGTATTTCAGCTGTGTCTTCTCACAACACCTGTGGTTTGATGTCAAAGAATCAAAGATTAGAAAACTTAATCCAAGAAGCGAAGCTAGGAATATATGAAAGAGCTTACCTTGGAAATGAACATTTAATGAAAGTCCAGGAATATATGGGGGTGTGTGAAAGACCGAGAAGATGTTTATATGGACAGAAAGAAACCAAGACAGTTTCACACAATGCGGACATTACTGCCATAAGAAATGAGCAATGTGAGTCAAACTGTGGAAAACACCCATTTCAGTTATCAACAGCTGCAGAGAAGTGTATCTGTTCAACCAAAGGCTTAAAGCAGTTTTTGAAACATACACATTCTCTGAAGGGAAATGTGAAAAATCTAGAAAGTCATCCAGTCTCTATTGCAAATCCTCATGCAAACCACTCTGAACACAGGCTTCGATTACACATACATTCAAGCATGTCTGAAAACCAGAAATTTAATAATGATGGGGAAAACTCACAAAATAATGAGCTTGAGGGATCTGTGACCAAGGGGTCATTATTCTTCTACCAACAGACTGTTTCTCTCCATTCCAAAATGTGTAATGTTGATATTAATGGAAAAGAGTTAATCCCACCATCACTGTTCAATACACATCATCGATACGGTTAATACGGAACAACTTCTCACGTGTAATAACACGAGTCAGGCCTTAAGTAAGAGCTCTACCCCCAATAATTACAAGAATATTTACGGTGGAGTGAGAAGCCATGCATGCAATGAAACTGGGTGTAAAACTGAACAAGACTCTCACCCTATGAAATATCATGGACCTCAATCTTCAGACAATTGTGAATATGGTGATGTTTCTAATCAGTCTTCAAATCTCACTCAACAGCAGAGTATTCAGAATCCGCACAAAAGTTACAAGTGTAAGCAATGTGAGAAAGCCTTTACTAACTCATCCAGTCTAAGTAGACACAGGAAAATTCATTCAGGATGGAAACCTTTCAAATACACAGAGTGTGGCAACACCTCTAAGCAGAATTCAGAGCTTAGTCAAGATCAGCAAATCCACATGGGCAAGAAACCTTATGAATGTAAAGAATGTGAAAAAGCATTTATGTGTTACTCAAACCTTAGTCAACATCAGCGCATTCACACTGGGGAGAGGCCTTATAAATGTGCAGAGTGTGGCAAAGCCTTTAATCAGAAGTCATATCTTAGTGATCACCAGAGAATTCATACTGGAGAGAAACCTTATAAATGTAAAGAATGCGGAAAAGCCTTCAGTCGCTGCTCAACTCTTACTCAACACCAGCGAATTCATACTGGAGAGAAGCCTTATAAATGTAAAGAATGTGGAAGAGCCTTCAGTTACTACTCAGCTCATCATGAACACCAGCGAATTCATTCTGGAGAGAAGCCTTATAAATGTAAAGAATGCGGAAAAGCCTTCAGTCGCTGCTCAACTCTTATTGAACACCAGAGAATTCATACTGGGGAGAGGCCTTATAAATGTAAGTGTTGTGGCAAAGACTTTAGCAAGCACTCTCGTCTTACTCTCCATCAGAGAATTCATACTGGAGAGAGGCCTCATAAATGTGAGGATTGTGGCAAAGCGTTTAGACAGCAGTCATGTCTTACTACACATCAAGTAATCCATACTGGAGAGAAATCTTATAAATGTAAAGAATGCGGAAAAGCCTTCAGTTACCGCTCAACTCTTACTCAACACCAGAGAATTCATACTGGAGAGAAGCCTTATAAATGTAAAGAATGTGGAAAAGCCTTCAGGTACCACTTAACTCTTACTCGACACCACCGAATTCATACTGGAGAGAAGCCTTATAAATGTATAGAATGCCGGAAAAGCCTTCAGGCAGTACTCAAATCTTACTCAACACCAGAGAATTCATACTGGGGAGAGGCCTTATAAATGTAAGGATTGTGGCAAAGACTTTAGCAGTTACTCAGGTCTAACTTACCATCAGAGAATTCATACTGGAGAGAAGCCTTATAAATGTAAAGAATGTGGAAAAGCCTTCAGTTACTACTCAACTCTTACTCAACACCACGAATTCATACTGGAGAGAAGCCTTATAAATGTATAGAATGCGGAAAAGCCTTCAGTCAGTACTCAAATCTTACTCAACACCAGAGAATTCATACTGGGGAGAGGCCTTATAAATGTAAGGATTGTTGGCCAAAGACTTTAGCAGTTACTCAGGTCTAACTTACCATCAGAGAATTCATACTCGAGAGAAACTTAGAAATGTAAAGAATGTGAAAAGCCTTCAAAGCCACTCACGTCTTACTCACCATCAGAGAATTCATACTGTAGAGAAACCTTAGAAATGTAAAGAATGTGGAAAAACCTTCATTGGGCACTCACGTCTTACTCAACATCAGAGAATTCATACTGGAGAAGTAGCAAAGGCTTTAATCTGAGCTCTCACCTTATTAGACAGAGAGCACGTACTGGAGAGAAACCCTACTAATAAGTGATGGAAGAGGTTTGTCCTAAACATACACTTCAGAAAATACAAGACCATTTATTTAAGGAAGATAAGGAATGACATAAAGAAAATGTAGAAAAGTATTTAATAAAAATTAAATCTAAATAAATATCAGAAATTGCACACTGGAAAAAGTGAAGGTCGCTCAATTGCTTTCAACTCTTTGCAACCCCATGGACTGTGTCCATGGAATTTTCCAGGCCAGAATAGTGGAGTGTGAGGTGGATTTTTACCAACTGAGCTATCAGGGAAGCCCGCACATAGAAACCATTTCATCAATTCTGTTTTTTGAAGTTCCTCTTCAGGAGAAGTATTGTAGATAGTAATCCATAGTTAAAACAGATCGAAAATTGATATGTTAGTATGAATCATAAGATGAAGGTTGGTATTTAGAAATGTACAAATATTAGCAATATATCTTTGTTTATATTGATATGATTTGTGATTGTTTGAAAACCAAAATCAGTGTGATTCAACTCTCAAATTACTCCATGCTGCTATGCTTCATTTCTAGTGTGTATGCAAAGTTATATTTTTGATGGTTGCTATCTCAAAGATGAGACAAGGCCTTCAATCCTAGGGAGAAATCATTTGTATTTATTCTCCATTAGAAGATTAAGGACACAGGAATGTAACATGTACATCTAAATGGAGGTGTTAGTCATTCATGTCAAACATCCCTGTAGGTCACCATGAGGTAAGTGTTCAGGGAGTAATTCCACATATTAAAGTAAGATGTACATTTTCAATAGTTATGTCACTTGCTTTTTAAGTAAAATACAATGACAGTTCACTGAAATCTTGATGTATCTTTATAATATCAACAGAAGTCATGAATATTAGTTGACATGTTTCAAATAAAGATATCTGATAACCTAGAAATGTACGGAAACCCCTTGCAGAAAAGTCTTGTAATTAGTGTATGTTTTATTTCATAAACAATTCACCTCCATTTTGTAACCATAGGAATCACAGTTCTCAGATCATTATATCAGAGGAATGAATATCATAGGTTATGCTTGTAATCTGTATTTTATTCAGTTAAATAGTGGGTTGGAAAAGGTTTTATTCTGACTGTGTGATATAACATGTTAATAAAACTGGACGGTTTCTTGTGATGAAGTTGGTATGTAATGAATTGTCAACCTACCGATTTAAGGTTGAAGGGAAAATACCTAATAATAAACTCTTTGTTAGCACAGAGGGATGATATCTGTAACAATTAGTTTCCATCCTGCCTTTAAGCCTCAAATAATTGGCTATTTCCCATCATTTCTCCATTGTACTGCACCCCCCCCCCCCCACCAACTTCTCTGTAACTGCTGGGACATTGTGATGGTTCTAGGAAGGATCATAGAGAGTACTGTTGATTGTTTACCTGAACTACTGCATGCTGTTGATGCCTCAGCGTCTGTCTGGGGACACTCAGGGACACTAGAACACTGCGAGGTGGGAATAATATTTGTCCATCCAGCAACAAAGAAGTGCTCGGGATGAATCTATTTGTTCGTTAGTTTGGTTTTTCCTGTAGCCACCCAAAAATTGGTTACAGGGCTTTTGGGAGGCAGAAAGGGCGCTCCGGAGTTTAGCGCAGATCAAGATAGAGTAGGTACCCCCTGTGCCAACAAGAAATTCTCGGGCCTACCTGTCCACACAGTCCAGTTGCACCCTTGGCTCCAGCCCTCGCTGATGGTTATCTGCTGAACAGGCCGGCCTGGCTAGGGAGTGGCCGCTTCAGTCCTCGTTGAACCGTTGTGCAGGTAGCCTTGGCACTTGACCTTGAGGCTCTTGGTCCGAGGGCAGGAGTGCCACCCAGGTGTCCCGCTTTGATTGGCATTTGTGGCAATGCCATTCTATGGAGACTTTGTCCTGGTTTGGACACTCTTTGGCCCAACTGCGCCCGCCTGTCTACAAGATCAGCATTTTGTCTCGTGCCTTGTCCTTCAAGAGAACTCGGAGTTTGCCATTAGGCGCTTCTCTGGGGAGCGGCAGCCAAGCAATCGGGCATTCCTTGGTCTCTTCTCATTCTCTCCTCCTCTGGGCCTTGGCCATCCTTCCTCTGTTCTCTGTTATAAAAGGTCTATTGGTGGCTGTGTCTGGGACCATGCTCATCTAAAGAGGGCAGCAAGGTCCTGCAGTTGTAGCTGTTGTAATTAATTTCTGATATCTGAATGCCACATTGGGACAGGGAATTTGTCTGTTTTAAAATCAACCTGGTCCCTCGTAAGCATGTCTAGGTCCAGGATTGTAGTAAACTTTGGTACATGCCTCTTTCAGCCTTTCCCAGAAAAGGCAAGTGGGGTTCTCACTGTGGTTCCTGAGTTATTGCTGGAGACTGGCAGCGTCACCACAAGTAAATAGGCTTTCCTATCTGCTTTCCTTAGGGGTGCAGTCTTTCTGACAGCTCTATCCTACCCAGAACTGTTTGCAACCTGAGCAACCAGGCGTCCCCAGGGTCAGTGGTGCAGAGCCCCAGGCAGGCTGTAGGCGTGACAGCCTCCTAGAGGTCGAATCCCCGGGCAGGTCGAGGGTGTTGCACAGGCTCTTCGAGAATTGGGTCCGTGGGGCAATCGAGGCTGAGGCGTCGACAACCTCCTGGGACCCCTGGGACTAAGCAGATCCGGAGGCAAGTTGAGACATGACAACCTTTCGAGGGACCAGATCCCTAGGCCATTGTCAAGGATTGTGAGACCTCCTTTGACCCCAGACTGCGAGCTGGACGTCCCCAACGATCTCAGCTGTGAACAGTGCTGCTGTAGGATTAGGCGGGCTTGATATTATTAGAGGTATTTCCCCCTACCAATGGCCAGCCTATTTTCTGGTTGTCTCTTCCAGAAGATTTAGAGGCAAATGATGTTGTGCGCGTCTGGATGCGGGCTCAGGCCAAAGAGCACTGCAACTGCGAGGGAAGAGGGCATGAGCACAACCTTTCTGACAAGAATGACATTGCACAAGCGTATAATGTAAACCATTTAAAACCAAGTGGGTCCAAAATAACAGTCAAATTCAAGTATTTAATCCCCATCTAATAAGCCCAACAGACATTGCTGGCAGGACAGCTCCCAAGGCAATATGAGGGAGGAGTGGTGGCTGCCCCAATGCCGTTGGGTGATCCTCCCCACTCATTAGCATATATTATTTCACCCCCTCCCCCCCCCCACCAAACCTTAGCCAGCGCCTACATGCTGTCCGCCCCAGCCCTGCGCCTGGCAAATGGTTCACCCACCCTGAGAGTGGCTTCTCTCTGGATCCTAACAAAATCCACCTCTTTTGTCTCTTCAATGAATTTTTTTCAATGAGATACCATGAGCCTGAGTTTCATTAGTTTTGGCACTGCAGCATTGAGTACTGCGGAAAGAGCTGAAGGACAGGAGGAAAAAGCAGTGGAGAAAAACGTGCCAAGGAATCCCCCTTCATGCGTCCGCCAGAAATTTGCTAAATAATCAATGACCCAGTGCTCACAATTTTCATTGGTCTTGATCCTTGGCACAGAGAAGAGACCAAGGACAGTAAGAACCCCCACCGGCCTGTTGTAAAAACAGACTGCTGTGGGCGCTCGCGCAGGGACAGCGCTCTTTGGGGCATGCCTGGAGGAGTAAGCCTTACTTCCAGAGCCCTCAATTGTGCCCCCTGCACCAACCCGCCTGTTTGCAGGATGGTTTCGATGCAAAAGATAAGGAGAAGATTGTAAAGGAATTAAGCATTTATTAGGCCATATCCTCAGCTTGAGGACCTTTCTACCTTAATCGGAGCGTCTATCTGTGGTATCAGAGAACTGCGGCCGGTGACCTTGCTGATGAGGTTTGTTTTCACTCTTCCCGCGTATCCAGCCACGATGGCGCCTTCCCCCGTGCTGCGGTTCATTTCGCCTTCCGCTTCTATCACGGGCAGCTTTGCTGAGTTGGACTCCTGCTGTGCTTGGGCCCTCTTTCCGCTGGCGAGGTTGTTTTTTCAGCCTGGTTACATTCCCAGTCATGGCACCATAGATGTCACGCGGGTGTATGCTTCCTCAGTTCTTTGTCTCATCACAACAAAGATTTGGAGGCCTGCCCTAATGCGAATTTGGGTTTTAGAGCAGCGAGTTGCCTGTTTCTTTAGAGAAGCTAGTGGCCATCCCACTCCTGGGTCCTGGGCCCTCCTTGCACCTTCCTTGTCTTTAGCCACGGCCATTTTTCGACTCCTTTTCCCTATCTACCTACCTAACAATATCATCCTCAAATAATGTTATGGTATATTTTTTCAGATCCAAATTTAAAAATTATACCTGATTTTCGCTATGACATGACAATTTGTCTCTTAAATAAGTACACGAGTCCCATTGTTAGTGTAGTGGTCTGTATGCGATGAACATGTTAACATCATTTTGATTGATTTTTTTGTTTTACTTTTTTTTTGAAAGATGTTACGGAAGCAGGAATAGACTACCCACTCCAGTAATTTCCCTGCCATTGACAAATCCCGATGCGACAAGAAGCCTGGCAAGCTACAGTCCCTGGGGTGGCAAAGAGTTAGCGACACGACATGATGACTAACACTTTTCTTGTTTTTAAGTATTTATTTACCAAAATACAGCAAATTATTCTATAAACTTTTCATTAGAGTTAGCTCTGGCCATTTGGCCCTGTATTTGATTAAAATCTAGAGTCACAAACTGAAGTAAAAAGTTGCTGGTGCTGACTAAGTCGCTACCAGGTTCTGTGTCGCGCACTCTGCTGGCGACCCCAATAGATTGGAAAACTTACCAGGCTCCCCCGTCCCCTTAACTGTCATTTAAGATATGTTTGTTAAAATATTTGCTTTGAAGATTGAGATACCGCAACATTATTGATTTTAAATTATTTTCTTGTTATACATTCAAGCTCTCTGAAAACTGTCAGAAAGTAGTATTATACCAGACTGTTAAAATGATTCTTGCTGCCGAGATTACTATCCTTATCAACCTGCTAAAACCTGTAATATCACTTAAACTTCAAAGTTAAATGCTGAATTCTTTTCCTTTACTATTTACCTCGTTGCTGCTTTCACAGCTATTGTCAACTCATGGCGCCAGGCAGTAATTTTCAATAATTACTCATTCAAATTAAGCTTGTGCAAAAATGTGGCACACTGAGCCCACTCCAGAATATTTGGATCAGGAAGTGCTTTTTTAAAAATATTTCTGTTTCTTTTGAATAGTCAGGTTTATCGTCTGCAAACGAGTACAACACTCAAAAATACATGCCATGTTGATCTGATTCATATGTATTTCTCTTTCAAAATTTCAGAATAATTTCTTGAGTGCGCTTCATGCGATCGATATTTCTCCTCTTTTCTTGGTGCTAAAAATGTGGTAGAAATACTTACTGGTTGTAAAAATTATATTCCTTTGTGATAACACCAGACATTCTCCTAAATCAAAACCATTTACTCTTTCTCGCTGCGTTTCCTCTTGTGGTCACATTAGCAAGTCTTCCCATGAGACCACATTGGGCACCTGTACTTTTGCATTCAGGGAACGGGCTGACATTCCAGGAGTGCCATATGAACTTTCACTGCAAGAGGCAGTGCGGAATGCCCTTGGAACCTCAGGCCAGCGAAGAATTGATACAGGGGACGTGATAGTTAGAGACTTCAGGAACCTGCCTCCTTGGTGAGCGATAACTGCCTTCCCAGAATCCCCTTCTCTACCACTGGCGTTTCTTGTTCCTGCAATTCTAGAATGTCTGCTAGAAATCTCTAGCTCCTTATAATAGTTTCAGATCTCCCTGCTTTCTATGGGAAAAGTGGATATTTATTGAGTTGAGAAAGAAGACTTTCATGATGATTCGATTATGATTCTAACTTTTCCGCTTGATGGAATCTGACTCCTTCTTCTAAGCCTGGGTTGGGAGTGGTAATTCTTGTAAGGTTCTGTTGGTATAAAGGCGGCTGGCCACTCTCCTTTTATTAAATTCAGAATTTCTCACCACTTACTTTACGATTAGGCGCTTTAGTAGGTACTTGACTAGAATTCTCAAAACTTTTCTTTTATGCTATTATGTAGTTAGAAAAGTGCTTTAGATAAAAGTATTTGGGTAATATAACTTTCTGGCCTGTATTAACATTTCAACCCATGCCTTCTCTAGATGTTAATAATGTAATAAGCAAACCGGTAACAGTCTGATGTCTGACTCTTTGCGAGCCTTATGGAATAAGTCCATGGAATCCTCCAGGGTCATAATAGTGAAGTGGGTAGCCGTTCCCTTTCCAGAGGATCTTTCCCAACCTTCAGGCATCAAACACAGGCTCTCCCACAGCTCGCGCAGGGTGGCTCTTTATCCAGCGGAGCCACCAGGGAATTTTTAATACAGCTTATAATGTGATTGTCACTGAAATAACTTTAGTTCTATGGCTCTATTAAATTCTACCATGGCCTTCTCTGGGCTTCCCAGGGTGGCACTAGTGGTAAATAACCTGCCTGCCTAATGCAGGCAGACATAAAAGAAGTGGCTTTGATCCCTGGGTTTGGGACGGAAACTCGTGAGAGGGGACATTTGGCAACCCACTCAGTACTTTTGCCTGCGACACTCCCATGGATAGGAGGACCCTTGCGCAGCCCTTACAGTCTCTAGTGGTGGCAAAGAGTCAGACGTGACGCGCCGCGTAGTCACATGTACCTTTTCTTCTCACTTGAATACATATTAGATTTGGGAAACTGAATGAATCTCTTTTAGCAAACGAATATTCCTTGTCCTGATAGGCAGGTCTTGTGGTCTTCTTAAGCCAGACCTGGTCACCTTTCTGGAGCAAATTTGAAGACTCCCTTGGGATGTAAGGAGACTGGAGACGCCAGCGGTATACACCAGGGTATGCGCGTTCAATGGATTGGAGCCGACCAGTCCACTAACAGGAAAACAGGATTAGTGAGGAATTCATCTTTTCATAGTGGTTTTTCTGCAGAAGATCTGCTTCAATGGAAGAATGAATTTTTTAGGAGAAGTCCTGGGTTTCTTTCTGTTGCTTGTTCATTTAGGCGGATATCACGCTGCCTCCGTTCTTGTCTCTTTTAAATCATTCCTGAGATTCATCTCAGTGATACTTTTCTCATCACAGTAGCACTGAAAACCCTTTCTCTTGGCCGGTGACCAACCTGCATAATCGATCTACTATGTCCATTTTCGTGGCAGGGCAGGGGGGCCCTCGGAAAACTAACTTTCTTGAAAAACTCTAAAAGACGCTTCCTATGAAAATTTTCTACCTCTAGATGACAGGTGTTTGAGCCGAATTGAGGAACATATCTGCCAAAGTTCTTAGGAATATATGGCCGCGGACAGTTTTTTTTTTTCCCTTGACTTTATAATTCCTAAAACACTGGAAGCTACAAATATGATCTTGATAATTTTAAATTCAAGTAATTTCTTCACTGCTTATAAACCAAAACCTCCCTAAAGGAGAAAGAATGCCAATTCAGGATTACTTTCAAAGTTTCTGTTTCTTCAAATTTGAACTCATATGAAAATGTTAAGTGTATCTGCCCAATTGCCTCCAATGCTAAAGGCTTAACTGACTGAAATTTGAACTGCAAAAAGACTTAATATATATCTCAATATAACTCAAAAAAATTTCAAATAAATTGCATAAGAGCTTAAACGTTTTCAACCAAATTTTTATATGGTTTCAAACTATTATAATGTTTCAGTTATAGGAATCTGTTATGATAACGCTTCTTATTGGAGTAATACTCATTTACAATGTTGTACTGCAAAAAGAATCCATTTCACATATTATGATAACTCTACTCTTTTTTAAGATTTCCTTCCCAATTCGATCTCCCACAGAGCATTTATAGTGTTCACACCATACTTGAAAGTGCCTCCATTTCTTAATTTCTCAAGAACTGCCTTCTTTATTTAATGAATCTTTGTTATCAACTTCCCCAGACTTTGTTCCTTACATGCTCCTTTGCTTTCTTGATTAGACCTATGTTCAGCTATCATTTATGATTTTATATGGAAAACATCATAAGAACGTGCCCTAAATAAAAAAGTGGCTTAAGGAATTAAGGGCACCTTAGTGCCCATCAGCATTAAGATGGACTAAGTGGAGAGTTAATCATTAGACTGCCTGTACGTCTTCTTCATTTTAGTGGTTGTTGTAGCTTTTTGGTCTTGCTCCCTTTCTCTACACCATACTTTCTTTTGTCATCCCATTTTGTCAAATTTTCTGGGTTTACGCTGGTCTGTTCTGCAGGCTGCAGGATCCTAGCTCCTCTTGCCTCTGTTTGTCTTCCCCCTAGCGGGGTGAGGGTTGTCCAAACAGGCTTGTACACTTATTTCCCCTTGATCTGGGCTTGATTGCTGTTATTGTGACCCGTGCCTCCCCAAAATATTGGAGGGGGAATTTCCTCTTGCGCTCTATGGTTGTCACTGGTTCTGTTGGGGTGGGGTTCTTGCGTTCTTGGTTTGTGGAGAAGAGCCCCAGATGTGTTTCTTTCGCTGTGATTCTGATCTGTAGTCAAGGCAGTAGGATTGGCAGGACGACCCACTGCGGAGAGAAGCCACTAAGCATTTGCTCTTCTGGGATTGTTCACCGTGGGGTGTGCTCAGGCCACTGTGCTGCTAGTCTCATGTTGACCCCATGTTGGCACTGCATTTGGCCCCCCTTCAACCATTTGGGCATTGCTGGCCACATTGCTGTGGTGCCAGCAGGCTTTCACTTTAGGATTTACATTAAACACTGTTTGCTGAAAAGCAGAGAGATGTGGCCTCCTCAGATGTTTTTCACTGGAAAACACCAGCAAGAAGATCCAGTGAACTTCAGGTCCCAGAATTGCATTCATGGAGCCTGGACTGGCTGTGGTAGCTTCTGGGGGCAGCTTCAGACTTCTAAGCCTGGCCCTTCCCCCCTAGTATTACATCCCCATCAAAGTCTACTCAGTGCTAAGCTACACCTCCCAGTCTGTGGGAGCCCCTGGCTTGTCCATTCAGATGTTCTGTACGGCCGCTGCACGCTGACAAAACAGTTTGCAGGTATAAAAGCATGCGTTTGTGTAACCGTTTAGGAGAGACTTTCAGTTTTTCCTTCCTTAACCCTGGGGCTAGGCTGAGCTTTTCAGCTGCTTCTATGTGTGTGGCGCCACCCACAGGTGTCTGCCTCCAGAAGCTCGCCCCAGAGCACGGAGTCGGCTGCATTGTGGAGGAGGTGCAGGGCGGAGCTTGTGGCTGCGAAAAGCCCTCAATAGAGCCCACCTTGGGGTGGTGTGCCCTTCCTAATGCTGGGCAGAGGAGGGGCCAGCACAGCGGGAAGAGGCGGCTGCAATGGCGGCGTCTTATCCCTTTGGGCCATCAGGTCAACAAAAGGCGCTCTGCTCTCTGGTGGTCAGGGCTTCCTCCATAAGCATTTCTAGTATAGAGCTTCGTCATCACCCCCGGCCCTCAGGTTTTGTACTGCTCACAGCCCACAGCAGTCCTCTGCCTGGGGTCTGCTCTCCAGAACCCAAACATTTCAGCACCCAGCCTTTTGATGCAGCAGCAGATTTACCTCTCAGGCTGGTGCGGCAGGGCTGGCATTCAGTACCCTGTTGTACAGTCTCACTCTGTCCTGCTGCCCACAGACTGTTGCCGTGTTCCTCTTCCCACAGAGATTTGAGGCTCCCCTCTGTCCAGCTGAGCTCACACCAGGCCCCAGTAGATAGGAAAGTAGATAAGAAAACTTTCATTTGGCATGTATTTCAGCTGTGTCTTCTCACAACACCCTGTGGTTTGATGATCAAAGAATCAAAGATTAGAAAACTTAATCAAGAAGCAAAAGCTAGGAATATATGAAAGCAGCTTACCTTGGAAATGAACATTAATGAAAGTCCAGGAATATATGGGGTATGTTGGAAAGACCGAGGAAGATGTTATATATGGACAGAAACGAAACCAGACAGTTTCACACAAGCGGACATTACTGCCATAAGAAATGAGCACACTGCTGCAGTTCAAACTGTGGAAAAACACCCATTTCAGTTATCACAACAGCTGTTTTGTTTACAGAGAAGTGCTTATCTGTTCAACCAAAGGCTTAAAGCATGTATTTAAACATACACTATTCTCTGAAGGAAATGTTGAAAAAATCTAGAAAGTCATCCAGTTCTCTATTGCAAATTCCTCATGCCCCAAACCACTCTGAACACAGCTTCGATTACACATACATTCAAGGCACGTCTGAAAACCAGAAATTTAATAATGATGGCGGAAAACTCACAAAATAATGAGCTGAGGGATTCTCGTGGACCAAGGGGTCATTAATTCGTTCTTTAACCAACAGGACTGTTTCTTCTCCATTCCAAAATGTGTAATGTTGAATATTAATGGGAAAAAGATGGTTAATCCCCACCCATCACTGCTTCAATACACGAATCATGATACGGTTAATACGCGAACAAACTTCTCACGTGTAATAACCACGAGTCAGGCCTTAAGTAAGCAGCTCTACCCCCAATAATTTACAAGAATATTTACGGTGGAGTGATGAAGCCCATCGCATGCACCTGAACCTGTGAGTGTAAAACTGAACAGACCTCACCCTATGAAAACATCATGGACCTCAATCTTCAGACAGAGATTCTAACAAAAGTACATTTGTAGCTGAACATCTTTTATCAACATCAAGTCTTCCACTTAATGAGAGTTACACATACTGGGAGAGAAGATCTTACAATTGTGAATATTAGGGTGATGCTTTCTAATCAGTTCTCACAATCTCACTCAACAGCAGATATCAGAATCCGGCAAACAAAAGTTACAGTGTAGCCAATGTGAGAAAGCCTTACTAACTCAATCCAGTCTAAGTAGACACAGGAAAATTCGATTCAGTATGGAACCCAACCCCAAAACCCCATTTCAAATACACAGAGTCTGGCCAATCACCTCTAAGCATGAATTCAGAGCTTAGTCAAGATGTCAGCAAATCCACACGGGCAAGAAAACCTGATGAATGTTAAAGAATGCTGAAAAAGCATTTTATTGTGCTTACTCAAAACCTTAGTTCAACATCAGCGGCATTCACACTTGGTGAGAGGCCTTTATAAATGTGCAGAGTGTGAAAGCCTGTTAATCAGAAGTCATATCTTTAGTGACACCAGCAGAATTCATACTGGAGGAAACCTATTTAAATGTTAAAGAATGCGGAAAAGCCTTTCAGTCGCTGCCTCATATCTATCATGACTAATAGGTGTCTATACCCTTGAGAAAAACTGGCATCTGGGTGAAGTCCATCTGCCAGTCCTCTCCTGGGTAGGCTCCACGTCGTTGGATGGGCTGGGCCAGCTGGAGTCTTTGAGCTCCTTGGGGGTTGTTTAATTGGCAAGTGGGACAAGAGGACACCACCTGTCTTATAGTTGTTTGGAAGCCTGTTCCCCTGAAGGACTTTTCTAGTAATCTTTGGAGGGCCTTTTCTCCTAAATGAGTAGTGGCATGTAAGGAGTTAACCAACTTCCATTGGAGGTTCCCAGGCAGAAAAAGGAGTCCCTCCTTTTGGAATCACCCCATATGATCTTCTTGAAAGCCCTCGCTCTTAGCTTTAAGAGTCTCACCTTCAGTATATGAAGGATTTCTGGCAAATTAGTCTGTGGAACTAAGGTGGCAACCCCTATTAGGTCATGGTTCTGTAATGCTGCCTCCTATCAGCTGCTTGGTTCCCTCGTGCCTCTTCTGTGCTCCCATCGTTGGTGTCCTTTACAGCGGGAGACTGAAACCTCAGTGGGCAGATGGACTGCCTCCAAGAGTCGAAGATTTTTGTCACCATATTTGATTGGGGACCCTTGGGTGTCAAGTGGCCCCTTTCTTTCCAAATAGCAGCAAGTGCATGTAGCACCAGAAAGGCATACTTGGGATCAGTGCAAATGGCTATTCTTTTTCCTTTTCCCAGCTCTAAAGCTCGAGTCAGGGCTATGAGCTCAGCTAATTGGGCTGAAGTACCTGGTGGCAGAGGCTTAGCCTCTATGATCTCGAAATTGGAGACTACTGCATACCCGGCTCTTCTTTTTCCATCCAAGACAAAGCTGCTTCCATCAGTGTACCAGATTTCCTCAGGATTGGTCAGAGGATCTTCTGACAATCCCTCCCAGGGTTTTATCTAGTGGTCCAAGGTTTCTAGACAAGAGTGAAAGGGGAGAGAGCTCTCGGGGGTAAGCAGGAGGGTGGCTGGGTTAAGAACCTCACAAGGGATATAGTGAGGCCTGGATTTTCCATCAGCATTACCTGATAGCTGAGGATTCTTTGATCAGACATCCATAAATGGCCTCTCCCATTTAGGAGTTGTTTTACTTGGTGGCTGGTAAAAATAGTTAGTTTGCCCCCAAGGAGAGTTTTAAAGCATCTTCTATCATGATTGCAATAGCTGCAAGATTTCGAAGGCGGTGGGCCAGCCTTGGGTAGGTGGATCGAGCTTTTTAGATCACTAAGCTACGGGCTGGGGCTCAGATCCCAACCTTTGAGTTAACACTGGCCAAGCTATTCCCTCTCTTCATGGGCATAAGGTTGGAATGCTTTTTCTGGGTCTGGCAACTTCAAGGCAGGTGCTCGAGTTAAGGCCTGTTTTAGTGTAGCCTCTGCCTTCTTTTGAGGAGTTCCCTTTAAGCTTTCATATAAGGGCTGGGCAATTAGACCATAGTTGGTATCCGGATTCTACAATATCCAGTTAGCCCCAGGAAAGCTCGCAAATTGTTTTTGAGTCGTGGGGGAGGGCAACTGGAGGAGTCCTTGTACCAGATCAGAGGACAGCCTCCTGGACCCGTGGTGTAATCTGAACTTCCAGGTGAGTGACCTTTGTCTCGACCATCTGTGCCTTAGCACGAGAGAGCTTTATATCCTCTTTCTGCCAAGAAGTTTAGAATCTGAATTGCATGTTGTTGGGCACTTTTCTCACCTGGATAGCAGATTAGTAGGTCATCTACGTATTGTAATGTTTTCCTGTTAGGTCCCAGGTCCAGATCTAGGAGATCCCAGGTAAGGGCCTGTCCAAACAGGTGGGGGCTATCTCTGAACCCCTGAGGTAATACTGTCCAAGTCATCTGTTGGTGTTTTTCTCCTGGGGCCTCCCACTCAAAGGCAAAAGATATTGGGATTCTTTAGCCAGTGGTATGCAAAAAAATGCATCTTTGAATTCCAAGACTGTAAACCACTTGGCACTGGGTGGGATTTCTCCCAAGATTACATAGGGATTGGGTACTGTGGGATGGAGGGGGACTACAGCTTCATTTATGATCCGGAGATCTTGAACCATTCACCAGGTTCCGTCTTTTTTTTCTTTACTGAGAGGATTGGGGTGTACGTGGCAAACTTGGTGGGAACCAATAGCCCACAAGCAAGGAATTTATTTATTAAAGGCTGTAGTCCCTCCCGAGCCTCTCTCTTGAGAGGGTATTGTTTCCGGTTAGGAAACCGAGTGGGATCTCCGGAGGACAATGATGACCGGTTCGGCCTGGTAGGCTCATCCAGGAATCCCCTGGTCCCACACCTGCGGGTTAATTTTGTCTTCCCATGGTTTTTGGTCCCTCTCTATTGAAAGTGTAATGGGTTCTTCAGTAGTAACCAGGAGCTGTAGAGCTCTAGGGGCTGAAAAACTTCCCATCACAAGGGTGGTCCCCAGTTTAGTGAGTATATCTCTTCCCAATAAGGGAGTAGGACACTCAGGGACCACTAGAAACTGGTGGGAAAATATTTGTCCATCCCAGCAACAAAGAAGTGGTCGGGTGAATCTTTTAGTAGTTGGTTTTCCTGTAGCACCCAAAATGGTACAGGTTTGGGAGGAGAAGGCTCCGGAGTAGGAGATCAAGATAGAGTAGGTACCCCTGTGCCAACCAAGAAATTCTCGGGCCTACCTGCCACATCCAGTTGCACCCTTGGCTCCAGCCCCGTGATGTTATCTGTGACAGGCGGGCTGGCTGGAGTGGGCCGCTTCAGTCCTGTTGAACCGTTGTGAGGGTAGGCTTGGCACTTGACCTTGAGGCTCTTGGGTCCCGAGGGCAGAGTGCCACCCAGTGTCCCAGTTGATGGCATTTGTGGCAAGCCATTCTAGGAGACTTGTCCCGGTTTGGACACTCTTTGGCCCAATGCCCCGCCTGTCTACAGATCAGGCATTTGTCTCGTGCCTTGTCCTTCAGGGACTCGGGGTTTGCCATAGGGCTTCTCTGGAGGGTGGCCAGCATCTGGGCATGCCTTGTCTCTTTCTTTCTCTCCTCCTCCTGGGCCTTGGCCTCCTTCTCCTGTTCTCTGTTATAAAAGGTATTGGTGGCTGTCTGGACCATCTCATCTAAAGAGGCAGCGGGGTCCTGCTATTGTATCTGTTGTAACTTAATTCTGATATCTGATGCACATTGGGACAGGAATTTGTCGTTTAAAATCACCTGTCCCTCGTAAGAGTCTAAGTCCAGATTGGTAAACTTTTGGAGTGCCTCTTTCAGCCTTTCCAGAAAGGCAATGGGGTTCTCACTGGGTTCCTGAGTTATTGCTGAGACTGGGCACAGTCCCACAAGTAATAGGCTTCCTTCTGTTTCCTTAGGGGTGAGTCTTTCTGAAGCTTATCCTACCCAGAACTGTTGCAACCTGAGAACCAGGCGCCCCCAGGTCAGGGTGCAGAGCCCCAGGCAGGCTGAGGCGTGACAGCCTCCTAGAGGTCGAATCCCCGGGCAGGTCGAGGTGTGACAGCCTCTCGAGAATTGGGTCCGTGGGCAGGCTGAGGCGTGACGACCTCCTGGGACCCCTGGGACTAGCAGATCCCGAGCAAGTTGAGACATGACAACCTATCGAGGACCAGATCCCTAGGCATGTCAAGGTGTGATGACCTCCTTGGAACCCCAGACTGGAGCTGGACGTCCCCAAGATCTCCATTGTGAACAGTGCTGGGTAGGATTAGGGGGTTGGATATTATAGAGTATTTCCCTACCAAGGCCAGCTATTTTCCGGTTGTCTCTCCAGAAGATTTAGAGGCAAGATTGTGGGTCTGGATGGGGCTCAGGCAAAGAGCATGCAACTGGAGGGAAGGGGGCAGAGCACAACTTTTGAAAGAATGACATTGCACAAGGGTATAATGTAAACCAGTTAAAACCAAGTGGGTCCAAAATAACAAGTCAAATTCAAGTACTTAATCCCCAATCTATAAGCCAACAGACAGGTGGCAGGACAGCTCCAAGGCATATGAGGGAGGAGTGGGTGGTGCCCCAATGGTTGGGGTGATCCTCCCACTCATTAGCATATGATTTTCACCCCCCCCCCCAAACCTAGCCAGGCCTTATGCTGTGGCCCCAGCCCTTGCCCTTGGCAATGGTTCACACCCTGAAGAGTGGCTTCTCTCTGGATCCTAACAAATCCACCTCTTTGTCTCTCAATGAATTTTTGCAATGAGATACCAGAGCCTGAGTTTCATTAGTTTTGGCTGAGCTTGAGTACCGGGAAAGAGCTGAAGGACAGGAGGAAAAAGCAGTGGGGAAAACGTGCCAAGGAATCCCCTTCATGGCCCGCCAGAAAATTTGCTAAATATCTGACCAGTGCTCACAATTTCATTGGTCTGATCCTTGGCACAGAGAAGAGAAAGGACAGAAGAACCCCCACCGGCTTGTGTAACAGCTGCTGGGGCTCAGCAGACAGCGCCTTTGGGGCATGCTGAGGAGTAGCCTCTCCAGAGTCCCTCAATTGTGCCCCTGCCACCCGCCTGTTTGCAGGAGGTTCGAGGCAACAAGAAAGGAGAGATTGTAAAGGAATTAAGATTTCATTAGGCATATCCCTCCAGTGAGGACCTCTTACCTTAATCGGAGGTCTTCTGGGATCAGAGACTGGGCCGCGTGACCTTTCTGCTGAGTTTGTTTTTCGCTGTCCCGGTATCCAGCACGATGGGCCTTCCCCCTGCTGGGTTTCTTCGCCTTCCGCTTCCATCGCGGGAGCTTCACTGAGTTGGACTCCTGCTGTGCTTGGCCTCTTCCGCTGGGAGGTTGTTTCAGCCTGGTTACATCCCAGTCATGGCACCATGGATGTCACGCGGGTGTATGTTCCTCGGTTCTTTGTCTCATCACAACAAAGATTTGGAGCCTGCCCTATGCGAATTGGGTTTAAGCAGGAGTGCTGTTTCTTTAGGAGAAGGCAGTGGCATCCCACTCCTGGTCCTTGGAACCTCCTTGACCTTCCTTGTCTTTTAGCCACGGCCATTTTGGACTCCTTTTCCCTATTCTACCTACCTAACAATATCATCCTCACATATTTATGTATAATTTCAATCATTTAAAAATTATCCTGATTTTATTGACATGACAATTTGTCTCTTAATAAGTACACAGTCCCATTTTAGTGTATGTCTGTATGCATGAACATGTTAACATCATTTGATTGATTTTATGTTTTACTTTTTTGAAGATTCCGTGAAGCAGGGAATAGCTACCCACTCCAGTATTCCTGCCTTGACAATCCCATGGACAGAGAAGCCTGGCAAGCTACAGTCCCTGGGGTGGGAAAGAGTAGGACACGACTGAGTGACTAACACTTTTCTTGTTTTTAGTATTATTTACAAATACAGAAATTTCTATAAACTTTCATTAGAGTTAGCTCTGTGCATTTGTCTGTGTTTGATTAAAGTCTAGAGTCACAAACTGAGGTAAAAGTTGCTGCTGCTGCTAAGTCGCTCCAGTCGTGTCCGACTCTGTGCGACCCCATAGACGGAAAACTACCAGGCTCCCCCGTCCCTTAAGCTGTCATTTAAAGAATGTTTGTTAAAATATTTGCTGAAAGATGATACCGCAACATTATTGATTTTAAATTATTTCTGTTATACATTCAAGACTCTGAAAACTGTCAGAAAGTAGTATATACCAGACTGTTAAAATGATTCTTGCTGCCGAGATTACTATCCTATCAGACCTGTAAAACCTGTAAATCACTTAAACTTCAAAGTTAAATGTGAATTCTTTCCTTACTATTCTACCTCGTTGCTGTTCACACATTGTCACTCATGGAGCAGAATTTTCAACATTACTCGTTCAAATAAGCTTGTGAAAAATGTGGCACACTGAGCCCACTCCAGAATATTTGGATCAGGAAGTGCTTTTTTAAAATAATTCCTGTTTCTTTTGATAGTCAGTTTATCGTCTGTCAACTGAGTACAACACTCAAAAATAAATATGCCAATGTTGATCTGATCATATGATTTCTCTTTCAAATCAGAATAATTTCTGTAGTGGTTCATGGATCATATCTCATCCTCTTTTCTTGGGGCTAAAAATGTGGTAGAAAATATTACTGTGTAAAAATTATATTCTTGTGTAACACCAGACATTCTCCTAAATCAAAACCATTTCTCTTGCTGGTTTCCTCTTGGGTCACATTAGGAAGTCTTCCCATGGCCACATGGCACCTGTACTTTGCATTTCAGGGACGGCTGACATTCCAGGATGTGGCCATAGACTTCACTGAAGAGGAGTGGGAATGCCTGGACCTCGGGCAGCGAGAATTGTACAGGAACGTGATGTTAGAGAACTACAGGAACCTGGCCTCCTTGGGTGAGGATAACTGCCTTCCAGAATCCCTTCTCTACCCACTGGGTTTTGGTTCCTGCATTTCTAGAATGTCTCCTAGAATCTTCTGCTCCTTATAATAGTTTCAGATCCCTGCTTTCTATGGGAAAATGGATATTTATGAGTTGAGAAAGAAGACTTCATGAGGATTCATTATGATTCTAACTTTTCCTTGATGGAATCTGCCTCCTTCTTCTAGGTGAGTGGTAATTCTGTAGGTTCTGTGGTATAAAAGGGTGCCACTCTCCTTTATAAATCAGATTTCTCCCACTTACTTACTTTGGCCTTAGTAGTACTTGACTAGAATCTCAAGAACTTTTCTTTATGTATTTGTTAGTTAGAAAAGTGCTTCGATAAAGTATTTGGGGATATAACTTTCTAGGCTGTATTAACATTCAACCATGCCTTCTCTAGAATGTTAATAATGTAATAAGCAAGGTAACAGTCATGTCTGACTCTTTGCGAGCCTATGGAATAGTCCATGGAATTCTCCAGGGCATAATAGTGGAGTGGGTAGCCGTTCCCTTTCCAGAGGATCTTCCCAACCCAGGCATCAAACACAGCTCTCCCACAGTGCAGGTGGCTTCTTTACCAGCTGAGCCACCAGGGAATTTTAATACAGCTTAGTAATTATGTCCCCAAATACTTTAGTTCTAGGCTGTATTAACATTCTACCATGCCTTCTCTGGGCTTCCCAGGTGGCACTAGTGGTAAAGAACCTGCCTGCTAATGCAGGAGACATAAAAGAAGTGGGTTTGATCCCTGGGTTGGGACGAACTCCTGGAGGAGGACATGGCAACCCACTCAGTATTTTTGCCTGGACACTCCCATGGACAGAGGACCCTGGCGGCTACAGTCTCTAGGGTGGCAAAGAGTCAGACGTGACGGGCGCGACGTAGCACATGTACCTTTTCTTCTCACTTGAATACATATCAGATTGGAAACTGATGAATCTCTAGCAAAACGAATATTCCTTTTCCTGATAGCAGGTCTTGTGGTCTCTAAGCCAGACCTGGTCACCTTTCTGGAGCAAATGAAGACTCCCTGGGATGTAAGGAGACTGGAGACGCCAGCCGTATACACAGGTAGGGGTCAATGGATGAAGCCGACCAGTCCACGACAGGAACAGGGATTAGTGAGGAATTCATCTTTTTCATGTGGTTTGGGAAGATCTGCTTCAATGGAAATGATTTTAGAGAAGTCTGGGTTTCTTTCTGTTGCTGTCATAGGCGGATATCACCTGCCCCGTTCTGTCTCTTTAAATCATTCCTGAATTCATCTCCAGTGATTACTTTTCTCAATCACAGTGAGAACTGAAACCCTTCTCTTGGCCGGTGACAACCTGCATGAATCGATTACTATTCCATTTCGTGGGGGGCGGGTGGCCCCTCGGAAAACTGAACATTTCTGAAAAACTCTAAGACGGTCCTATGAAAATTTCTACCTCTAGATGACAGTGTGTGAGTGGAATTGAGGACATACTGCCAAAGTTCTAGGAATATTGGGGACAGTTTTTTTTTTTTTTTCCTGACTTATAATTCCTAAAACACTGGAAGCTACAAATATGATCTTATAAATTTTAAATTCAAGTAATTTCTTCACTGTATAAACCAAAACCTCCCTAAAGAGAAAGAATGCCAATCTCAGGATTACTTCAAAGTTTCTGTTTTCTTCATATGAACTCATATGAAATGTTAAGTGTATCTGCCCCAATTCCTCAATGCTAAAAGGCTTAACTGAACTGAATTGAACTGAAAAGACTTAAATATATTCAATTAACTCCAAAAAATTTCAAATAAATTGGCATAAGAGCTTAAAACGTTTTCCACCAAATTTTTAATGGTTTCAAACTATTATAATGTTTCGATATAGAATCTTTTTATAACGTTCTTATTGGAGTATAACTCATTTACAATGTTGTACTGCAAAAAGAATCCATTTCACATATAGATATCTACTCTTTTTAAGATTTCCTTCCCAATTCGATCTCCACAGAGCATTGATAGTGTTCACACCATACTTTGAAAGTCTCATTTCTTAATTTCTCAAGAACTGCTTCTTTATTTAATGAATCTTGTTATCAACTTCCCCAGACTTTGTCCTACATGTCTTTGCTTTCTGATTAGACCTATGTCAGTATCATTTATGATTTTTATATGGAAACATCATATAGAACGTGCTAAAATAAAAAGTGGTTAAGGAATTAGAGGGCACCTAGTGGCATCAGCATTTAAGATGACTTAAGTGGAAGAGTAATCATTAGACTGCCTGTCTCTTCTTCATTTAGTGGTTGTTGTAGCTTTTTGTCTTGCTCCTTCCTCTACACCATACTTCTTTGTCATCCCATTTTGTCAAATTTTCTGGGTTTGTGGTCTGTTCTGCAGGCTGCAGGATCCTAGCTCCTCTTGCTCTGTTGTCTTCCCCCTAGGGGGTGAGGTTGGTCCACAGGCTTGTACACTTATCCCCTTGATCTGGGCTTTGATTGCTGTTATTGTGACCCGTGCCTCCCCAAAATATTGAGGGGAATTTCCCCTTGGCTCTATGGTTGTCACTGGTCTGTTGGGGTGGGGTCTGCTTCTTGGTTTGTGGAGAAGAGCCCCCAGATGTGTTTCTTTGCTGTGATTCTGATCTGTAGTCAAGGCAGGTAGGATTGGAGGACACCCACTGGGAGAGAAGCCACTAAGCATTGCTCTTCTGGGATTGTTCACCTTGGGGTGTGCTCAGGCACTGTGTGAGTCTCATGTGACCCCATGTTGGCACTGCATTGGCCCCTCTTCAACCATGGGCATGCTGGCACATTGCTGTGGTGCCAGCAGCTTTCACTTTTAGGGATTTACATAAACTGTTTGTGAAAGCAGAGAGATGTGCCTCCTCAGATGTTGTTTTCACTGGAACACCAGCAGAGATCCAGTGAACTCAGGTCCCAGAATTGCATTCATGGAGCTGGACCTGCTGTGGTGCTCTGGGGGCAGCTCAGACTCTAGCCTGGCCCTTCCCCCTAGTATGCATCCCCACAAAGTCTACAGCTGCTAAAGCTACACCTTCCATGTCTGGGGGAGCCCTGGTTGTCCATTCAGATGTTCTGTACGGGCTGAGTTGACAAAACCAGTTGCAGGTGTAAAAGCATGGTTTGTGTAACCGTTAGGAGAGACTTCAGTTTTCCTTCCTTAACCCTGGGGCTAGCTGAGCTTTCAGCTCCTTCTATGTGTGTGGGCCACCCACAGGTGTCTGCTCCAGAAGCTGCCCCAGAGCACAGGAGTCTGCTGATTGTGGAGGAGGTGCATGGGGGGAGGCTGTGGCTGGAGCTCAATAGAGCCCACCTGGGTGGTGGCCCTTCCTAGTGCTGGGAGAGGAGGGGCCAGCACAGGGGAAGAGGGGCTGCAATGGCGGGTCTTCCCTTTGGGCATCAGTCAACAAAGGCGCTCTGCTCTCTGGTGGTCAGGCTTCCTCCATAAGCATTCTAGTTATAGAGCTCGTCCATCACCCCCGGCCCCTCAGGTTGTCTGCTCACAGCCCACAGCAGTCCTCTGCCTGGGTCTGCTCTCCAGACCCCACATTTCAGCACCCAGCCTTTGATGCAGCAGCAGATACCCTCTCAGGCTGGGTGGGCAGGGCTGGCATCAGTACCCTGTGTACAGGTCTCACTCTGTCCTGCTGCCACAGACTGTTGCCGTGTTCTCTTCCCACAGAGAATGAGGCTCCCCTTCTGTCCCAGCTGAGCTCACACCAGCCCCAGTAGATAGGAAAGGTAGATAAGAAAACTTTCATTTGATGTATTTCAGCTGTGTCTTCTCACAACACCTGTGGTTTGATGTCAAAGAATCAAAGATTAGAAAACTTAATCCAAGAAGCGAAGCTAGGAATATATGAAAGAGCTTACCTTGGAAATGAACATTTAATGAAAGTCCAGGAATATATGGGGGTGTGTGAAAGACCGAGAAGATGTTTATATGGACAGAAAGAAACCAAGACAGTTTCACACAATGCGGACATTACTGCCATAAGAAATGAGCAATGTGAGTCAAACTGTGGAAAACACCCATTTCAGTTATCAACAGCTGCAGAGAAGTGTATCTGTTCAACCAAAGGCTTAAAGCAGTTTTTGAAACATACACATTCTCTGAAGGGAAATGTGAAAAATCTAGAAAGTCATCCAGTCTCTATTGCAAATCCTCATGCAAACCACTCTGAACACAGGCTTCGATTACACATACATTCAAGCATGTCTGAAAACCAGAAATTTAATAATGATGGGGAAAACTCACAAAATAATGAGCTTGAGGGATCTGTGACCAAGGGGTCATTATTCTTCTACCAACAGACTGTTTCTCTCCATTCCAAAATGTGTAATGTTGATATTAATGGAAAAGAGTTAATCCCACCATCACTGTTCAATACACATCATGATACGGTTAATACGGAACAACTTCTCACGTGTAATAACACGAGTCAGGCCTTAAGTAAGAGCTCTACCCCCAATAATTACAAGAATATTTACGGTGGAGTGAGAAGCCATGCATGCAATGAAACTGGGTGTAAAACTGAACAAGACTCTCACCCTATGAAATATCATGGACCTCAATCTTCAGACAATTGTGAATATGGTGATGTTTCTAATCAGTCTTCAAATCTCACTCAACAGCAGAGTATTCAGAATCCGCACAAAAGTTACAAGTGTAAGCAATGTGAGAAAGCCTTTACTAACTCATCCAGTCTAAGTAGACACAGGAAAATTCATTCAGGATGGAAACCTTTCAAATACACAGAGTGTGGCAACACCTCTAAGCAGAATTCAGAGCTTAGTCAAGATCAGCAAATCCACACGGGCAAGAAAGCTTATGAATGTAAAGAATGTGAAAAAGCATTTATGTGTTACTCAAACCTTAGTCAACATCAGCGCATTCACACTGGGGAGAGGCCTTATAAATGTGCAGAGTGTGGCAAAGCCTTTAATCAGAAGTCATATCTTAGTGATCACCAGAGAATTCATACTGGAGAGAAACCTTATAAATGTAAAGAATGCGGAAAAGCCTTCAGTCGCTGCTCAACTCTTACTCAACACCAGCGAATTCATACTGGAGAGAAGCCTTATAAATGTAAAGAATGTGGAAGAGCCTTCAGTTACTACTCAGCTCATCATGAACACCAGCGAATTCATTCTGGAGAGAAGCCTTATAAATGTAAAGAATGCGGAAAAGCCTTCAGTCGCTGCTCAACTCTTATTGAACACCAGAGAATTCATACTGGGGAGAGGCCTTATAAATGTAAGTTTTGTGGCAAAGACTTTAGCAAGCACTCTCGTCTTACTCTCCATCAGAGAATTCATACTGGAGAGAGGCCTCATAAATGTGAGGATTGTGGCAAAGCGTTTAGACAGCAGTCATGTCTTACTACACATCAAGTAATCCATACTGGAGAGAAATCTTATAAATGTAAAGAATGCGGAAAAGCCTTCAGTTACCGCTCAACTCTTACTCAACACCAGAGAATTCATACTGGAGAGAAGCCTTATAAATGTAAAGAATGTGGAAAAGCCTTCAGGTACCACTTAACTCTTACTCGACACCACCGAATTCATACTGGAGAGAAGCCTTATAAATGTATAGAATGCGGAAAAGCCTTCAGGCAGTACTCAAATCTTACTCAACACCAGAGAATTCATACTGGGGAGAGGCCTTATAAATGTAAGGATTGTGGCAAAGACTTTAGCAGTTACTCAGGTCTAACTTACCATCAGAGAATTCATACTGGAGAGAAGCCTTATAAATGTAAAGAATGTGGAAAAGCCTTCAGTTACTACTCAACTCTTACTCAACACCACCGAATTCATACTGGAGAGAAGCCTTATAAATGTATAGAATGCGGAAAAGCCTTCAGTCAGTACTCAAATCTTACTCAACACCAGAGAATTCATACTGGGGAGAGGCCTTATAAATGTAAGGATTGTGGCAAAGACTTTAGCAGTTACTCAGGTCTAACTTACCATCAGAGAATTCATACTGGAGAGAAACCTTAGAAATGTAAAGAATGTGGAAAAGCCTTCAAAGCACTCACGTCTTACTCACCATCAGAGAATTCATACTGTAGAGAAACCTTAGAAATGTAAAGAATGTGGAAAAACCTTCATTGGGCACTCACGTCTTACTCAACATCAGAGAATTCATACTGGAGAAGTAGCAAAGGCTTTAATCTGAGCTCTCACCTTATTAGACAGAGAGCACGTACTGGAGAGAAACCCTACTAATAAGTGATGGAAGAAGTTTGCCCTAAACATACACTTCAGAAAATACAAGACCATTTATTTAAGGAAGATAAGGAATGACATAAAGAAAATGTAGAAAAGTATTTAATAAAAATTAAATCTAAATAAATATCAGAAATTGCACACTGGAAAAAGTGAAGGTCGCTCAATTGCTTTCAACTCTTTGCAACCCCATGGACTGTGTCCATGGAATTTTCCAGGCCAGAATAGTGGAGTGTGAGGTGGATTTTTACCAACTGAGCTATCAGGGAAGCCCGCACATAGAAACCATTTCATCAATTCTGTTTTTTGAAGTTCCTCTTCAGGAGAAGTATTGTAGATAGTAATCCATAGTTAAAACAGATCGAAAATTGATATGTTAGTATGAATCATAAGATGAAGGTTGGTATTTAGAAATGTACAAATATTAGCAATATAACTTTGTTTATATTGACATGATTTGTGATTGTTTGAAAACCAAAATCAATGTGATTCAACTCTCAAATTACTCCATGCTGCTATGCTTCATTTCTAGTGTGTATGCAAAGTTATGTTTTTGATGGTTGCTATCTCAAAGATGAGACAAGGCCTTCAATCCTAGGGAGAAATCATTTGTATTTATTCTCCATTAGAAGATTAAGGACACAGGAATGTAACATGTACATCTAAATGGAGGTGTTAGTCATTCATGTCAAACATCCCTGTAGGTCACCATGAGGTAAGTGTTCAGGGAGTAATTCCACATATTAAAGTAAGATGTACATTTTCAATAGTTATGTCACTTGCTTTTTAAGTAAAATACAATGACAGTTCACTGAAATCTTGATGTATCTTTATAATATCAACAGAAGTCATGAATATTAGTTGACATGTTTCAAATAAAGATATCTGATACCCTAGAAATGTATGGAAACCCCTTGCAGAAAAGTCTTGTAATTAGTGTATGTTTTATTTCATAAACAATTCACCTCCATTTTGTAACCATAGGAATCACAGTTCTCAGATCATTGTATCAGAGGAATGAATATCATTGTTTATGCTTGTAATCTGTATTTTATTCAGTTAAATAGTGGGTTGGAAAAGGTTTTATTCTGACTGTGTGATATAACATGTTAATAAAACTGGACGGTTTCTTGTGATGAAGTTGGTATGTAATGAATTGTCAACCTACCGATTTAAGGTTGAAGGGAAAATACCTAATAATAAACTCTTTGTTAGCACAGAGGGATGATATCTGTAACAATTAGTTTCCATCCTGCCTTTAAGCCTCAAATAATTGGCTATTTCCCATCATTTCTCCATTGTACTGCCCCCCCCCCCCCCCACCAACTTCTCTGTAACTGCTGGGACATTGTGATGGTTCTAGGAAGGATCATAGAGAGTACTGTTGATTGTTTACCTGAACTACTGCATGCTGTTGATGCCTCAGCGTCTGTCTGGGGAGCAGGCAGCCTGCAGGCCCTTGAACTCACACCAGCCAGTCCTGTGAACACCTGCAGTAGATGAACACCCACCTTGAGACTAGCAGTCGTGCTGAACCCCAGGGTCTACTGCACAGGCCCCACTTCAGTGACACCCTCAGAGCTCTAGATTCCTGCTCCTCTTGGATTGAATGGACCGATCCACACTCTGCCTGGGGAGCCCACAACACTTCATCCAGGGCCACTTAGAAAGGCCTGAACGCCAAATACTGGAGCTTTCTCTGCCTGGTTCTAGCCTTGACCTTCCTCAGGGGCCTTCATGGCTTCCTGTGAATTCTCTCAGGACCTAGATTCATAAACTCACCTGCTTCATTTGCCCTTTGTTCTTCTGTTAGCTAAAACTTTTCAGGGGCTCATTTAAGCAAATGTCAATTTATCAAAGTCACAAAAAGCATAATTAAAAGCCATGATGGGAAAGTTCTGAACCAAGATTTATAAAATCTTACCCTGTATAACTCTTAGCACAAGTTTCTTGTCTAGGCTTAAAGGAATTTTTCTCATAGCCTTGGCATAGTTTGAATGCAATATATTAATATCTGAAGATATATACATCATATAATTTATATTACACACATTGAATACAATATATAAATATCTGAAGGTATACACGTTAGCAGTGAGAAAACCAAGAAGGAATATGTGAGTGTATGTGTATTCGTACACATTTAACGTAGAGAATTTAGAAAAGCTAGATGAAAACGGGTCATTTTAGACTTGCAGATGATTGACTAAAAACAGCAATACTTATCAATATGTCAGTTAATCTGTTTTGTCTATTTTTCATGGAATTCATTTCCTTAAATGTCGAGGTTGCAGTTTTTAAGGAGCTTCCACTCTGTGCTCCCCGCCCCCCCCCCATGACTGCCCCAGTTTACATTCCCTCTAGCCCTGTAGGAGGTCCCTGATCTCCAAGCCTCCTCAGCATTTATGATATTATTAATGGGCTCTTTGCTATCTGTTATTCTGACTGGCATCAGATGATGCATCATTGTAGCTTTGTTTTGCATTTCTTATTGTTTAGTGCTGGTGAGCATCTTTCATTTCCCTCTTGCCCATCTAAAAGAGCAAGTTGTCCCACCCAGGCTCAGCGGTTGTGGCGCACAGGCTTAGTTGCCCCAAAGCATGTGGAGTATTCCTGGACCAGGCATCAATCCCACATCCCCTGCACTGTCAGATGGATTCTCCACCACTGGGTGACCAGTCTGTTTAGCTTTTTTTCCTTTTGAGATGCATGTATATTTTGTATTGGAATATAATTGCTTTACAATGTTGTGTTAGTTTCTGCTGTACGACATCATCAATCAGCCATAAGTATACATGAATCTGCTCCCTCTTGAACCTCCCTCCCATGATCTCCATTTCACCCCTCTGGTCAGCACAGAGCACCAAGCTGAGCTCCCCATGCTATCCAGCAGCTTCCTACTAGCTCCCTGTTTTAACCATCAGTTCAGTTCAGTTCACTTGCTCAGTCATGTCCAAGTGTTTGCGACCCCATGGACTGCAGCACGCCAGGCCTCCCTGTCCATCACCAACTTGCAGAGTTTACTCAAACTCATGTCCATTGAGTCGGTGATGCCATCCAACCATCTCATCCTCCGTCATCCCCTACTCCTCCCCACTTCAGTCATTCCCAGCATCAGGGGCTTTTCAAATGAGTCAGCTTTTCGCATGAAGTGGCTAAAGTACTGGAGTTTCAGCTTCAGCATCACTCCTCCCAATGAACACCCAGGACTGATCTCCCTTAGGATGGGCTGGCTGGATCTCTGTGCAGTCCAAGGGCCTCGCAAGAGTCTTCTCCAGCATTTCAGCCACGGTGGTATATGTGTGTCAGTGGGGCTCTTCAGTTTGTCCCCCTCCTCTTCTCCTGCCATGTCCATACATCTGTTCTCTATATTTGGGCAAATATTGTCTTAACAGATATATATGGAACCTAAAAAAAAAGATAGTATTGATGAACTTATTTACTGAGCAGGAATATAGGCACAGAGGTAATTCTTAAGGTTTGGATGTTAAGCTTTCAAGGCATAAAATACATGGACAATCATTCCATGCATTTTACGAAGTGAAAGAAACCCATTCAAAAATGGTACAGAGGAGAAGGAAATGGCAACCCACTCCAGTATTCTTGCCTGGAGAATCCCATGGACAGAGGAGCCTGGCAGGCTACAGTGCATGGGGTCACAAGAGTCAGACACAACTTAGTGACTAAACCACCAGCTTGTTTAGAAAAATGAATACTTAAAGAAAAAAAATTTAACTATAAAATTAACAAACTATAAAGATTAATAGCAGAAGGAATTATACTTGATTTTTCCCAGCTAAGAAAAGAAGGTATAATGTTCAGCTTCAAAACTCCAGCATTGTCACTGACTCTCTATTCTTAACTGACATACTGCCACGAAGTTGTTTTTGAGTTCATGAAAAGTTTCAACAGCATTAGACATTTTTTTTTAATGTTTTGTTTTTTAAGTACCTTTTATAGCATTTTATTTACTTCCTAAAGATTCAGGGAATCTGAATTTTAGATTCTGTGACCCTGAATTTTAGAAACATCTGGTCTACCTCAGTTAGATGTTGGCTGCATAGAGATAGAGCTGAAGTGATCACCACAGCCATAAAACTGATTGACTAAGAAGGATTTATACAATGTTTACAAACCTGGAATCATGTATGGATTTTATCTGAAAGTTAAAAGTTAGATATTAGAGAAAGTATTTAATTCAGGTATTTTCAAGTTTTAAAACTTCACTTGTTTACCTACTAAAAATAGTTCTAGTTTTTCTGCTTAGGAAAGTCCATTAAAATGATATACCCTAATTTGCAGTGCTTTTCTCATAAAGTTTTGGGTGTGAAAGAATTGTAATTTACTAGATATGTTTGGGATGGGATATTTTGTTGGGTAGGTTTTCCTTTTTCTTTTTAACGTTTAACGTTTAACAAGAGTACAGTTGTTTCAGAACAAATTTTTTTAACATTATACTTTTCCCTTTCTCTTCACAGTGTTTAGAGAGTAAAATGAAAAACTCTGCACTCTGTGATTTTAACTTCTCTAATATACTCTTGAGATTTTTGCTTTAATTTAAATTACCATCACATGGCCCTTTCATTAGTAAAACCAGCATTTGTTCCCTCACCAAACCCCATGCCAAATTCATCATAAAGAAAGCTCAGCATCCATAATTCCAGTAGTGCTTATCAATTTAGAGGAGGGGGCATTTAGTAAATATCCCAACTGGTCGTTTTATGCACAAGGCTTCAGTCAGAACATAGAAAAAAAAACATTCTGTGAATGAAATATTGTATGTTCAGATTTTATAAAAGACATTTTTAAAAGCCCAATTTACAGCCGTATATTTTTTTATGATGTAATTTATGAAAAAGATGTCTGTACTAACAGGTGCTGTAACACTACTGTTGTTGGATTTTATTGTTTGGTGATAAATGTATACAATATTTCTAAGGGAAACTATGTACTGTGATGTAAAAGTCTAGGCAAAATGTATATAATCCTTGTATATAGTTGTGTATTTGATTATAATTACTGATTGTAAAGATTTAATAAAATATGTAAATATCCTAAAAAAAAATGGTACAGAAAGTAGGAGTTTTACAATATGACACTTTGGTGTAGGTAAATGTTCATATGTGCTCAGTGGTGTCTGAGTCTTTGTGAGCCCAGGGGCTGTAGCCTGCCAGGCTCCTCTGTCCATAGATTTCCCAGGAAAGGATACTGGAGTGGGTTTCCATTTCTTCCTCCAGGTGATCTTCCTGACCCAAGGATCAAACCCGCATCACCTGCATGTCCTTCATTTGCAGCAGACTTCTTCCCACTCAGTCACCTGGGAATCTCGTAGGAAATAGAGAAGAGATTTAAAAGGTCTGTGGTTGCCATGGGTTTCAAAGGAGGGACTCTGAATATCCTAAATCTAGAGAACTTTCAGGACCGTGAAGTAATTTGTGTTAAACTGTTGTGATGGACACATGTTATTATACATTTGTCCAGAGGTATGGAGTGCACATCCCTAAAAGAGAAATATAAGGGTAAACTAAAGAGTTTATGTATTTACTGTCCTTGTAGATTCATCGGTGGTAACAAATGCTCACTCGGGTGGGCAAAGGTAAGTAGGGAGATTGTCCACGTGTGTGAACAAGAGTCATATGGGTATGGGAAACGTTGTACCTTATTCTCAACTCTGCTGTGAAATGAAATCTTCTACAAAGTTGGTACTGGTGCATGCACACTGAATATTTTTTAGAACATATAATATTAGAAAGATGGACATGCTTCTAACTTTAATTTCTCCTTAGTCATTATACTTTAAAGGTGTGAGAAAATAGAGCTCTCTAAATGGCACAGACAACAAACTGTAGCAGTTGATACATAAAACCTAGAAACACACACAAGAAGTAGAACAAGGCTCTCACGTGTTAATTCATGTGTAATGTAACTTACGACAACACCGATCATTATTTCCTTGGTTGGTCATCAGATAGCATTTAGGGCATCATTTTCAAAGGCATTTGTCTCTGCCCACACACACTTGTTAATCTAGCGTGTCCTGCTCAGTTCAGTTCAGTTCAGCTGCTCAGTCCTTTCCTACTCTTTGCAACACCATGGACTGCAGCTCGCCAGGTCGCCTGCTGCCCACGGTTTATTGTCAAAGAAAGCTGTGATGGAAACACCTCCAGGCTCCTGGTCTCTGAAGTTGGAGATGCCACACCTCCAGAGAGGTGGTCACCATGCAAATCATTTTGTGAAAACGTGTGTCCCCAGGCTGCAGAGAGGGGTGAATAAAACTAAGGACACAGGAGATCTTTGGGAAGAAGTCTGCAAGTAAAGCCTGGCAGGAACCCAAGACCCCCAGGTGATTCCTACCAAACAGTCACCTCTCCCCTCCCCTCCCCCAGGGCGCAGACACAGGCCAAGGACACCACACACATCCTAGAAAGACCTCCCCCCACCAACAGGGAATCAGGTTGAGCTTTGCTTCTAGAAGTTCCAGCCCTAAAACCTCCCTTCCTGAGGTCTCACCTGTGCCAAATGGGAGGTTTCCCTCAGGGCTCCTGAATGCAGGTCTCTTGCGTTTTTTCAAAACCCTCCTAGGCTGGGTCAAGTAGCCCTGAAGTAGGGTCCATTGTGTCTGGTGAATTGTGCTGCCTGCTCTCTGTAGGCAAAAAGGAAGGAGAGGAACTAGCCCGGAAGATCTGCAAATAGAGTGGAGCAGCAGGATGTGATTAACATATCAGGTTAGTCTTGATTACCCTCTACAGATCAGGAACCCAGAAATGTCAGCAAAGAGCTCAGAAAAGGGTGAGAGAAACAAGAAAACGTTTTCTTCTTTTTCACTGCAGCAGTTGCAGGTTAAACGGCTGTATGGATATCTTTGAAGGTATTTTCTCAACATGCAGATGTGAGTTTGAGACGTCATATTGCCCAGAAGATAAAGTGCGGGAGGAAGAAGAGGAGGAAATGACAGCTTCTCAGGTAATTGTCCTGCCCCGGTGTGGGGCTGTGTCTGCTTTTCCTCCTGAAATGCCTGGACTGAGAATCTGCAAAACTTTAGTTCTCTGCTTCTAAGTTTTCTGCCTGGAGTGCTTGTTATCACCTTCTTATTTTTTCCTGTTTTTTTTTTTTGTTTGTTTGTTTGTTTGTTTTGTTTTGTTTTGTTTGTTTTTTTAATAGTGAAACCCAGCTCTTCAGGTTTCGTCTCCCTCATATTCCAGAGCCTTTTCTCCATTTTCTGTATCCTGGCTTTCTATAGAGCATGATGAATTCTCAACATGAAATAGTGACTTTCAATGTTCAATACATTCCCTTTGTGAGAGATCAATACAGGGAGGCACTGGTATCTGAGATTCCCACTGGGATGTGGTTCAGTGTTAGGATCATAGAGAAGTCGGGGAAATGCCGTGATGAATTTACGTGTGGATGCAATTCAGCTCTCTAGAACAGGAGTAAGAAAATGCCCTTGTTAATAGAATGAACTCAGCATTCCAGAATTTTTCAGAAGTTTAAGTAGCAGAGACAATCCTCTATACCAATGAGAAAAATATACTAATTAAATGGAGTATTAAGCTACAGATCATGGGAGGTATATAGGAGGTGGAATTTGCAGAAACCTGACATTTTTCATGATAGATTAAGATCATGGTTTTCCTAATATTGCCAAAATGCCAGGCAGTGATAATGCATTTTCCTGTGTACTCTTACCCGTGACCTCTGATGTTCACTGGATCAGGTGCTTCTCTGAGATTTCCACGTTATGAAATTTATTATTTTCTTTTTGTCTTGAACAAGCATCTTGGAAAGAAAAAGTGATGGATATGCCTATCACAGTTAATGAGGAAATGCCGTATCTTCTTAGTTACTCTTTGCTTTGAAAAATAAACACTGTCAGCTAAGGCAGATGCACAGTTTGAGAGATGTGAATTAAGTTTTATTTGGGGCAAAATGAGGACAGCAGCCCAGGAGACAGCATCTCAGAGAACTCTGAGAAACTGCTCCAAAGGGCCAGTGGGGGAAGGTCAGTTTGTGAGTTTGGTGAATTCAATGCAATGGAGCACTTACTTTACAAAAGGATTTCTGCCAGGCATGAGAACTGAAGTCATCATTTAGTGCTTTAGTGCTTTTTTAGTTATGAAGAGATGCAAGGATTGGGATCATGAAAGCAGTTCCTGAAAATATCTGACTTTAAAGACCTGCTCCACCAGATTCCCTGGAGCTGAGTGCCACAATCCAACCTGAACTCCGTCTAGGGGACTGAAGTCAGTTGCAGCACCATAGGGTTCATTCTCCCCAGAGGCAGATCGCAAACCCCCTTGTTATTCAGTTCAGTTCAGTTGCTCAGTGATGTCTGACTCTTTGCAACCCCATGCATCACACCACGCCAGACCTCCCCGTCCATCACCGACGCCAGGAGTTCACTTAGACTCATGTCCATTAAGTCAGTGATGCCATCCAGCCATCTCATCCTCTGTCGTCACATTCTGCCCCTGCCCCCAATCCCTCCCAGCATCAGAGTCTTTTCCAATGAGTCAGCTCTTCGCTGAGGTGGCCAAAGTACTGGAGTTTCAGCTTTAGCATCATTCCTTCCAAAGAAATCTCAGGGCTGATCTCCTTCAGAATGGACTGGTTGGATCTCCTTGCAGTCCAAAGGACTCTCAAGAGTCTTCTCCAACACCACAGTTCAAAAGCATCAATTCTTCAGCACTCCGTCTTCTTCACAGTCCAACTCTCACATCCATACATGACCACAGGAAAAACCATAGCCTTGAGTAGACGGACCTTAGTCGGCAAAGTAATGTCTCTGCTTTTGAATATACTATCTAGGTTGGTCATAACTTTTCTTCCAAAGAATAATTGTCTTTTAGTTTGCATGGCTGCAGTCACCATCTGCAGTGATTTTGGAGCCCAGAAAAATAAAGTCTGACACTGTTTCCACTGTTTCCCCATCTATTTCCCATGAAGTGATGGGACCAGATGCCATGATCTTCGTTTTCTGAACCTTGAGCTTTAAGCCAACTTTTTCACTCTCCTTTTGCTTTCACCCAGAGGCCTTTTAGTTCTGCTTCACTTTCTGCCATAAGGGTGGTATCATCTGCATATCTGAGGTTATTGATATTTCTCCTGTCAATCTTGACTCCAGCTTGTGTTTCTTTCAGCCCAGCGTTTTTCATGATGTACTCTGCATAGAAGTTAAATAAGCAGGGCGACGATATCCTATTTGGAACCAGTCTGTTGTTCCAAGTCCAGTTCTAACTGTTGGTTCCTGACCTGCGCATGGATTTCTCAAGAGACAGGTCAGGCGGTCTGCTATTCCCATCTCTTTCAGAATTTTCCACAGTTTATTGTGATCCACACAGTCAAAGGCTTTGGCATAGTCAATAAAGCAGAAATAGATGTTTTTCTGGAACACTCTTGCTTTTTCCATGATCCAGCAGAGGTTGGCAATTTGATCTCTGGTTCCTCTGCCTTTTCTAAAACCAGCTTGAACATCAGGAACTTCACGGTTCACGTATTTCTGAAGCCTGGCTTGCAGAATTTTGAGCGTTACTTTACTGACGTGTGAGATGAGTGCAATTGTGCGGTAGTTTGATCATTCTTTGGCATTGCCTCTCTTTGGAATTGGAATGAAAACTGACCTTTTCCAGTCCTGTGGCCACTGCTGAGTTTTCCAAATTTGCTGGCATATTGAGTGCAGCACTTTCACAGCATCATCTTTCAGGATTTGAAACAGCCAAACTGGAATTCCATCTCCTCCACTAGCTTTGTTCATAGTGATGCTTTCTAAGGCCCACTTGACTTCACATTCCAGGATGTCTGGCTCTACATGAGTGATCACACCATCATGATTATCTGGGTCATGAAAATCTTTCTTTGTACAGTTCTTCTGTGTATTCTTGCCAGCTCTTCTTAATATCTTCTGCTTCTGTTAGGTCCAGACGATTTCTGTCCTTTATCGAGCCCATCTTTGCATGAAATGTTCCCTTAGTATCTCCAATATTCTTGAGGAGATCTCTCGTCTTTCCCATTCTGTTCTTTTCCTCTTTTTTCTTTGCACTGATCGCTGAAGAAGTCTTTCTTATCTCTTCTTGCTATTCTCTGGAACTCTGCATTCAGATGCTTATATCGTTCCTTTTCTCGTTTGCTTTTCCCCTCTCTTCTTTTCAGAGGTATTTGTAAGACCTCCCCAAACAGCCATTTTGCTTTACTGCATTTCTTTTCCATGGGGATGGTCTTGATCCCTGTCTCCTGTACAATGTCACGAACCTCATTCCATAGTTCATCAGGCACTCTATCTATCAGATCTAGGCCCTTAAATCTATTACTCACTTCCACTGTAAAATCATAAGGGATTTGATTTAGGTCATACCTGAATGGTCTAGCGATTTTCCCTACTTTCTTCAAATTGAGTCTGAATTTGGTAATAAGGGGTTCATGATCTGAGCCACAGTCAGCTCCTGGTCTTATTTTTGCTGACAGTATAGAGCTTCTCCATCTTTGGCTGCAAAGAATATATTTAGTCTTAGTCAATTACACAACTCAGTTTAAACTCTGTACTAGGGATTATACAATAATAACGTATCCTGCTTGAGGACAGTTTCTCCTTCCTGAAAATCTTCTGGCTAATCCTGTTATCTTAAAATGTAAATTATGACATCGGGTCTAGTAATATCTTTACAACCTCCAGACATTCTTTTGTTTCATTGGGATAACTAATTAGAGGTATATAACTCCTTTGCTAACGCTAGTGAGTGGGCACTCTCTCTGCCCCCTTCTGATGTCTATGTCAGAAGCTTTCTCTATCTCTTTTATACTTTAATAAAACTCTATTACACAAAAGCTCTGAGTGATCAAGCCTCGTCTCTGGCCACGAATCGAATTCTCCTTCAGAGGCCAAGAATCCTGGTGTCTTCTGTGGTTCAGCAACAACCTTTCAAGAGGAGTGGGAGTACCTGGACCTTGGTCAGCGGGAATTGTGCAGGGACGTGATATTAGAGAACTATGGGAACCTGGCCTTCTCGGGTGAGGACAGCTGCCTTCCAGAATCCCTTATCTACCCTTGGGATTTTGGTTCCTTCACTTGTAGAATGTCTTCTGGAATTGTCTGTGTCCTACAATAGAGTTTACGATCTCTGCTTTTGAGGAATAAATGGGAGTTGGTGAGAATAGACAGAAAGTTTCATGATGACTTCATGATTCTAACCTTCCTCTTTCTTGAGCTCTTTGCCTCCTTCGCTCTGGACTAGAGGTCACTCTCTCAGTTTACTGGTATAAAATCATGCTGCCTTCCTCATAAAGACAGAGGTCCACCCTTATTTTTGACTGAATGTTATTCTGATGGAGATCTCAGGATCTGGGTTTTAACTATTGCCTACTACAGTAAATGTGCTTTGTATAAAGTTTTTTGGGAAGTCACGTCCTGGACTCTTTTCACATTCTACAATGCCTTCCTCTCTCACGAGACCACAATGTTGTTCAGTCGCTCAGTCATGTCCAACTCTTTGTGACCCCATGGACTGCAGCATGTCAGGCTTCCCTGTCCATCACCAACTCTCAGAGCTTGCTCAAACTCATGTCCACTGAGTTGACGATGCCAACAAAGCATCTCATCCTCTGTCGTCCCCTTCTCTTCCTGTCCTCAATCTTTCCCAGCATCAGGGTCCTTTCCAATGAGTTGGCTCTTCCCATCAAGTGGCCAAAGTATTGGAGTTTTAGCTTTGGCATTAGTCCTCCCAGTGAATATTCAGGACTGATTTCCTTTAGGGTGGACTGGTTTGATCTCCTTGCTGTCCAAGGGAACTCTCAAGAGTCTTCTCCAGCACCACTGTTCAAAAGCATCAATTCTTTGGCACTCAGCCTTCTTTATGGTCCATCTCTTACATCCATACATAACTACTGGAACAACCATAGATTTGACCAGATGGACTTTTGTTGGCAAAGTAATGTCTCTGCTTTTTAACACGCTGTCTAGGTTTTTCATTGCTTATCTTCCAAGGAGCAAGCATCTTTTAATTTCATGGCTGCAGTAACCCTCTGCATTGATTTTGGAGTCCAAGCAAATACAGTCTCTCCCTGTTACCATCGTTTCCCCTTTTATTTGCCATGAAGAGATGGGACTGGATGTCATGATCTTAGTTTTTTGAATTTTGAGTATTAAGCCAGCTTTTTCACTCTCCTCTTTCACTTTCACCAAGAGGCTCTTTAGTTCCTCTTTGCTGAGATTATTGATATTTCTCCTGGCAATCTTGATTCCAGGTTGAGCTTCATCCAGTCTGGCATTTTGCATGATGTTATCTGCATATAAGTTCAATAAGCAGAGGACAATATACAGGCTTGATGTACTCCTTTCCCAATTTGGAACCAGTGCATTGTTCCATGTCCAGTTCTGTTGTTTCCTGACCTGCATACAGATTTCTCAGGAGGCAGGTCAGGTGGTCTGGTATTCCCATCTCTGGAAGAATTTCCCACAGTTTGTTGTGATCCACACAAAGCCTTTAGCATAGTCAATGAAGCAGAAGTAGATGTTTTCTGGAATTCTCTTGCTTTTTCTGTGATCCAGTGGATGTTGGCAATTTGATCTCTCATTCATCTGCCTTTTCTAAATCCAGCTTGTACATCTGGACATTCTCAATTCACATACTGTTGAAGCCTAGCTTGAAGGATTTTGAGCATTACCTTGCTGGCATGTACAATGAGTGCAATTGTGCAGAAGTTTGAACATTCTTTGGCATTGATCTTCTTTGGGATTGGAATGAAAACTGACCTTTTCCAACCTGTAGCCACTGCTGAGTTTTCCAAATTTGCTGGCATATTGAATGAAGTACTTTAACAGCATCATCCTTTGTAATTTAAAATAGCTCAGCTGGAATTCCATCCTCTCTACTAGCTCTTTTTATAGTGATGCTTCCTAAGACCCACTTGACTTCTCACTCCAGGATTTCTGGCTCTAGGTGAGTGGTCACACCATCGGGATTATCTGGTGTGATAAGATCTTTTTAGTATAGTTCATCTGTGTATTTTCACCACCTCTCCTTAATAGTCGTGTCCAACGCTTTGTGACCCCATGGACTATACAGTCTGTCGAATTCTCGAGGCCAGAATACTGGATTGGGTAGCCTTTCCCTTCTCCAGGGGATCTTCCCAAACTTTCTAGGGTTCGAACCTAGGTCTCCTGCATTGCAGATTCTTTACCAGCTGAGCCACAGGGGAAACTCAGTATAGATCGTCTGTGTATTTTCACCACCTCTCCTTACTATCTTCTGCTTTTGTTAGGTCCATACTGTTTCTGTCCTTTCTTGTGCCTATCTTTGCATGAAATGTTTCCTTGGTATCTCTCTTTCTCTTTTTTTCTTTTTTGGTTAATTTTTATTTTCTATCGGAGTAGAGTTGATTTCTGTTGTGTTTGTTTTAGGTTTACGAGAACATGATTCAGTTATACACAGATGTATATCTATTCTGCGTATCCAGTCGACTTCCCTGTGCTATTTGGTAGGTCGACTGGCATTATCTATATGGGAATAAATAGTGTGTTTTTGTTAACCACAACCTCTCAAGGTCTCCCTGCCACTACATTTTTTTTTTAAGTCATAAGTTGGGTTTCTAAGTCTGTGAGTCTGTTTCTGTTTATAGTTAGTTAATCAGTATTCTTGCCTGGAGAATCCCATGGATGGAGGAGTCTGGTGGGCTATAGTCCATGGGGTCACAAAGAGTCGGACATGACTGAGCAACTTAACTAACTAACTAACTAATCTGTATAAATTTATAGACTCCCCCTCTAAGTGATACTTCTTGTTTCATCTCTGACTTCACTGAGTATGATAAATTCTCAGTCCACCCATGCTCCTGAAAATGTCATCCATTCATTCTTTTGGATGGCTGAGTGTATGCCAGTTGTTAGATGGACAGGTGACTCTTCACTTCGCTATAGATGGAACTTCGGTTGATGCTCTGTCTTAGATATTGTCAATAGCACTGCCCTGAAAATTGAGGTGCAACTATCATTTTAATGTGTGGATGTGAGAGTTGGACTGTGAAGAAGGCTGAGCGCTGAAGAATTGATGCTTTTGAACTGTGGTGTTGGAGAAGACTCTTGAGAGTCCCTGGGACTGCAAGGAGATCCAACGAATCCATTCAGGAGAGCAGCCCTAGGATTTCTTTGGAAGGAATGATGCTAAAGCTAAAACTCCAGTACTTTGGCCACCTCATGCAAAGTGTTGACTCACTGGAAAAGACTCTGATGCTGGGAAGGATTGGGGGCAGGAGGAGAAGGGGACGAGATGAGATGACTGGATGGCATCACGGACTTGATGAACGTGAGTCTGAGTGAACTCTAGGAGATGGTGATGGACAGGGAGGCCTGGCATGCTGTGATTCATGTGGTCGCAAAGAGTCAGACACCACTGAGTGACTGAACTGAACTGAAGTCAAGGAGTGGACTTGCCAGTTCAAGTGGTATGTCTGTATTTACTGTTTTAAGGAATTTCCATACTCTTTTCCTTGTGGCTGTACCGACTCAATTACAGTCCTGCCCACAGTATAGGAGGATTCTCTGTTTCCCTCGCCCTCAGCAGCAATTAACCTTTGTAGGACGCAGATGATTCCTTTGTAGACCTTTTGGAAGATGGATATTCTGTGAGGCGTGAGGTGATACCTCATTGCAGTTTTGATTAGATTTCTCTAAAAGTGGTCCTGAGCATCTTTTCATGTGTTTTATGGCCATCTGGATGCCTTCCTTGGAGACACATCCATTTAGATCTTTGCGGTTTTTCTATTGGATTGATAGGGGGGTTTTTTGTTTTGTTTTGTTTTGTTTTGCAGCTTTATCATGAGCTGCGTGAGCAGTTTGTATGTTGCGAGATGAATTCGTTATTTTAAACATCTGTTGCAAACATTTATTTTCCCATTCTGATAGTTGTCTTTTTCTTTCCTTTAGGTTGCCCTTGCAGTGCAAAAGTTTTTAGGTGATGAGGTGCCTTTTTAAAGTTTAGTTTTAGTTTTAATTATTCTAAGCATAGATTCAAAAAGAACTTGTTGTAATTCATGTCAAAGTGTGTTTGCCTATATTTTCCTCAAGAGGATTAGAGTAATCTTCTGTCCATTTAACTCTTCAAGCTATTTGGATTTTTTCTTCTGTAAGCAGTTAGGGAGAGACATAAATTCTTTCCCTTTCCCCTTGTTTAAGGAAGCTCCTCCCTGTCCATCCTGACTGTTAACAGCTTACATTGCCAGCATCATTGTAGGAGACTTCCTGTGTCTCCACGTCCTCTCTGCCATTTTGTTAGTAAACCTCAGGAGATAGGCCACTCTGAGCTGGGTGAGGTGATATGTTCTTGTAGTTTTGATTTTAATTTCTTTAATAATTAGCAATGTGAGCACCTTTTCATGGGCTTTATAGCCACCTGGATGTCTTCTGGGGAGAAATATCCATTTAGATCTTTGCCCTCCACCACTTTTTTAATTGAACAGCATGGGTTGTTTGCATATTTGGGGGATGAATTCCTTATTTTCACCTTGGTTGTAACATTTTTTTATCCTGAGGGTTATTTTGTTTTTCCTTTAGGGTTCCCCTCCTTTTGATCTCTGGCTCCTCTGCCTCTTCTAAATCCACCTTGAACATCTGGAAGTTCTCAGTTTATATACTGTTAAAGCCTTGCTTGGAGAATTTTAAGCATTACTTTACTGGTGTGTGAGATGAGTGCAATTGTGCAGTAGTCTGAACATCCTTTGGCATTCCCTTTCTTTCAGATTGGAATGAAAACTGACCTTTTCCAGTCCTGTGGCCAATGCTGAGTTTTCCAAATTTCCCTGCATATTGAGTACACGGCTTTAACAGCATTATCTTTTAGGATTTGCAATAGCTCAGCTGGAATTCCATCACCTCCACTAGCTTGTTCATGGTGATGCTTCCTAAGGCCCACTTGACTTTGCATTCCAGGACGTCTGGATCTAGGTGAGTGATCACACCATGGTGGTTATCTTGGTCATTAAGGTTTTTTTGGATAGTTCTTCTGTGTTTTCTTGCCACCTCTTCTTAATATCTTCTGCTTCTGTTAGGTTCTTACCAGTTCTGCCCTTTATTTTGCCCATTTCTGCATGAAATATTCTCCTGGTATCTCTAATTTTCCTGAAGCGATTTCTAGTCTTTCCCATTCTATGTTTTCCTCTATTTCTTTGCACTGATTACTGAGGAAGGCTTTCTTATCTCTCCTTGTTATTCTTTGGAATTCTGCATTCAAATAGGTATATCTTTCCTCTTCTTTTACATTTTTGATTTGCAGTTTTGATTTACATTTCTATAACATTTCACAAAGTTGAAAGCTTTTCATGTGACATTTTTAAGAACAGTGTGAGTAAAACAGTTTGGCGATTGGCCTCGTGATCTTTTGCCCTGGTTTGACTCTTTTTCCCCTGACGCACCTAGGACATTTCTTCAGGCAGGTGTTTCTTCCTTCAGTTCAGTTCAGTTCAGTTCACTTGCTCAGTCGTGTCCGACTCTTTGCGACCCCAAGAATCGCAGCACGCCAGGCCTCCCTGTCCATCACCAATTCCCGGAGTTCACTCAGGCTCACGTCCATCGAGTCAGTGATGCCATCCAGCCATCTCATCCTCTGTCGTCCCCTTCTCCTTTTGCCCCCAATCCCTCCCAGCACCAGAGTCTTTTCCAATGAGTTAACTCTTCTCATGAGGTGGCCAAAGTTTCTTCCTTAGAGCCCCTCAGTCCTGATGAAAATGAAGTGCCATCCGCAGAGGACTTTCCATTGCTGTTCCAAAAGTGGCCACAAGGCGGCAGCATTTCCTTATGCTGCACAATTAGGTGTTTATTATGGTTAACTTTTATTTTCTAATGAAGTAGAGTTCATTTCTGTTGTGTTTGTTTTAGGTTGACAGGAACTTGATTCAGTTATACATAGAGGTACATCTATTCTCCTCTTTTTCGGGGTCTTTTCCCAAATAGGTTCTTTGAGTGTGTTCAGTAGACTTCCCTGTGCTATTCAGTAGGTCCATTTCAGTTATCTATCTGACAATAAGTAGTGTGTATCTGTAAACCCCAATCTCTTATTGTTCCCCTTCCCCAACCTTAAAAAAAAAATCGTAAACTCGTGTTTCTATGTCTGTGAGTCTGTCTCAGTTTATGAATTGGTTCACTTGAGGAATCTGTCAATTCTCCCTGTATGTCATCCTTTGCTTTCCCTCTCTGACTGGCTTCACTCAGTGTGATAAATCTCTCGGTCCATCCATGCTCCTGAAAATGACTTTTTCTTTCATTCGTTTTGATGGCTGAGTGGACTGCAGCGTTTTGATGGACAATTTCCTCATTATTTCTCTGTTGATGGTCAGTTTGGTTTATGCTCTGTCTTGGATATTGTCAATAATGCTGCCCTGAAAATAGGGGTGCAGCTATCATTTCAGTTTTGATTTTCTAGTGATCTAAGACTAGGAGTGGGCTTGCCAGACCATGCGGTAAGTCTGTTTAGTGTTCTAAGGAATCTCCATACTGCTTTCTTTTGTGGCTGCACCCACCCCCCCACCCCAATTTCCATCCCTGCCCACAGGGTAGGAGGAGTCCCTGTCTTCCTTGCCCTCTGCAGCATTTCATCCTTGGAGATCTTTTGGAGGATGGCTCTTCTGAGGGCGTCAGTGGTACCTGGTTGCAGTTTGATTGGCATTTCTCTAAGAGTGGTCCTGAGCATCTTGTCATGTGCTTTATGGACATCTGGATGCCTTCTTTGGAGAAATGTCTATTTAGATTTTTGCCAGTTTTTCTCCTGGGCTGATTCTTTTCTTGCTCATGAGCTGTGGGGGCTTCACTGGTGGCTCAGCTGGTAAAGAATCCGCCTGCAATGCAGGAGACTTGGGTTGGATCCCTGGGTTGGGAAGATCCCCTGGAGAAGGGAAATGCGGCTCACTCCAGTATTCCAGCCTGGAGAATTCCATGGGCTGTACAGTCCATGGGTCACAGAGAGTCGGACACAACTGAGTGAGTTTCACTTTCACTGTGTGAGCACTCTGCGTCTTTGGAGATGAATTCCTTGTTTCTAACTTCAGCTGCAAATGTTTATTTTCCCATTCTGAGGGTTGTCTTTTTCTATCCTTCAGGGTTGCCCTTCCTGTGCAAAAGCTTTTCAGGTTAATGAGATGCCTTTTTAAAGTTTAGTTTTATTTTGAAATATTCTGAATGTAGATCCAAAAAAAAAATCTTCCTGTGGTTTATGTAAAGTGTGTGCTGCCTATATTTTCCTCTAGAGGTTTAGAGTAATTGTCCCTCCAGGTAACTCTTTATTCGATTTGGAGTTTGTGTGGAATTGGTTAGCCAGAGATGTAAATGCTTTAACTTTCCCCTTGTTTAAGGGACCTCCACCCGGTCTTCTATCGTGGCTGTTAACAACTTACAATCCCAGCATCAGCGTAGGAGGGCTCGCTTTTCTCCACAACCTCTCCAGCCTTTATTTTTTCTAAGACTTTTTGACAGAGTCCATTCTGACCAGTAGGAGCTCATACCTCATTGTAGTTTTGATTTACATTGCGATAACATTTCACAAAGTTGAAAGCTTCTCCCGAGATATTTTTAATAGCAGTGTGAGTAAAACGGGCTTCGGAGATCGGCCTTGTGATCTTTTGCCCTGTTTTGAAAATTTCCCGGACGCACCTAGGGCATTTCTCCAGGCAGGTGTTTCTTCCTTAGAGCCCCTCTGTCCTCGTGAATAGCAAGTACCCTCAGCCCAGGATTTTCCGTTGTTGTACCAAAAGCGGCCACAAGGGCTATTTATTTCAGTGAATTTATTTACTGCTGTTAATTTTTATTTTCTATTGAAGCAGAGTTGTTTCTGCTGTGTTTGTTTTAGGTTGACAGGAACTTGATTCAATTATACATAGAGGTATATCTATTCTGTTCTTTTCCGGAGTATTTTCCCATATAGGTTCCTTCAGTGTGTTTTGTACTTTCTTGTGCTATTCAGTAGGTTCATCTGGATGATCTGACAGTAAGTAGCGTGTATCTGTTAATTCCCGCCTTTTATTGTCTCCCTTCCCCAACCTTTTTTTTTTAAAAAAATAATCATAAACTTATGTTTCTAATTCTGTGAGGCTGTTTCTGTTTATGAATTGGTTCATTTGAGGAATTTATCAGTTCCCCATGTGTGTGATAGTTTGCTTTCTCTCTCAGACTGACTTCGTTCAGTATTGTAAACTCTCAGCCCATCCATGCTCCTGAAAATGACGTTTTTCCATTTGTTCCGATGGCTGAGTGTATTCCGGTGTTTCAATGGACAGCTTCCTCTTTATGTCTCTATTGATGGACACTTTGGTTGATGCTCTGTCTTGGAGACTCAGTAGTTCTGCCCTGGAAATAAGGGTGCAACTATCATCTTCAATTATGCTTTTCTCTGGATATAAAGCAAGGGGTGGCCTTGCCAGATCAGGTAGTAAGTCTATGTTTAGTGTTGTAAGGAATGTCCATGCTGTTTTCTTGTGGCCGCCCCCACCCATTTCCTTCCCCGCCCACAGTGTAGCAGGATTCCCTGTTCCCCTGGCTCTCGCAGCATTTAACCTTTGTAGGTCTTTGGGGGGCTGTATGAGGGGCGTGAGGTGATACCTCATCGAGGTTTCAATTGACATTTCTGTAAGTGTGCTCCTGAGCATCTTTTCATGCGCTCTATTGCCATCTGGATGCCTTCTTTAAAATGTCCGTTTAGACCTTTGCCTGTATTCCTGCTGCGTTCTTTTTTTTTTTTTTAAATCTTGAGCTGTGTGAGCATTTTGCATCTTTGGAGACCAATTCCTTATTTTTAAGTTCGGTTGCAAACGTTTATTTTCCCATTCTGAGGGTTGTCTTTTTCTTTCCTTTAGGATTACCCTTCCTGTGCAAAACCTTTATAGGTTAATGAGGTGCCCTTTTTTTAGTTTAGTTTTATTTTTAATAATTCTGAATATAGATCTGTCGTGCGAGTGTATGTTCCTTGATTTTTTGTCTCATCACAACAAAGATTTGGAGTGACGGACATTAAAACCCACTCGGCGTGTCACAGCTCTCAGGTCTTGGATAGACCGTTTTTATAGCTCTCAGTTCTCGAATGGACCATGTTATAGCTCTTAGACAAATCAGTGTTACAGCTCAGTGTTACAGCTCTATTTTATTTAGAAGATAGCAGGAAAATCCATCTTCAAGGCGTGAGGGCACGTTGATCTAAAGACTGGAGGATAAGAGCGCCCCAGCGCGCGGGAGAGAGAGAGAGAGCAGGCTTTGGCCCCTCTGTTTATATGTTTCTCTCTCCCTGGGCCTGTCCTATGTAAATTGGGCCAGCCAGGAGTGTTGTTTGGTTTCCCTGAGGTCTTCACTCTGGTCCTCGGACCTTCTTTTGTTTCATTTTCGCAGGCTTTTCCCTTCCTTGTCTTGTAGCCACCGCCATTTTGGACTCCTTTTCCCTATTCTACCTACCTAACAGACCCCAAAAGAGCTTGCTGTGATTTATGTCAAAGTGTGTTGTGCATATATTTTCCTCAAGAGATTTAGAGGAATCATCCCTACATAAAACTCTTTAATCGATTTGAAATTCCTTCATCTGTAAGTGGTTAGGGAGAGATGTAAATTCTTTCGCTGCTCACAAGTTGAAGGAACCTCCACTCCGTCCTCTGTCGTGGCTGTTAACAACGTACAGCCCCAGCATCAGTGTAGGAGGGCCCCCTTTTCTCCACAACCTCTCCAGCCTTTATCGTTTTTAAGGCTTTTTGACAAAGGCTGTTCTGACCTTTATGAGCTGATACCTCCTTGTACTTTTTTGAGTTACGTTTCTGTAACATTTCACAATGCTGAAAGCTTTTCATGTGATATTTTTAAAAACAATGTGAGTAAAGCTGATCTTTTGAGATGGGCCGTGTGGTCACTGGCCCTGTTCTGAATCTTCCCCCAGCCCACCGAGGGCCTCGGCTGAGGACGGGTGCGTCTTCCTACAGCCCTCGGTCCTGGTGCCTGTTAAGTGCAGGTCTGCAGTTTTCCCACTGTTGTTACCAAAAGAGGCCACATGGGGGCAGCACATCACGCTCCGCTGTTTCGTTTTGTGGGCTAGATTAATATTTATTTTCTCTTGGAGTAGAGTGGATTTCCGCTGTTGTGCTTGTTTCAGGTTTGCAGGAACTTGATTCGATTATATAGAGAACTGTATCTATTCTCTTTCTGGTTTGTCCCAGGTTGGTTCTTTCAGTGTGTTTGGTAGACTTCTCTGTGTTATTCAGGAGGTCCTTTTGGATTATCTACCTGATAATACGTTATAAGTATATGTTAATCGAAACCTGTTAATGTCTCCCTCTCTGTACCTGTTTTTCTTCTTTTTTAATAATCATAAGTTGGTTTTCTAAGTCTGAGAGTCTGTTTGTCTTTATAAATTTTTTCATTCGTATGAGTTTATAGATTCCACCCGTGATATATTTATTTCCCTTCCTGACTGACTTCACTCACTATGATAAATCTCGGTCCATCCATGCTGCTGTCAATGAGATTTTTTCGCTCTTTTTGACAGCTGAGTGATTCCCGTGCGTAGATGGGTCAGTGACTTTATTCCTCTATTGATGGACATTTCGACTGATGCTCTTTATTGTGCTGGGCTTAGTCGCTCAGTCGTGTCTGACTCTCTGCGACCCCATGGACTGTAACCCGCGAGGCTCTGCTGTTCTTGGGGATTCTCCAGGCAGAAATACTGCAGTGGGTTCCCACGCCCACCTCCAGGGGATCTTCCCAATCTAGGGATTGAACCCAGGTCTCGAATTGCTGGCGGATTCTTTACCAGCTCAGCCACTGGGGAGGCTCTCTATTAAATATTGTCAATATTGCTGCCTTGAAAATAGGGTTGCAAGTATCATTCTAAATTAGGTTTTCTCCGAACCTAAGGCAATGGGTGTGCTTGCCCGATCATGCAGTAACACTGTTTAATGTGTTTCAGCAATCTTCACACTGCTTTCCTTCATTACCGCCCCCGCCCATTTATTCCCCGCCCACAGTGTAGGAAGACTTCTTGTTTGCCTCGCCTTCCGCATCATTTAAACTTCGTAGAGCTTTTGGAAGATGGCGGTTCTGAGGGGTGTGCGTTGATACCATGTTGCAGTTTTGATGGGCATTTCTCTATGAATCATCGTTTCATGAGCTTTATGGCCTGGAAAATCCCATGGACAGAGGAGCCTGGTGGGCTACAGTCCATGGGGTCGCTAAGAGTTGGAGACGACTAAGCAACTTCACTTTGACTTTTTCACTTTAATGCATTGGAGAAGGAAATGGCAACCCACTCCAGTATTGCCTGGAGAATCCCAGGGACGGCGGAGCCTGGTGTGCTGCCATCTATGGGGTCGCACCGAGTCGGACACGACTGAGCGACTGAACTGAACTGAACTGAACTATAGCGATCTGGATACGTTCTTTGAAAAAATATCCATTTAGATCTTTGGCCCATTTCTGGTGTGTGTGTGTGTGTGTGTGTGTTTTGTTTTTTGTTGTTTTTTTTTTTGAGCTGCATGCGCCGTTTGCTTGTTTTGCAGATGAATTACTTGTTGATATATTTTCTTGCCAACTTTTTTCCACTCTGAGGGTTGTCATTTTCTTTCGTTATGGTTTCCCTTGCTGTGTAAGTGCTTCTAAAGTTAATGAAGTCCTTTGCTGAGTTTTTCTTATTTCTATTTTTCATTATTCTAAGAGGTGGATCCAGAGGGAATTTGCTGTGATTTATGTCAAAGCCTGTTTTACCTATGCTTTCCTCTAATGGTAGGGAGAAATTGTCTCTCCATTTACTTCTTTAACTAATTTGGAGTTTTTCTTTAAATGGGTAAGGAGTGTTGTAATTTCGTTCTCTTTTTGCTTGTTTAAGGACCCTCCTCCCTGTCCTCTGTCCTGGCTATTAACAAGTTACGTTGGCCTCTTGACCATCTGCCCTGTTTTGAATTCTTTTTCCAGGACCTATCCCAGGACATTTGTTGAGAACAGGTGTATTTTGGTCAGCGCAGGTTTTTCAGTTGTTGTTACCAAAAGCAGCCACAAGGCGGCATTTTTCATCCTCCACGTTTTGGGTAATTTATTGTTTTCTAATAGAGTTGATTTCCGACTGTTTGTTTTAGGTGTACAGGAACTTGATTCAGTCATAAATAGATGTACCGCTGTTCTTTTGGGGGATCTTTTCCCATGAAGGTTATCACAGTGTGTTTCCTTCAGCTTGCTGTGCTGTTCATTTGGTCCTTTTAGATGACCTGTTTGATATGTAGTGATGTGAGCATTTTAATCCCTCTTAGTGTATCCCTCCTGCAACGTTTTAAAAAAATAATCATGAGCTGGTTTTTAACTCTGAGTCTGTTTCTATTTGCAAATTATTTCATTTGCATGAATTTCTGGCTTCCACTTTTCAGTACTATTTTAGGATGTTTGCCTTTGGTCTCATACCTCAGTGATAATCTCTCAGTACATCCATGCTGCTGCTCATGGTAGTGTTTTTTTTTTTTTTCCTGAGTGTATTCCACAGTACAGATGGGCCAGTTAGTCTTCATTTTTCTGTCGATTTTTGGTTAATGCTCTGACCTGGCTATTGTGAACAGTGCTGCCCTGAAAATAGAAATGTACATATTCTTTGGAATTAGGATTTTTTTCCAGATCAAAGCAAGGAGTGGTATTGCTGGAAAACGGGATAACTCTCTATTTTGTGTTTCAAGCAGCCTCCAGATATTTTCCTTCGTGGCTGCACCCACCCATTTACAACCCTGCCCACGGTGTAGGAGGGTTCCCTGTTCCCCTCGCCCTCAGCAGCACTTAAGCTTCGAAGATCTTTTGAGGATGGCCGTTCTGAGCCGTGTGAGAAGATGGCTCATGGTAGTTTTAATTTGCATTTCTTTACTACTTACTGATGATGAGTATCTATCCACGGGCTTTTTACCTTCTATGGGGGAGTACAGTTAACCTCCGGAAAGTGGCCTCTTGAAAGTCAGCCCTGTTTTGAATTCTCTTCATGTGATTTACCCCGGAAGATTTCTTTAGGGCTGGTGTCATTTTTTTTTATTTTTTTATTTACCTTCTTGTTAACATTTTTATTATAGTATTTCCTTTTAAATTCATTCAAAACAAACAAAAAAGGAAAACAAAGACAATGGTCCCAGAAGGAATGCAGGATTCATTTTAGTTACAGCGCAGAGATTCTTCTCTCGGTGGGAACTGTGCTCTTGGTTTCAGCAATAAGTGAGGGGAAGGTCTTGCGCTTTTGAAGTTCTGAGGGGTGCAGGGCGTCCGCGTTAGTAGGGGTAGATCGGAAATGCTATCTGCAACGGTCCAAGGCTGGAACGGTCTTCCAGTCACTGTGGCGTCCACCTGCTGTCAGGGTTAGTTCCAGATTTTGAGGAATCTGTCCCAGGACCCCGTCGCCACGGCCATCCCGTCATCAGTTACCCCCAGGCAGCTCACGCGGTTGTCATGCCCGGCCAAGACCCCTGCCCGGTCGGCTTTGAGGGCGTCCCAGACGTTGCAGTTGAAGTCGTCGTACCCTGCGAGAAGGAGGCGCCCACTCTTGGAGAAGGAGACGGAGGTGATCCCGCAGATGATGTTGTCGTGGGAGTAGGTCCTGAGCTCCTGGTCCGCACGGAGGTCGAACAGCCGGCAGGTGGCGTCGTCTGAGCCAGTGGCAAATGCGTTGCGGTTCGGGAAGAAACAGATGGCGTTGATATCGGGCTCGTGGCCGGTGAAGGTTTGCTGGCACACCCCTTCTCGCACGTCCCAGAGTTTGGCTAAAGCGTCACAAGCACCAGAGACAGTCTGGTGTCCGGAGCGAGTGAAAGGCTCATGACGTCCCCGGTGTGTCCAGGGAATGTGGTCGTCTGCTGGCCAGTCTCGATGTCCCACAGGGCACAGGTGGTGTCTCCAGAGCCGGTAACGATCTGATGGTCATCCAGAAAACGGCAGCACGACAGGTAACCTGTGTGTCCAGCCAGCTCACGATTCACACGACATTCCCTTCACGAGTTTTCAGATTGTAAATGGAGCAGATGTTATGCAGGCCTCCGCAGGCCACGTAGTTCCCAGAAGGGCCATAAGCGCACGTCATGACCCGCGAGGAGCGCAGAGGGATGGCATGGACCTTGTTTGTGGTGTAGCTGTCCCAGATAATAAGTTTACCGTCCTGCGAGGCACTGACTAGAAGCCTGGAGTCAGTGCCCCCAGTGCATGGCATAGATCTTGGCCAAGTGTCCCCTCAGCGTCCTCCTGGTGCGCGTCTGGACTCTTCCCACAGGGTCAGTGTTTGTGATCTGAGAGAGAGTCGCGTCTGCACACGCCTTCCGAGCATCTCCAATTTGGTCTGTAAGCTGTTCGGCCTCCTGCCCTGACTGGTCAAGTTCACTCATCTTCTAATCTTAGTGCTCTTCAAAGCCACCTCAAAGAATCTGAGATCTTAATTCAGAAGTGCTGCTGGTCTGTTCTCCCAAACATGTAAAACTGTCTGCAACAGAGAAAAGGCTCGACGCCTCGTCCCGCCTGCCGCGCCCGCTCCCCGCCGCCTCAGCCGCCGCTCCGGGAGGTGGTCGTGCTCCGGCCGCTCCGCGGGCGCTGCGGGCAGGTGCGCCGGCGAAGCTCGGTCCGGTCGGTCCCGCGGCGGCTGCTCCACTCCCGCGCCCGCTCCCGCCGCCGCCGCCGCCGCCTCCGTCCGCCCCTCAGACGCCTCCAGCCACCGGGATGGGCGCGGCGGCCCCTCGGCTGGTGTCATTTAGAGCCGAGCCCAATAGCCCCGGTTTTCAAGTGCTTGTTACGGGGAATAACCACAAGGTGGCAGCATGTCTTCATGCCCCCTCTGGTTACCTGGGCAACCAGAGTCTTAGGGCTAATCTGGTTTCTGGGTTGTCAGTAAGAATGGATCCCTGGGATCTTCCCGACCCAGGGATTGAACCCGCTTCTCCTCCGTCTCCTGCATTGGCAGATGGATTCTTTACCACCAGTGCCACCTGGGAAGCCCTAAGGCTTGTGTCTCCTTATTTCTTCCCTCTTACCCTTCATCCCCCAGGCGGTGCCAATGATTGCAACACCACTCTGCAGAGGGACCTGTCCTCTCAGTGGGGTGACCCTAAGGAAGGAGGCTGGAGGTGGGAACCCCACCACCAGGCGACACGGGGCCCGGGGCACTTTGCAAAGCTCTTCCAGCCCAGAGACCCCACCATCCTTTGGGGCACTAGGTTTAGTGCTGCTGCAGGAGGGTCCCACAGGATCTGGAGACCGGGCTGGGGGGCTGATTGGCTGGCATATCCTCCCCAGCGCCCTCAGCCCAGGCCCCGCCTGGGGACCTAGCCTGCTCAGGCCCAGGGATGTGATGCCAGCCCAGGTCCCAAGGCCCGAGGGGAACAGAGTCAGCAGCTCTTTTGTCTTTCTTTCTTTCCTGTTAGGTTTATTTTGAATTTGAGTATATAGGTGATTTGCACTGTTGTGGTTTTTTTTTTTTTTTTTTAATGTCTAAAGCAACGTTATTCATTTATACATAGATGTATATATGCTCTTTTGGGGTTCTTTTTCTCATATAGGTTATTTACAGTCAAAGTAGGGTTCCCTGTGCTCTACAGTGGGTCCTTATGGATTATTTTATAAACCAGTAGTGTGTATATGTTATTCTCAAATATGTTTCTCCCTGCACCTGGCCTTTCCTTTTTGGTAACACGATTCTTTACTAAGTATATGAAGCTGTTACTGTTTTGTAAAGAAGCTCATTTGTTTCCATGTTTGGATTCCGCCTAGAAGTGATAACAGGCGATACTTCGTCTCACTTAGTTCATCTAGTGTGATCGTCTCTGGCTCTTCCCTGTGACTGGAAGTGGCTTCCTTTCATCTTCTATGTCTCGGCTTGTGTATCTGAGTTGACTCACTGAAAAGGGATGACAGAGGATGAGATGGCTGGATGGCATCACTGGCCTGATGGACACGAGTCTGAGTGAACTCCGGGAGTTGGTGATGGACAGGGAGGCCTGGTATGCTGCGATTCATGGGGTCGCATAGAGTCGGACACAACTGAGCGACTGAACTGAACTGAGCTGACCTGACCCCGGCTTCTTTAACCATTCACCTGTCCTTCTACACTCAGGTTTCTTTCGTATCTTGGCGAGTGTAATCCAGTGCTGCATGATTGTCAGCGTGCAGTATCTTGAAAATTTCGTTTTCCCAGGATCCATGCCCAGGCATGGGGATGGCTGGGTCACATGGTACTTTGTTGCTGAGTGTCTGAAAGCCCCTCTGTATTGTTCTCCAGAGTGGATGCACTGATTTACATTCCCATCTGGGGTAGGAGGGTTCCCTTCTCTCCACACCCCTCCAGCATTTATTGTTGTCGAATTTTTGAGATGGCCATGCTGGCTGGTGTGAAGTGACATCTCATTGAACTTTTTGATTTGCATTTCTCTAATGATTAGGGATGCTGAGCATCTTTTTGCATACTTTATGTTCACCTGGGTGCCTTCGATGGAGAAACGCCCATTTCGATCTTTGGCCCACTTTTCCATTTTTTTTTTTTTTTAATTGAGCTACATGGACTGTTTGCATGTTTTGGAGATGAATTCCTTGTATCTCCATTTGCAAACACTTTTTTTTCCCCACCCATTCTGAAGGTTGTCTTTTTCTTTCATTTATAGTTTACCCTGCTGCTCAAATGCTCTTAAGGTTAATGAAGTCCCATTTGTTGATTTTATTGTATTATTCTAAGAATGAATCCGAAAAGAACTGGCTGCGATTTATATCAAGCCATGTTCTGTATATGTTCCTCAAGAGCTTTATAGTATCCATCCGTCCATTTAGATCTCTGCTTTGGCGTATGTTTTTCTGCATGGGGTTAAGCAGTGTAGTAATTTCATCGTCTTTTCACCGTTTGC